>NC_133494.1:14293206-14548886 GCF_025370935.1 Choristoneura fumiferana
ATTAATTTGACTCTCATCATCCAAATAAATTCAGGTTTCATGAGTAAAAACTCATCTCATGAAACATGTCCCTATTTTCTGTCACTTTTTCTAAACAAGGTCATATTTTATATCTAGGTAATTTGTAATTATTAATCCTATAAAACTGTTGATCTTTAACAGCTACATACTCGTAGTTAGGATTAGAGACATACAATTTTGCGCGGTAATTGTTAACGAAATCCACGATACAATTTTAGTGAATTTCCACAAGTTTTTTTTTTCAAAATCCCGAACTGCAAGACTTAATTGTTTACACATGCCGGGGGGGGGGGGGGGGGGGGGAGGTAGTATTAGTAGTAACTTTCATAGCCTGTGTAATATGAAGGGGCTTTTTACAAATTAAGACAGCAACATTGCCTTAAATTTTCTTTGTAAATAATTTATTGAATCAGGCGTTACTTTGCAGAGGTCCATGAACATATATAATGACTTTGCTCACCAGCAACCACTTTATGTGACTTCTGAGAGAGTTCAATGTCAAATTACTGATAAGTCCTTTATAAAGGACTTTGGGCGTCAGGGGGATAGACGTTGCTATCGTAAAAATCGCGAGTGAGCAAAGCAATTGTTTCATAGTTCATTTGTTTGCATTTTCGTTCTCTGTCTTAAGGAGCGCCAATGGTTGGACCATGTCGAGATGTTCTGCGTGGAAGACGTGAATGTCCTCGGTATATACTGGCACTTCACCATCACTATGCTGGTGTGGATCCCGCTTGGCGTCATGGTTCTAACAGTAAGTAGTACGACCTTAATAGTAGATTGTACAACAAGAACATAAAACGAGCCATTTTACCCAAGCCGTTCATATAGCTACCCGCGCCGGTACGGCGAGGGTGGATAGACACGTCGAGGGGAAAATGGGTTTAATGCTCGAGTTTTACATTCTGCTTTTTACTTATATTGCGAGGAAATGAGATAGCAACAGGGGAAACAATTGTTCACTTTCTAATTCTATGTACTTTTATTTTTCATGCATTATTATCCTTGGCAAGGATGTTCTTTCCAAAAGCGCTGGTAGTTTAAAAAAAATACGTGTAGAAGAGCCCATTGTGGCTTATTTACTGAATAAATGATTTGAAATTTGTTCCACCAGAACAATGGTACGAGAAGGAATTGTTAACTATGGCATGCACCATTTCTTTATACATCATGTGGTGAGCTAGACAGATAATTGTGGTGGTGGTGATGAGAATGGGAGCGCGAAAGTCTTTATGGTAAAGAGTTACAAGGGGATATACATAGAGATATTAACAGTAATTTACTTTATTTTGTGCTAAAGCCAACTAAGAACTGTCGTGTAATCCATGTTATGTCGTTTCATGTAGACAAAAGACACATCTGCCATTGAAAACAAATGGCACCCGCGTCTTTTTTCCGTATGACGGCAGTAGTGTGCACCATAGTAATTAGAACAATCATCATCCCAGCCTATATAGGGTACGTTCCACTGGCTGGGCACAGCCCTTCTCTCTGAATGAGAGAGCAGTGCGGATTAGGAACTCCACACACACCATAGAATTACTTCGCAGGTGTGTGCGTGCAGGTTTCCTCACAAATGTTTTCCAGCACCATAAATGCTCAGGGTAAATTTCAAAAGTAATTTCGCACATGAATTTCGAAAACTCAGAGGTGTGAGCCGGGGTTTGAACCCATGATCCTCAAACGGATCAAAGCACTAGGTCAAACCACTAGGCCACCACGACTTCAACACGACTTTAGTATTTCTGATTCATAATTAGAAAAATATGGATCAGAAATATTCTTACCTCATCACTAATGTACAAACTCTTTTTTCCCAGTACGGCACTATAATGTGGAAACTGGAGTGGAGTGCCAGGGAGCTGTCTTCACGAGGCCATGGGCAGACCGTCGCCAGGGCCAGGAGACGAGCAATGAGGATCACGTCTTGCGTGTTATTGGCCTCTGTAATCTGCAGAGTGCCCTACACAGTCATGGTTTATTGGAGGAGCAATAATAGTAGAGCGATCAATTCGGTAAGTCAAGACAAATGAATGGTTAGTACTTATAATCATTTCGACGGTTTTTGATATTTTAGTGAACGCTATTCAAATTGCTTTCCAAAACACAAATTCACTCCGATGTTAGATACACGATGTAAGATCTGTTAACGAATGTTTTTAAAAGTACCTTCGCACATTTTTTTATGTTGCTCCAAACTATGACTATGAAAAATCGTTTCTGTTGTTTTCAAGATTAGCGTGAACAATCATACAGAAAAACTAAAACCATTCAAATATGTTCTGTCAGTATCAATTGCGCGGTCAAAAATATAACTTTTAAATCTGGTTTCGGATTGACAGTACCATATAATTTAACCCTTAATTAGGGCACCGGCAATATATTTACCACCAAAGAAAAATCAAAGCCAATCCAAATTAGCAACATTTACCGTCCAAAATCAAATGTCTTGACAAGGTTGTCTGTCAACCCTATTAAGGGTTAACAATAATTTTAGTAACCCTGAGTTAGCAGCCAGGAGTAATCTTGGAGTATATCTACATACTTACTAACTCTTCTACACCTCCCAAGCTCATCCAATGTTGTTGTTCGTTGGACCAAATTTTCTCAAATATACCTTTTTTTATTTTTTTTATTTTTATTTTTTATTTGTGTTAATTTTGCTGTATATGTGTGTCTTCTGTGTTAGTGAATAAATGTCTTCTTTCTTTCTTTCTTCTTCTTTCTTTGCTGCACGGTTTTCTTACTTTTCTGTTTTTCTTTATGTACCGCATGTAATGCATTTACAACGTTATTTTCTTTTAGGTTGACGGTAGTTTTGCTGTCATCTGGTTTGTGGCCAACTTCCTTATGTACTTCAACAGTGCTATCAACCCTCTCATCTACGGGTTCACCAACCTTAGGTTCCGCAGGGCCATGGACAGAACTCCTGGTATAGCCTGCTTTCGGTTCGGAACTTGGTGCTGTGTGTGTAGTATGGTAAGTTCTTATTCTGCGTCAAATTGACACTGTAGAACGCTTTTTGACAGGTGGTCATTACCATACTCCGGGACTTTCAGGGCATTGACATTAGTCAAAGAGTAGGTATCGAGTTAAAAACAGAGTGCACTCTAGCTGGTTTCTGCCTAATGAATATATAATCAATTAGAAAAAATACAATGATAAGTATTTAAAATACAAAAAATATTACATTTTCGTAAGGTGAAATCGTTTTAATGTTAATAAAGTTTGAAAAGATTTTTAATAAATTGAAGTTCGTTTTAAATAAGAATTTTGGCTATAGCACACTAAACATCATGAACGAATTGTTACAAGGCAATGAAGTAGAACTGCGATCGCAATCACATCGTGTAACAGTTAACGTGTAAATATGCACCTATTACAACTGCCGACGTAGAAAGATTCAATGGGTTAAAATGGATATTTACAACAAAACGCCGCTGCTTAACTGTTGTTCCAAATTTAGAAAAGAGATTAATCATTTATTTCGAAAATCACATCAACTAATAAATTTACTGCAGGTAATTAAGTAACGTTTTTTTATTATTATTATCTCATAACATAAGCCTTGGTACTAAACCTAAAGTACTAGTATAGTTTACAATTCGCAGTGAGGTAATTATTCATGAGGCATAATAATTATAATGTTTTGTCAGATGAACCTATCTATTAATGTCTACTCTTTAGCAAATCGTTTGTGCCCCGAAAGCCCTGGGGTATGGACCATACCGTATGGTCATTACCGTCGTGTTTTGAAATTGAGAAATCATTTTTGATGATAATTATACTATGAAAAGCACACGCACACTCTGGCCTCAGTTAAGTCCATCATTCTAGTTTTCCGTCATTCATATTTGGTTGACGAAGATATCAAAAATAATTGACTTTTATCAGTCCGTCAGTCTGAGAGGGTTACACGGTAATTATATTGTCATTCTGACCATACTGATAACAGACTAAAAGTGTAACTGAAGTCTAACAATGACAGTCAGATTTAGTAGTGTAAAAAAAATAGATAATAACTGGTACGTACCTTTATTCACTTGTATTATATTTTTCAACAGTTCAAAAAGACACCATCGCCAACAGAAGACAAAAATTCCGAAAAGATCTTCGTTATAGAGAACTCACCTAAACCGAATAAAAAGCTGGCTAAAGCTATAAAAAACGTCCTTCGCATCAATAAGGACACCTTGGAGCTCAGCATACCAAAGGTAGACGAAGTTACCACGAAACCAACTAAAGTGACGCCGCTAAAAACTGAACACGTTTGATACGTTAAAATAGAAAGTCAAATCAATAAAGCTAATTATTTTTTGGGTAATAAATATCGTGGAACATTCAACACCAGATAATCTAATCTAAGCTTAACAACTAGTACAGTGGGTATATATATACCCAGCTGCACAAAATTTGGAGAAAGAAAAGAAAGAAGAAGAAAGAAAAACATTTATTCATGACATTTACAAATCAGAGAAAAAAGAAAAACGGAAATCGAGGCAAATTTTGTCACGAAATGGTCCCAACCCAACTCAGCATGATGTCAACCTTGCGGCCGACGCTGGTCTTCCCTTGGAACCATAAAAGGGCAATTGAGGACCAGATTTTTTACCGCTCAGTATTATTTAAGAACAGATTTATAGTAAATAGTCAATATATTATTAGGATCAATACTTATAAAATTTATAGTAACATTCATGACTCCTATATAAATATTCGTATTCTTCATTTAAGCACAGATCTGCCAGAACCTGGGACCTCTTATTTTTAAGAATGATAAAAAGGTTCAGACGCAATCCGAATCGGGGTTCATTGAAATCCGTTGTAAAAGTAGAGAGTTAGTGTAGATGTAAAATGTTACTAAAAATATTTGTTATGATAATAATAAGTCCCTTAATGTAGTATTAATTTTATATAGTCTGTCGATCTTTTAAAATATTAATAACTAATAATGTAAATTTGTACAATAATGACTTTGATGTTACGGTAACTCTGTTTTGTAAAAATTAAAACGAAACTCGGGCTTTTGTAAGAGTATAATTATATTATAATAAGTTTATAACACTTAAAACTAGTATTCCTTAATTATATTTGAATACACTTTATAAAGAATGTCTTTTTCAATAAATCGATTTAGTATTTTTGCTGCTGTTTCAATTTCACTTCAGTGAAACCATTTGAATCTAGACCCACCGTTCTCCTTGTATGTTGTTAAATTTCTTGCTAGGTTTTTCAATGTCTCTGTGTTTTATACTGAAAAGGTTCAACAGTGGCTCCCAATTGAACTCCTTCAACTGTGATTACTGTAGTTTAATCAATTGATATGCACTCTGATTCATTTTCTCCATTCTCCAACTGAGAACTCAGTTCTTCAATTTTGGCTTCCAGTGCTTCTCTCATGTGAGGCTCCACTCGAAGAATATTGGTTGCCTCTTGTAGAAGAACCATGCTCTCCATAAGATGATCCTGGGGATCCACAAATTGTAGTTAAATATCAGAAGCAGAAGACGCAAGCTTTTATATTAAACTGTGGACTGAAGGAGTAATAAATTTTCAAAAACGTAAATAAAGTAAGTAAACTTTGCAAGCTATACTAGTTTTTATTATTGTTAAGATATTACGTGGGATTAGAATTAAAACGTCTATTATTTATTTTTTTAACTATTTTAGATGCCTTACTACATGTTGAAACCTAATAACAATTGAAATTATTAGTACGTTTGCATTCATTTTACATATTTTGGGGAGAGTTGTTTTTCCGAAATGATTAATCAAGTATTATAACATTTTAAACTTTCGTGATTCTCACTCATAGTCAAAATACCACAAACGGGACTTATCACGCTTTTATTACACAAGTAATATTTACCTCGACGTTTCGGCAACGTTACAGTTGCCGTGGTCACGAGTAGACTCGGCACGGTAAATATTACTTGTGTAATAATAGCGTGATAAGTCCCGTTTGTGGTATTTTGACTATAATCAAGTATTATTAGTAAATAGTTAAAAGCTATGAACAAGTACATTCTATGATCAAGAAAAATCTCTAAACACAATAGTTTTTTTTTTATTGTAAGTAGGTATTTGGCTTCATTCCAATTTTCAAATCTACACAGCTGGAAAATAATGCTTGTGGATCAACTTTCAATACCGGCCTAGTAACACAAAAAATATATTTAAAGCTATAAAAAGAGCATGATTGTTATAGTACTAATAATAATCTATTTCTTTCTGTGCTTTAAGGATAAGAACTAGAAATAAAAATTGAAAATGATGTTAAATAAAATATGATAGCCTATCCAGGAGCATACCCCTTAATGAAGGTTGATTTGCATAACAGTTTATTTAGTCACGTATTCTCTTTTTTATTATAATTTTTTTACAGTCTGTCATGTTTTCTAAAAATTGGAATACAAATTAAGGAAATATTTATGGAAATAACATAACGGTTTAGACTTTTTTTATTTAAATTCGAATGAGATTTTGACTAACATTTCTAATCTATACTAATATAATAAAGAGGAAAGATTTGTATGTTTGTTATGAACTAACTCAAAAACTCTAGACCGAGTTTAAAAATGATTTCACTCTTTGCTAAATTATTTCAAAAATGTGTGTGGAGTGCCCTTGATTAGAGACCTTTTTAGAGTTCTGTGACCAAAGGGTAATAAAAACGGGGCCCTATTACTAAGACTCCACTGCCCGTCTGTCTATCTGTCACTATGCTGTATCTCATGAACCGTGATAGCTAGACAGTTGAAATTTTCAGGAATAATTTTCTTGTTGCTGCTATAACAAAAAATACTAAAAACAGAATAAAATAAATATTTAAGGGGGGCTCCCATACGACAAACGTGTTTTTTTTTGCCGTTTTTTGCTCGATATTAGGTAATAACAGCAACAGGTGGTTGCTTGAAATATTAACAGAATATTTATTGGTTTATTGATTCACTTTAAAAGTTATAAATTAAATTAAAATAAATAAATATTTAAGGAGGCTCCCATACAGAAAACGTGTTTTTTGCCGTTTTTTGCTAATGTCTAATGTTGTTAGGTACGGAACCCTTCGTGTGGGAGTCTGACTCGCACTTAGCCGGTTTTTTTTATTTTGCTCGTGCGAAGCCGGAGCGGGTCGCTAGTATTAAATATTATTTTCTGTTGAGCCTATTTATTCCATAGGTATTATTACGTTACCTGCGCACCAGCTTTTGTTAGCTTCTCAGTTTCAAATTCCCTTTTGGTCTGTATCGTCATTGCTGCCTGTAGATCCAAGAGAAGTGTCCCTCGGAAGCGCGACCATCCAGGCTCAATCTTGTCTGCTACCTCCAGCAACTCATGGCAAAGGTCAATTTTACGTTGGAGTAAGTGGTCTGGCAGTTCTGAAAACAAAAAAAAAATGCGAAAACTTACTACAGTGCAGTTCATGGAAACTATGTTGAAAAGTTGATAAAGGTTATTTCTTGAGTGGACAGTGATATATACCATAAATAAATAGTTGTAAATTTCTAAATTACCTGATAAAATGTAGCCTTTTTGATTGCCGTAAATCTGAGTCAACGCTAATTTCGCTTGTATGACTAAATGATTTGTAGGATGAAGCGTCTGACTATATTTCTGAATGAACTCCTCAAAATCTTTGGGATTAGACTTGTTAAGTTTATTGAGATCTTGTTTCAATGCATTATTACCCCAAAACATTTGTTTACTTAAAATAAAGTGGTCACATTTTTCACATTTCCATGTCGCTGATTCGTCTAAAGGATTCGTGGACAACAACATGGCTCCCTTTGTAAGACTGTGTTCGCTCCCCGGACCATTGCATAGGGAACAGTAAATGTTTCCCAAATTAGTACCCAGCTCAGTGGGATCTCTACATCTTTCACAATCACAATCAAAACATTTATTTATTTTTAAATGTCTCCGCCTGTCCAAGGTACCCCAGAGTGATTGAGTGTACGTTGCAGTTATGAGTTCACCTTTTGCAATTGGCACAGTTGCAATCAGGGCCATATTATAGTCGTCACCGAGATATATGTGACGCGTGTTCGGCCTGCAACTGTGGTTCATCATTGACGCTGTTACATAAATAGCCCGTAACCTTTTCGATCCGTCAGGAGACCTCACGTCGAATGCATTTGTATCAAAAATGGAAGCCACTTTCAGAATTGTCTCCTCGTCAAAGTCCATTCCTAGAACTTGTATAATAAAAGTTGTCAGATTGGCTTTCAAAATCGTGTACAGAGGAGTTCCTATTCTTTCATCTATGTGCGATTCCAGATTGCAAATGTTCTCATACTGCTGTGGGTTTGACTGTTTCATCAGTAAAACTCTTAGCGGAGCAATCACGCAGTAAGCAGCCTCACTTTTATTTGGCTCTTCATACTTAATGGTGCACTTATATTTCATATCGGTCATGATTTTGCACTCTGGTTTATGAACATCAGCCTTCTCACATTTCTGTCCACACATCGGCCAACAGCAAATTGAGCATTTATAGAAATCGTACTTATCACCGATCTTGATTGGTTCTAGCTTCTTTCCACATGACAGGCAATGCGCTGGCGAGGACATTCTGGGTCCCATTATGGCTGGTTTTTCTTTCATGATCATTTCGCCTTGCTGTATGTCTCTTGTAGCGATCATGTGTCTGCCCACGTTGTCTGAGAACTGTATCTTGAAGGCGCAGCATTTGAATTTGTGACCCTCTCTCCATCCTAGTTTTTGGTGTGCTCTGGAGCAGTAATAGACGAGCTTGCATCCTCCGCAGGTCTGATTAGCTGGTTTTTGACAGACTTCACACGTGGGTATCTCCCGGTTATGTTCCATGGTTTCGCCTTGGTTTTCGAACGACGCGGCCGTCTCGTTTGAGCTCTAGTACAATACTCGTTTTAAATAGATATACATAATTAACACTGGTACGAGTCTTGGGACACGAGCCAACAAAATGAGGAATTAAACACTGTTATCTTTGATGTATCGTCATGCATTGTTTAAAAGGGTTTTGTCAATGAATTATTGTTATTTTTTATGTTGTGGTTTTAACTGTAATGCTTCGATACAAAACTTACTCCCTTAAGTGTGTTAAAGTCAAACTGTACGTCGAATTTGCTGTCAAGTTAGTTGATTATTTTAACGATGTTTGCCAGAATTCTGCCCGTATTAACGTGGAAATGCTTTTCGGGCGCTATGGGCACTTTTGGGCCAAGAATGGCAAGAGGCGGATTATTTTACTAAATTGATATTTTTGCAATAATTATTTTCCCTTTTTTTATAAATCGACTTTATTTTTGTAAGAAGATAATAGAATACAATACAATGCAAAAACTCAGGTATATACAATACGGAAAATGAAAATTCAGGTATATACAATATACATAGAGATCGTCTTAGGTAAGCAAATAGGCGGCCTTATCGCTTCAGAGCGATCTCTTCCAGGCACCCTTTACAATGGACAGAAATCCATACTAATATTAAAAATGCGAAACTGTGTGTGTTTGTATGTTTGTCCGTCTTTCACGTCGAAATGGAGCGACGGATCGACGTGGTTTTTGGCAGATAGTTTATGGGCTCGAGTGACAAAGGCTACTTTTTATCCCGGAAAAATGCACAGTTCCCGAGGGAAGAGCGCGCGATAACTGAATTCCACGCGGGCGAAGCCGATGTTTTCCTTCACCATAAAGGTCGTGGTAAAATTCAAATGTAATTCCGCACATGAATTTAGATAACTGGAGGTGCGAGCCGGGGCTTGAACCCACGATCCTCTGCTTGAGAGGCGATAGATCAAACCACTAGGCCACCACGGCTTCTTGTATGGCTTTAACCTTGTAATCGGGCTAATGCCCTTAATTTCATTCGGAGAAACAGGATGACGTTAGCTAATCCCATTCCTTCACAATCCGCACTATTAAAGATAAAGCAATGCGCTTTGGCAAATAACCGGAATATTAACGTTTTAACGAATGATTAGATACTTTTTTTTTAATTTATGACGGTGAAAGCATTATCTACACTTCCACTGAACGTAGACATAGTTAGTGTTTAGTTTTGTAACTTTTTCTTTAATTGTATACTGTACTTTTTAAGTATTTTATTTTGTAATTATTTTATATTGAAAAAATGACTTTCTGCTAAGTTTATTGCGGCGCATTATTCTTGGCAAAGATGGTCTTTCCGAAAGCGCTGTTAGTTTGAAAAATTACGTGTAAAAGTGCCCATTGCGGCCTATTACTGAATAAATGATTTGGATTTGGATTTATATATGTTACGGGATGTAGGCCGTAATTTTCTTTAATGAGCTCTCGATACGATGTTATATGATGAGCCATTAATTAACTACGGTCTACATCCCGTAAGAAATATAAGTAATAACCGAATTATTAACAGCATAAAGGATTGAGTCGCTCTTCACACCTAGCGTAAGGAAGTAAATCGGAAGTAGAATAAGTTGATGCAATATCAATTACTCCAAAAATGTATCAGATAAAAAGAGACGGATAACTTAAGGCACAATATGCTCTTTCATAAAGATTATCTGCATAAGTATCCTGTATGACATATATCTTCATTAATATGTATTGACCGAATTTATCATTACATAACAACATTCTTTCATACACCGCTCGCAGAAAATGAGTTGTAGTTTGCTAGAGACCGGCGCACGAGTCGCTGCTCCATGAAAAAACGATTTTGTGGAAAACTGGAGAACGTTAGTGCAGTGTGCTAAAAAATCGGGTGTGCTTTTCAGTAAGTCGATTTCTGTTAATAAAATCGTTATATAGCATAATGGATGAACTATTAATATAATTAAGTCAATGGAATTTTCTATTTGTGCGATCAAAAATATTAACGTGAAAAAAATGTGAGATGGAAATATATTAGTGAAAAAGGATGACGAGCATTAAAAACATAAAAAGACTTACCAAAAATGCGAATACTTTTAGTTTTATTTTTAATGTGAACGTGTGTCACGTACAAGTACTTTACCAGAAGTAGTGATTTAAAGTCCAAACTAGCGTGGACTAGATTCTAGAACTACTAAGTGTAAAGGTTGTCTTTACCAATTTTGTACGTCGGCAATCAGTCTACCTACATATATCAATACCCGTATAACCTAACTAACAAAAACTTGGAAAACCCCCGACTTTGTCACTTCAAAGTTCAATAAACATGTCTAAGAACCATCGCTAGAAAACCTGCTTTCAAAAAAAACGCATTTAAATCTGTCCACCAGTTTAAGAGCTACGGTGCCACAGACAGACAGACAGACACAGCTGTCAAACTTACACCCTCTTTTTGCGTCTGGGACTAAAAATAGTAAGTACAGTATAGAATACCGTACTGACTGGACAGACTGACGATACACCTAAATCACTGAAGCACTAAAGATACTTGAAAATGGCAATGTTGCTGGATCCTGCAGCAATGCTGCCGCTAAGAAGCTGTGCTTGCGTTTCAATTTGGGGAGTGAGACAGCCGGTAAAATAACTGGTATATTAGCCCTCTGAGCTAGCAACGCATCTTCAATCCTTCTCCTCCTCCTCCTGATATTAGGGGTGTCCTTGGGGTACTTACTCACAACGTGACCCACTCACTTGTACCTAGGAATTTGTATAGAAACCTCAGTGCGCGAATCCGATTTGTATAGTCGACCAAGAAAGTGCTTTACCAATTTTAATCTTAATGACACTTCCTGCTTCAGAAATAAAACAATGAGGCTGATTGTCATATTGACTTGTTGTTGTTTCTTTAAAAAAATATGGCTCTGTCCATCGGAGGACAATTTTGCCAGTGTCTAGTAGTTTTTGCCGTTGTACGGTAAAAAAATTCTAGAAAACGAAATATGAGAGGTGATGGTGGATGAACGATTAGATGTGAAAATAAAAAGTTGTGAAGTCGTCATATTGACTTGTGAGTGAAAATAGGCTTTGACGTTTTAAGCGCTACAAATGACATTAAACCTAGCCGTCTGAGGCTAACAGCAACAGTCCGTCCGAAAAAAAAAAAAACCTTAGGGTGGTAAGTAAACCAATGTCTTGGTCGACTATACTACTTGACCTGTTTTAATCAATCCGACGAATCCAAGATCATATTAAAGGATTTATGAGTATCATCCTACTAATATTATATACGCGAAAGTTTGTGAAGATTGAGCTATAAGCTGGACGTCTAGAATAAGTTGATATTCCAACGAAATCGGAATAAAATCTCGAAATCTTAACCGCTGGGTTTCACGTCACGTTTGGCACAGTTATTACTAGTAGTAGTATGAAGACCACGTTATAATTTTTATAAATTCGACGAGATTTTTTTGCAGACGAAGTCACGAGCTAGTAAAGAAGAAACACTATATTTCCACTGTTAAATTCCCAGGTCACGTGCACGTGAAAAATAATAATAGCCGTTTAAAAATTATGTAGAACATTTATTTCTGGAGCGGTGTAAAGTTGTGAAGGGCAAAAATAGACGCCTAGATTCCAGTTGTTAGTACGCTAAATGCTGAGAAAATATTTATGTGAAGTGTTTATACATACTTGAAATACTTTTTATAATTATGTTTCTCTTTTGCCTTACATATAAATAGGCTCAGTGTTGCTCAGCGAGCTACGGAGAGAGCTATTGCTTGGGGTTACTTTACGAGATCGAATCAGAAATGAAAAGAAACGTTGAAGAACGAGGGTCACCCATATAGTCAAGGTTAAGCTCGTGTGTAGATAAGTCCCGTTTGTGGTATTTTGACTATGAAGGATAACCTTGTTGAAGTGGCAATAGGCAGGCCATATAGCACGAAGAACAAATGGCCGTTGGAGTCAAAAAGTGTTCGAATAGAGACCGCAGATCAGCAGGACGGCATAGAACGTCCACGAATGAGATGAACGGATGACTTGTTGAAACTGCCGGCAACCACCGCTTCCAACCGAAGCAACTGGAGGTCCACGAGAGACCTAGCTATGTCTAACAATGGATGTCTTACGGCTGATGATGATGATGACAATTAGCTTCATATCAACTATTCGACACGCATAGTCACAGCCATTTTAGGGCATGCCAGAATTTGTATTATGTCTTTGATAAGAAAAATGTTCTCCTAAATAAATGAGTCCTCCTTTTTGAAGTCAGTTAAAGCAGTGGAACGGAAGATTTCTGTCACTCGACATATGTTAGTAGACGAGTCATTTTGTATGAACCCATGTTCACATTATCAGTATTATCTGAATATTTAATCCTGTCTGGACATCCTGGTAGGTATATTATTATCTCATATAAGATTATCTAAATCAGACTTCTTATAACAAATAGATGAAAAACTCAATATCTGGGAACCAGCCAATAAATTATAACCTTCATCTAAAAATATGTGGCGATCAATAAACAATACCATTGCCATTATGAGGCATTGAACTGGTTCATTTTCGTTAGCTACTACTGGTGCAGCAGCAGAGGCGTCGGAAAAACTAAAAGTAAACAAATACAAAGGTCTCGGCCCTGAATACAACTTTGTTCCATTTCGAGGGTCCCCCAGCGTAAAAAAAAAATTAAAGAATTGTCTAAACGACTTTTTGATACCACAGGGGACAGAAGAGCTGGCAGTTTCCTCGGACAACGTTTCAGCATAGCTATACAGCTAGGAAATGCTGCCAGCATCTTTGGGTCTTAGACAAAGATTTTACTTTACGCGCTAGAGCATAGTATAGTTAATTTTTGCCACCTAGATCTAGCACAAATACGAAGTTTACGAGCATAAAAAGTGAAAAGTTTATTTTCATCGATGCGCCCGATTCAAGATCAATGCCTTGACACGAGGCGTTCGCGCGCCAGCGCACATAAATCACGCAATTCATGTGCATCATGTTAACTCGATGTTGAACTAGGTCTAGGTTTACTGTTACTAGATGGCAGTGTACCAATGATTTAAATGAGTGAGATTTATTGATTGTTTTGTACGTGTAAGCGTTAAATAAAACAATAAATTTGAAGATTGAAGTTACAATGGCTGTCTGGTATTTTGTAACCCCCGACGCAGAAAGAGGGGTGTTATAAGTGTGATGCCAATGTCTCCCTCCATGTCTAACTACTGTCTGTCCGTCTGTCTGTCTGTCGGTCTTTTACCCGACTGCCTAAAGAAGGGTTATGTTTTTGATTAAGTGAAAACGAGTTTCCTTGCTGTAGTTCTTAGCTATGTTTCATTTTAATAGGTATAGACGATTTTGAGGTATTGTACTTTAAAATGATAATAATCGTGAAGGTTTAAGTTTTGGAAGTAAAAAAGTTGGTGCTAAAATTGATACCTAGGAAATTTAATTTTGAAGTTTGATGTTTTAGTCCAATAAAATGTTTATTACTTTCGCAGAAAAATGGGGCATGAAAATGGAGCTGATTGTGTTTATGAGGTAAGTGTAGCAGGGACACCAATTTATTAAAATCTGTTCAGAATTTCAAATGATTTTTTGCGCCCTCTAGCGAGATATGAAAGTGACGGCTTTTGACGGCGTGGTACGAACGAATGGAAGCCATAACTCAGAGCATAACTACAAGAATTGATAGTTAGACTTTTTCTCAGTAGATGGCGTACTGTAAAGTACGAAGTCTAAGTGATGTCCTTCACAAAAGATGTCGTTAGCTGATCAGAAAGAAAGTAAAAAAGTTTTATTCTATAATTAATACTGACACTTCGAAAGACAATTTATTTCGAGCTGTCGATGGACAGAAGTGCATAACAATGTTACGGTTAATTGAAGCGAAAAACGTTTGCTACGAACATGTATGTATTTTTAATTGATTTTATATTTATAACTATCTGATAGAAATAATTAACTTTAGAACAGCCTGCTGAGATAAATTACATAAGTAAACAATACCTCTTCTTGCAGTCGGGTAACAAAGGTTTTCAATTTTTAAGCATTATTTTTAGTTACTGCAAATACCATGGATTTTATTTTAGGAGAACATTAAATTGAATTAATATTATTATAACATTATTTAAAATGGTTAAAATATTATTTCACATAGCTTTCGCCAGAGGGATTGATTCGGCGTCCATGTGGTTAGATTTAGCTCATCGTCCAAATCAAAGTCAAAGTCTAAATATCTCTATTCAATTTAGGCTATAAAAAGCACTTAATGAATGTCTAAAAAAATCTACCACCGGAAACGGCTCCAACGATTTCGATGAAATTTGGTATGTAAGGGTTTTCGGGGATGAGAAATCGATCTAGCTTAGGTCTTATCTCTGGGAAAACGCTTATTACCGAGTTTCAGCCCGAGAAAAGCTCAGTCGCCCAGATACTAAATTACCTATGCTAGGAAACACACAAAGTTACTTCTTGCTATTGCATTGTTCTTCTAAGTCGCTTCTTTCAAGGAGTAGTATTGCCATGGTCGTCGAATGATCAGAGGTGAACCTTTATGACGACCTTCTTAAAAAAACCATGTGCTGTTTGTCAGTATGGGAAGGTCTGAAACTATAAGACATACGAAGATCTGTTCTTAGGAACCATGTCATCGATTTTAGTAACAAGTAAAACTGCATTCATACATTTTAAAATAACACTACTCAGTTCTGGAATCGAACGCGAACGTTTTGAAAAATAAAATGTACATTATTTCTATTTGGATATCGGTAGTGTAGGTCATAAGCAATAAATGTTATTAAAAAAACACGGTAGGTATCTAGAATGAATATACCTAATACATTTTATTTCATATTCTATAACAATGTAAGTTTTATTTTTCTAAACGCCCGGTTTCGATTCCCGAGCTGAGTACAGTTTGTTTTTAATGTATGAATGCAGTTTTACACATTAATAACAATTTAAAATCGATGTCATGGTTCCTAAGAACAGATCTTCGTAATGTATGTCTTATCGATTCAGACTTTCCCATACTGACCGATCTAAATAGGCCACCTGTATATACAGTTTTGATATTAAAACTACGTTATTACCAGGCTCGTACTTCAGAAGAGCTGGGCCGCTACCTCATCGCAGCACGGGACTTGGCTCCAGGAGACCTGGTCCTGACCGAAAGACCCCTGGTCTTTGGACCCAAGGCCACTCTGGACCCTGAGGCGACAGTGCCCTGTGTTGGGTGCTACAAGCCAGTGCTTACTGATGCTGGAGAGAGGTGTGCTAAGTAAGTGATCCTAATTATTCAACAATAATAATAATAATAAAATCATTTATTTTCTCCTCACAAAAGTACATAGGTACAAACAATACAGCAGCAATACACACATAACAGCAATAGTTGTGAAAAATATATAATGTAGTTTTAGAATAAGTAGGTACTGGTACTGGTAACTTTTGTGAGGGACTGGAGTCTGAACTAGGTAAAACCTGTATTACAGATCTCCAAGCCCCCATCCCGGAAACACATTGGAAATATTACTTACAAGCTTTTATTAACTTTTACCTGTCCCGTCCGTCGGCCATCTGGGGCAGACCTATGCGACGTGAGACCTAGAGTGGACGTCGTACGGCTGATATTATTATGATGTTGATGACATACCCTGTCGTCTGTGTGTAATCCAATCTTAGAAGTCAAATTTGACCCACTTTCATCTTTCAGTCGTCAAATCGATTGAAATCGAAATTTGGCTAGAAGTCAGGTGACAATGAATAAATCTGGTAGTAAAATTCAAGTGACCCAGCTCGGATCGTCGCCGTTGGACGGAACTCCTCAACGGTTAATGGCATTAACTTGCACATTGTTATAAATATATTGTGTACTTTGGATGACAATATGTACATATTTACATAAAATCACGCCTCTTTCCCAACGGGGTAGGCAGAGACTACTTCCTTCTACATTAGCTACGATCCTGGCGTACAACTCTCGCTTCCTATGCATTCATCAATCTTTTCATGAATGCACATCGGTTGAGAGTACTCCTGTGACCGACCTTTCTTCAGAACGTCCTCGTTCGTTGTGTTCGGATCAAGGACTTTGTTCGGATTGAGAAAGGGATGCTTGGATGTTTGGGTATGTTGAGAGAATGAATGAAAACAGGTTGACTAGGCAGATCTATAAGACGAGCGTGAATGGGAACGTTGAAAGAAGGCCTAGACGAACGTTCCACGATGCAAGTACAGTCAGCAAATAATAGTTTTTTTATAATGCCATGCAAATAAACAACTCAAATAATATTTTATCTACGCACATATCATAAATTATTTGCGCATAAATTATTCCACATAAAAATAATCATTTATTAGATAAATTGGCTGTTCTAATAAGACGTAATTATGACGTAATACGTCATTCGAATCAATTTTGCCTTGTCCGTCTCTGCTTTCAACCATAAATCGAGGTTCCATCTTAAAATTGTTAACTTCTTGACTCGACTCGGCACCCAAATCGACTTCAATCTTCGAATCCATTATTGTCAAACTTTTCCTCTTATTACACACGAACAAACTAAGAACCCTGATATCCTTATCCCCAGAAGGTTTCCAATATTGAATGCGGTAACTTATTTTATGAGGTTTGCACAACAAATAACGGAAAAAGAAGATTATTACGATTTGAGATGATAACAAGGAAGGAAATTCCGACAGGAAATTTGGCGTAGAGTCTTTTAGCAAGATTTAACAGTCAAAGCAATTATTAAAGAGTTTTAAGCGTCAAAATAGATGATAGCGACAAAAGTTTCAGAGTTAGGGAAACGGACGAGTGCTCACTGTCCCAATAGTCGCCATCTTTGATTTTATATTATAAACAAAAGAGGTGACAGCGCAGGGTGTCATCTATCGGGTATCTATCGGGCACTCGGATGTTTATCTTATAATTGTGTGTAAGTATGTATTAAATTGTTGGCACCATAAACAGTATTTTCTCCCGCCAATTCAACTGTAACCCACCTGGATTATTTCAACCAGAAGACTTAGCTATTCAATTCAATTAGGTATTTTATGCAAAAGAAAATTTATATTTACATAAAAAATAAATTCGTTAAAATTTCCCTCCCTTATGCTTATGAGCGTTTATACCTGCTGAGCTGGCAACGTTGCATTTTTGTTAGTTTTTTTCGATTATTCCATAAAAATTGAATGAAAATTTATAATTTTGTCAGATAGAACACTTCTTAATATATAAGTTAATGTGGCTACTCCAATAATAAAATAATTATTCGTTATAGACTTGTATTTTTTTAAAAACCGGTCACGAACATTAATTCGTGTTTAAGGAATATAAAAGTCTATCACGAAGAATTATAGGAGTAGACACATTAAGTTGTATCAGAAAACATTTTTAATTTTCATTCAATTTTTATGGAATAATCGAGAAAAACTAACAAAATGCAACGTTGCCAGCTCAGCAGGTATAAACGCTCTTATGACGTTATAATAAACCGGCAGCGAGATATCGTCCATGTTAAATCTTAAAATCAATAATGTTAAGAACAAGAGTTCGAATACAAGATATTATTACATTGGAAGTAAAGTTAAATCAAAGACTATCTTGATGCGTTTTTACTATGATTTGTAGCGTTTGAATTTAATATTTTAATACATTTATAATTAAATAACAATGTTTTCTTAATCCACTATCTAAATATACGAGTATATAGTTTATAGATACCTATAACGCACAAATCTCAAAATTGAAAAAAAATCACTTTGGCCCTTATACATAGGACCCATCGATTTACGGCATTTCAGTAATTGTATCAAAAAAGCAAAAAGTCTAAACACAACTCGTGTCGACTTTTAAGAGTACGTATCTCACTCGTAGTTCTAATTGGCGTTGCTTACATAATTTTTATTTACTTTAATAACTAAACCAAAATAGACTCAATAGCTTCTGAACAAGTTGTAATTAAGAACGAGACAGAATCGTCTTCTGCAACTCTGCGACGTGCTACAGTGATAAACTGAAATGTCGTCTAATAAAAAGATACCAAGACTTAAATGAAAAGAACGCTAGATTTAAAACGAGTGAATCCCAGTTCAAAGCTGCAGGTCAAGTAGTTTAATTAAATTCATATTTTTCCACGGTACAGAATTTAAAATTGAAATTTTCTGTAAACCTCAGCATTCATTTTAGTTTGACGAAACGAGAAAAATTTAAAGTATGGTGTCAGTAAGAATGAGTAATATTATGCAGACTTATGTAATTCTTTCTAGTAAAGTACGATCTTATTTTATCAAGTTGCTCCTTATAACAATTGTGTATTTCTTTTTCAATAAAACATACACTCAAATTGAGAACCTCCTCCTTTTTCGAATTCGGTTAAAAATTGATCAAAAGACACCTACGATATGTTTTTCTTGATTTTGTTAAAATCAATAAATAGCTCAGTTTATTGGTAAAAACTGACTTTTAATTAATTTTTTGATCAAAGGAAAAAATCTAAAATATAATTTTTTTCACGCGTAATTAACTACGCAGACATAGAATAAGAACTTGTACACTTTACTTTATTACACTTAATTGATATATTAATTCCTGATTGTCTTTTAAACAGTAAGAGTTCGGCCACTAAAAAGGGCCATTTTTTATTTTGTTCTTTTTTTTAATTTTGAGTTCCTCATTTTATACTAAATTTTCAGTTTAGTTACGAAATTTCCATACATTTGTGTAACTCAATGGAAAAAATTGTAGGACATAGTGTGAAATTGGACTTGACTATGGTAAGCAACTTTACCAATTCACCAAATTGCATTGAAATCTGAGAAAAGAAAGATATCGACAACAAAATAAAAAATGGCCCAAAAATGTTCGCTAGTTAACGTAAATTTGTTACCAATTAGTGCAAAATATTTGTGATTCCTTCTTCTTCAATACATATTTCTAATTCCAGATGCGGATGGCCAGTGTGCAGTGGAAATTGTCCAGGGCTCTCAGATCCAAGACACCATGGAGCAGAATGCGCCATTCTGAGAATGAGGCCTGAATGTGTCTTAGATAATATGGCAGAATATTACAGGTGATTCAAAATGGCAAATTTGGTAGATAAAATAGCAGGTTAGATTTAACTGAATTTTCAGGTTCAAAGGGTAAGGGTGAGACTAAACGGAGGCAGGCTTAAAAGCGGATCAATGAACCGGAAAGTTCATAATAGTACTGCTAATGATAGCAAGGTTGTACCTCTAAACTGTACTTTGTACCTACCTCTGCTGGCCCGTTCACATGGCGGCGTCAAGTTTTGTCGGATCTACTGACCACCCGATTCTAAAAAACCAAGTGTGGTTCACATGGCTGCCCGGTTTTATAAGATCCTCCAGTCCAGATCTGAATTTTTGCAGGATTCTTGTTCTGAGCACACAAGTGAATGCAATTATTGAAATAATATCGCCACTAAATCGGATCCCGGTCGGATCGAACGACCGAACCGATTTGCAGTTGCAAAATCGGTCGACACATTTTGCAGGATACAACTTTTTGCCGGATCTTGCATTCGTAGGTATGCTTGAGTGAACACGTACATCAAAATACTGTACCACTAAAGCTGAAAACAGTTCACGCAATGGAACTGATGCTTCCTTGTGAACTAACTTCTAGAAGTGCTTTAATTAAATGGGACTGCTAAGGAAGGAATTTCATAATCTCACATTCATTACATGGTGAACAGTTTTTGATGTTAAATTTGAATAAGTTCTTAATTGTTGGTTTCCAGGCACGACGCTCTCCTGCCTCTGAGATGTGCGCTGCTACAGACGACAGATCCTGAGAGATGGAAGAAGCTCTCTGAAATGCAGTCTCACATGGAATGTCGTAGTCCTGGCACTGACGCTTACGAGTAATTAGTTCTTTCTTAATGCTCATAAGTGACTGTTTGCCCCTATGAGCGGGAAATTACATTCACTTGGATATATTTACTAATACCTAATTATTATTTTCCTTTGTAACTTTGACAGATAATATTTATTTATTTATTTTTACTTTCAGCGAAGCCAACGAGTTCATCGTCGAATACCTCATGAACAATTTTATCAACAAACTAGACGATGAAACTAAGAATAAACATCTTCCTGAAATCTCAGCAGATCTACTCCACGTTTTTTGTGGAATTATTGACACCAATGCTTTAGAAATTCGTTTAATGGAAGGCACAGAGTTACTAGCCTTGTATACAAATACATGCATTATGGAACACAGCTGCATACCTAACACTAAACATACATTTAGTCATTCGACTAAAGACAGAAATGATTTGTACAGAATTACAGTCAAAGTTGTAGTTCCAGTTTTGAAAGGGAGTCACATAACGACTATGTATAGTCATGCCTTATGGGGTACGCAAGCGCGGAGACAGCACTTGGAAGATACAAAGTATTTTGCTTGTAGATGCGAAAGATGTGCAGATCCTACTGAATTAGGCACATACGTGAGTGCTATGAAATGCTTAGGTGATGGTAACAATCTCTGCGATGGAATACATTTAGCTGAAGATCCGTTGGATGATGAAACTGATTGGGCGTGCGATAAATGCGGTGTCAAAGTGAATAATTCCCAAGTAAACATGATTATATCACAAATGGGTGAAGAAGTAGAGGCTGTACAAATGATGGGTGGTACGATAACGATGTTAGAGAATCTACTGTGTAGGCTATCGACATTTTTACACCCAAACCACTACCATTTATATTCAATAAAACACTCGTTGATTCAATTGTATGGACGACAGCCTGATTACACATCAGAAGAAATATTAGACAGGAAAATAAATATGTGTAAGGATCTTATTGAAATTACTAAGAAATTAGACCCTGGTAATGCTAGACTTAGTTTGTATAGTGCTGTTTTACAACATGAATTGCATTCAGCTTTAGTTTTAAAAACCACCATACCTAATAGCGATGGTTCAGTAAAACCTGTTGATGTAGTTAAACTATTGATTGTTGAAGCTAAATCAGCTATTGATACGGCTTTGGACTCTCTTAAAGATGACATGGAAGAGTTGTCAGGAAAAAAACTATTTTCAGTTATTTTAGAAAGCAAAAAACATTTCAAAAGGTATTGTAAAGATAAAAATTTGGTTGTTTGAATTGTTTCAAAATGTATTTAATTTTATGTTGTTTTTATCTTATACATAATTATCACAGTTATTTCTTTGTTTACATTTTTTTATCTTAGCTTAGTTTTATTAGGTAAAATTTTATAAATAAAGTAATTTGTAACAACAAAAAGTATTTCATTGTAAAAAGTAACAGCATTATGAAAACAATCATTCTATGTGTTTAACGTTTGTTGAAGCGCCAAGCGCTTTAAAAAGTGAAGTGATGAAATAATTTTCCCAAAGTTCACTTAGAATAAGTAGTTAGTTCTTTACCTATCGATTTTGAGGTACGAGATATTTCAAAAGTAGTAGCGATTATTATTCCTAACAAACCTTTTCCACTTCTAAATATAACAGAAAAATTACAGTATAATGTGTAAATATAAATAAAATTTGATTCAGATTAAAATTAGTTCATTTATAATAATGAAGATGAAGTCATAATTTCCCCTGTAACTAATATACACCTAAACTAGTTTGCTAATGTCGTTTGAAACTCGAAACAAAATATCGGTCTTCTTTTTCTTTCTCATTGGAATCTTCAGGAAAACGAAGAGAACCGACGAGTCCCGAGAGACATTAACATTCTGGTTGTATATTGTAGATATGGTAATAAATGCTTGTATCATGGTGGCACTTCACTTAGTATGTATGTAAATGTATGTAAATACTTTATCGTTCATAAAACACAAAAATAATACAAAAAGAAAACAACAAAACAAAAGAGTACAAAGGCGAACTTATCCCTAAAAGGGATCTTTTCAAGCTAACCTAAACAGGAAAGGAAAACTTAAAGATAGGCGAACAGTAATTAGTCTTGGCGTTGTGTACCTATTCGTGTTGCGCCGTTGACATCTTCATCGTTCATGCTAGAAATGAAACATACATGTCTTTCGTACGCTCAAGGACTAATTCATGAGCCATCATGGAGCCATTTCACAGTAAACGTCATAGTGACATCGCGTTAATTAAGAAGGAAAATCGTAATGACGTGGACGGTGGCTCATAAATTAAAATCCTTGGCCGTACACGCAAATATTTCGGTGAATATACCAAGTGAAGTGCCAGCATCATATTACGCAAGCTATCCCAGGTTTTTGAACCAGCTGAGCCCACTCCTCCCTGTATCCTTGTCGACGTTGTCCATGATCCATTCCGTGTACCGGGACACTCTGGTGTAGATCCCGGGCATGCGTACACGCGCGCACCCAGTCCCGGTGGACACCACCCCAACGACCATGGCGTGAGTCTGGTCCTTAATCATGAGCGGGCCGCCGCTGTCTGCCTGAATATTAAATAAAGACTATGACTTAAAAAACCGGCAAAGAGTGTCGGAGTGCGCAAATAGGGCGCCAATGGAAAAAAAATCGTAATATTAGGCGTTATAAAAATTATTACCAGAAATTCTTTACGGCACTTACGTCCATTTGTTGAAAAAGTTTGGCAAAAGTCAAAATGTATCCGATGAAACAATTTTCGTTTATATTAAGCGTTACCTTCCATATTTTTTATTTTTACAAACGTTTACAAGATAGAACACAATTTTGCTACTTTGTTATGTAAATCTTCACTTAATCAAAAACATTTGAGAAACCTTACAATCTTTTCAAACTGTCGAACTATGTGCCAACGTTGATGCGAGTTAAAAAATCTTTACGTGTATGCCAATATAAAATATTTAGTTTTAATTTAACTACAACTAGTTTGACAAGACATCTAACAGTATACTCTAAGTAAAATGCTGCCGTGGACGGACAGGCAGATAGACAAACGTGGCTAAACTAGCATTGGAACCTTAAAAACTACAACCAAAAACCCAATTTTTCAGCGGGTTCTAAAACAGTTAAAACGTCCTTTTTTGAACCCGCTTGAAAAGATAGATTTTAATAAAAGGGCATACTTACCCAGCAAGAGTCTCTGCCTCCCTGCTCGTACCCCGCGCACATTTGAGTCGCAATGATGCTCACTTTCCTGCCTTGGGATTGATACCACTTATTGCATTCATCATTGGCGACCACCACAACATCAGTCTTCTGAAGTACATTTGGTCGGCTTCCTAAAAAAACACAATTCAGTTAAATGGATACATGATTTTTTATGGCCTAGTTTTCTTCAATAGCGATGCCGGTAAGTAGTGAATCGCTAATGTTGGATTTATTTAATTATAACGGTTGTAATACAGGGTCAATGATGGTACTACAACATCATCTAGGTACAATTTGGTGCAGTTTCATAGAGAGCATTACAGCCACTATCCAGCTCTAACATACAGTTTTTAAATCATCGGATGACCATCACCAAAACGTTTCTCTTGATTTTCTAGGGAGCATTCACTTAAGTGCTCTTATCTCTAGTTTCTGCGTGCTCGGTTTTGAAATTATGACTTTCAGATTTTTTTTATTGGATTGTGCTTTAGAGCTAACTTCATAGGTACAAAATTTCAAGTTTCTAGTACAGCCGGAAGTACCCTAGGTAATTTTTTTTTCGATTAACGCAATTTGTATGGAAACACCTTTTTTAATGACTGTAACTTTTGATCGCGTTGACATAGAAGTTTGATTTTTTCACAGCTTTAAGAGACTGTTTACCTTAGCATATGATTTTAATTTCAACTCTTTCGAGTTAATTTCAACGTATTCCCGAGTTAAAGAGTCTTGACAGACAGCAAACGGACAGACATTTTTTCTTTTTGAACTGAGCTATTAAATCAAGTTGGCACTGTGATGTAATAATCATCGATGTTTGTTCAAGTGGATGATTCAATTAGGCACTATTTGGCTTCAATGCACATTTAGGAACTGATCATCTAAGCCTATCTACTACTCAAGTTAATATATTTTATGTTAATTAACATATATGCCACTAATACTCGTATTATAAATGCGAAAGTTTGTAAGTCTGTTTGTTAGTTTGTTTGTTTGTTACTTCATCACGTCTAAACCACTGAACCGATTTAGATGAAATTTAGTATACACATAGTTTAAATCCCAGAGAAGGACATAGGATAGTTTTTATCCCGGAAAATTGCATAGTTCCCGCGGGATAGCGATAAACGAATTTTGCGCGGTTGGAGTCGCGGGCAACGGCTAGTATTTTATATTAATAAATCATATTTATTGTATTTGCCCACTTCAAATACGCGTTGAGGTATCAAGTTGTAGGTAATTAATAATATCAAATCACGTTTAAAATTTCTAAGAGCTGTGAAAAAACAGGCGATTAATTATTTAAATGAGCAGAGACAGACCTAGGAGGAGATGGCGGGACGACCTGGACCGATTCCAGTCAGATTGGCAAGAGCTGGCCAAGAGTAGAGACAAGTGGAATAAGAAAGGGGAGGCTTTTGCCCTGCAGTGGGACACATTATAAGCTATTTAAAAAAAAAAATGTATTTTTACACGAAAATCGTGGGAATTAAGACCTACGAGTATTTAATATATTGCTCGTTGACATAGGGACCTATCACTGTGACATTTTAAAATAATTAAGACCTTACAACATATTTAGTTCCTACTTTGGAAATACCTATCTGAGAATCCCAAAATAGCAAAAAATTACTTTGTCTCAAATTCAACACACATCTTGCAAGTGACTTTTGATCTACTCTCAGTGGTTGGATTGACTTGAAATTTGATACTTGTATAGAACTCCTATGATGATATAAGAGTAAGTACCTATAAGCAAAAAAAGCTATCAGAACTTCATTTTTAAACCAGTATTTTTTGAATCAAACCTCTAAATATTTAGACTCCAATATGAATGATTACATCCAGGCTGTTGAAATGTGTCCTATCAGTACCAGCTGAAGTGGTGAGTGACATGCGAGCAAATAAACAATTGCCCAGTGAAGCGAGAATAGGCAATAACTTTCTATAGCTCTACATCGTAGAATGTTCAGTATGTTTGAAAATAAAGAAAGAAACAAATAGTAAATTGTGCATGTACAACAAGAGCACCAAACGAGCCATTTTACCCGAGACGTTCAAATAGCCATGTCGTTATAGATAGTCATGGATAGACACGTCGAGGGGAAAATGGGTTTAATGCTCAAATTTTACACTGCTTTTCATTTCGATTGAGAGGAAATTAAATGGCGACAGTGGAAACAATTGTTCACTTACTAAGCACCTTTTATTTTTCCTGCATTGCTATATAATTATAAATTATTAGTTTTATTGATTTATTTTAATTGTTTTGATTGAAAAAATAAAATAAAATTGAAAAATGTATAGAAACTTTTTTGTTCGTGGCTGTTGACGCCCGATTACCTTGGTCTTAGACGAAAATTTTACTTTATACACTCGAGCATACCACAGCCCCAAAAGTAACACCACCAAACAGCAAAAAATTTGATTTAGTAGCCATCATCATAATCATCATTATAATCAGCGGTAGGACGTCCAGCCGTGCCGTCCAGCCTACAAAGTTTAAATTTAGAAGTTCAATTGACCCCTCTGTAAATCTGACAGCTAAGACTCTACTGTTTCTATCAAGTACTCGTGCTCAACTTGTTACGATACGAATTCCATCTCAACCCGTCCTTAGCCTGAAAGCAGCTCTATTCGAAAAGGACTAAAGTTTTATACCCTAAGTAAGTATATTACCTGACATAGTTCTGCTGAATCCTACTAAATAATAATTATGAATGTAAAAGTTTGTTAACACCAACGACCACGACCATTCTGTCAAGACTGTAGCGGGTTAGAAGAAGAGAACGTAAAGCACCTTACCTTTTCCCCTGTCCTCATTGGTGAACCCCCATCCAGCTACCGTCGCCAAGACGCCACTGAAGTCCTGTGCTTCTGGCTGTGGAAGGCAGGCCGGCCTCAGGTCATTGGACCACTGGAGCTGACGCAGCGTTTTAAGGAGAGCCACGTCGTTGAATTTAGCGTTGCATCTGAAGAATATTTTAGTCTTTTTTACAAGCTTTTTTTTAGCTTGCCCTGTTTATTCTACGTATTTGTTTGTGTCAAATCTTGGAAGCTAAATTTGACCCACTTCCAGCGGTCCGATAGATTTGAAATTTGTTATACTTATGTAAATTTAGTGACAGTACCATAATCTGTAGTGACATCTTGGTGGTCTTGCCAGGATCGTCTCCGTAGGAGGGAACTCCTCAATGGTTAAAAGTACCGACTTGTAATTTTGTACGGATATGCAGTTTAGATGACAATGGAAGAACAATCAACAAAAAGTACAGTCAGCAAAAAAGCTTGTATTAAAATGTTTTTTTAACAGAAACTTATTATTTCTTAGGAGGTCAAGAGGAGAGGCCTTTGTCTAGTAGTAGGACACTATGGCATGCATTGAGTAGGCAGCAGGGTAGGCGGCGCTAATGCTAGTTGCAAACTACCAACTTCCTAGGTACCCTGGAATCTGGCTGAAATCTGGTAGGCTGGTTGAATTACTAAATCGATGTCCTATTTACTTTTTCATTAAGTCGCGCCTAACTGTTATAAACCGGTGTTCTATAATTGCACAGAAACGAAAACATAAAAGCCATTACATATTAAACGTCAAAAAATTAAAACAGATACTTTGTCTCCTGTTTCGTTTATTTAAACGAGTATTTGAGTTCAAACAACTTCTTTCTTTTACGGAAATAAAGCGGCACAGTGAGTATTCCCTATTGTGATGTAGTGACAGAAAGTTTCCATTAATGGATTCTTCCCTCATCCCTGTTCTAGCGTTTATTTGTATTCGAAAAAGTTTTAAGTTGATTTCGTTGCTATATAGTAACTTGAGTGGGTGATTTTTGCCAAAATTTGATTGAAGTTCAACAAACTTGTGATTCGGTAAGATGTTTAGAGTTAGGTACATAACCAAGGAACACTTATATCTCTATGTTTTCTTTAATCTATTGAATATATTTTATCTATTACATACATTATTTATCTATAATTTTTTTCTTAATTTAGTTATTTATTTTTAAAGCACAGCTCAAAATATAAGTACCTACACATAGATCATCATCATCATCATCATCATCCCAGCCTATATACGTCCCACTGCTGAGCACAGGCCTCCTCTCAGAACAAGAGGGCTTGGGCCGTAGTTCCCACGCGGGCCCAGTGCGGATTGGGAACTTCACACGCACCATTGAATTGCTTCGCAGGCTTGTGCAGGTTTCCTCACGATGTTTTCCTTCACCGCAAAGCTCGTGGTAAATATCAAATGTAATTCCGCACATGAATTTCGAAAAACTCAGAGGTGCGAGCCGGGGTTTGATAAGCCGTGGTGGCCTAGTGGTTTGACCTATCGCCTCTCAGACAGAGGGTCGTGGGTACACATAGGTACAAGAAAAAAAATCTTAAGGTTATTTTGTCGCTACAATCGCTTCGGACGCATTCTTGTTACGTTTCGATTATATGAAAACATTGCCGATAAATACTATAGCGTTACCGACTAATGAAAATCATCAAGACTTTTTTTGTGTTAAGAAGTATCTCAGAGTCTTAGTCAAGTTAACTTTAAAACAATAACTAATTAATTTCCTAGCAGTTTCAGCCGCATAGAAACCGACGCAATTGAATCAAAGTTATGCCGAACTAAGATTAAATCTGAAACTGGTTGAAAGTGCAAAACCGATTATTAATCAAAATTTGAATGGTTTTGCTAAATTATCAATTAATCTTGCAGTTCCCTTACAGCGTTCAATTTATTTAATAAGACAGGGGTAGCCAAACTTTAGCGATTTGGAGAATCTCTAGAGGTTACATTCCTGTGTATAAAGTGACATCTCTTTTTAGGATGTCCTACCCAAAGGATTTGAACACAGTAGTGGTAGTAATAGGCGCCCTGTTGCTGTTACTGTGTCCATCCGCTTTTCCGTCCGTCTGTCCATCTGTCATACAGGTTTTATAGTCAATGGTTTGAGTTCGTCTTCAAATTTTCACAGTATAAGTAAGCATCTTGCTGACCCAAAGTCATACAAATTGTCAAATGCCGCTGAAATTATTATTAAATAAAATACCTACAGCATTAACGATTAAAAAGGTGTTTCTAATCAAATTGCCGTAAGTAACAGAAAAACCTATAGGATATTTCCAGTTGTTTTAGAAACTTTAAATTTGATATGAAGGTAGCTGTTTTGGTTCCTACAACCAAAAAAATGAAAAAGTCTGATAATCTGACATTTTTATGCCTGTCTATGTCAGTAACCACGTTAAATGACCCAACATTGCTTAATGTAAGCAAAATTGCTTAGGATAGGGGTCCTGCTAACAATATATATATATATGTATTTATATAAAGTACGGAAAACTGAGTGAGCAAATCCTACTTGCAACTGACCGGTCTTTTATTTGTGTTCTCTTTCAAACAGAATAAAAAAACCGTAATGGGAACATTGAAAACAAAAACAAATTATTCACGCGTTGTTTGCGCGAACTGCGGCGTACACTTTGAGAACCTTTGTTCAGTAAATCGTTAATCTTAAGCTCGATTGCAAAGATTTAGTTGGTTCTGTATAAAGTAGTTACAATTGATGATTCGTATGGAAATTTTATGTTAGTTGAGGATAACGAAGAAACTGAGTGACCATAGTTTCTTTGGTCTTTCGATTGATTAGTAATTCTAATATCCGCAGATTCACAAAAGGGGTGAAATAAGTTTAACACCAATGTCTTTCTTCTCAATCGATTTCAATGCGGAGTTTTTACGTGTAAGCAAATTTTTTGTAATAATTCTTAGCTTATGTTTTATAATTTAGCTGTTTTTGAGATATTGAACTTCGAAAAGATATTTTCGGGAGTTTTCCAACTTTTTAAGTTGGTAAGCTATTGAGTACATAAAACACTTTTTGAAAGTTTTCAGAACAAATTACAACTAAAACTAGGCCTAATTTTGGACCAAATTATGCCAAGATTTTTTGATGAAAATTCATTTGTAAAAATCAGTGCAGGAGTTACGAGTAAAGCGAGAAAAGATTATAGGGCCCACAGATGCTACGAAAAATCCTAACGATCATACCCTAAGGGCAAAATTCGAACTTCAAATCTTGCCGTCCCGCCGACGCTTATATTTTTAATACGAGAGTGAGTGGAACGGCACGATACGACCTTCGATTTTTGAATTTCATGGTCGCCCCCCAGACTGCTTCTTTCGACCGATACCGTTTATCGTATCGTGTGCGAGATAAACCGTACCGTTGAACAGCAGGGCTACTACGAAACTCGAAACTCGAAGTTCGTGTCGTGCGGTCCCTCTGACACTTATACTGTTTAATACGAGAGCGAGGGGGACGATACGATACGAACTTCGAGTTTCGAGTTTCGTAGTAGCCCTGCAGAATAGTATCAAAATTCGAGTAGATAAATTGGAACGAATAAATTAGGATGAAAACCTACAACCGCTATTGCGTCACCATTCGCCATCGGAACTGGCCCTACCACGAAGTGCAAAACTCGAACTTCGTATTTTGCCGTCCCGCTGTCGCTTATGTCTTTTTATACGCGAGTGAAAGGGACGGTGCGATACAAACTTGGATTTGCGAGTTTTGTAGTATCGCTGCGAGAAACTGAAGCGTATGTGTAGGAATTTAGGCGTAAGAATTTACGATAAATGAGACCGCTCGAACGGTGCAGTCTGATGGTAAGATTTTTCGTAGCGTCTGTGGATCCTATAATAGGTATTGCTATTGGGTAAAAAGGATTTTTTTTATAATACTTACCTGTACTCAGGATGAGGTACTATTTTTGAAAGCGCCAAGTTTTCTTCATTGCTTGATAAATCCGTGTATCCTACCACCACTGATAGTTGCTTGGATTTGTAGAACTCATCGAAAACGCTGAAATGACAAGAAAAAGTGAGTTTAAATCACTCTTACTCTAGTTTAAAGCTCTATTTCTAATGTCGATAGAACGTGTTGGATATTTTCACATTCCGCTGTGGCAGATATTTATACTGGTGTAAGTAGGTACGCATCTACAGAAACAAGTGGCAAAATCGAATCCTAATCTTCATTTTCAAAATAACCTTTGAACAAAGTGGTCTAATTTTTAGGGTTCCGTACCAAAAGGGTGCCAACGGAACCCTATTACTGAGACTCCGTTGTCTGTCTCTCTGTGTATGTCTGCCTGTCTGTCCGTCCGTCGGTCACAGGGCTCTCTCTTGAGTCGTAATAGTTAGACAGACTATGTATTAACTGTGGCCGCTATAGCAACAAATACTAAAAAGACAATTAGGGGCTGTTTCACCATCCATTGATTGATTAGTGTTAACTGCTGGTTAAATGCGATGCCGCTATTTGTTTTGTTCAAATAGACGGAGACGGCATCACACTTAACCGTCAGTTAACACTAATCAATGGATGGTGAAACAGCCCCTAAAATAAATATTTAAGGGGAGCTTCCATACAACAAACGTGTTTGTTTTGCCTTTTTTTTTTGCTAATGCGTAATGTTCTATAGATAATGGTACGGAAAACTTCGTGCGCGAGTCCGGCTCGCACTTGACTGGTTTTTGTTATTTACCACGCATTAAAAAGTTCGGTTTGCTAAAAGTGCTACCTGTGAATGCAAAGTCATGTTATTTGGTTGTGTAAAGCCGCCCAAGGAAACCTGGCTAATGCTTGTACTTCGCTAGTACTGGTACTTGACTAATCAGTGCCAAAACTACCAATTACTTTATTTTTATTACCATCGGTTACTGAACACATTGGCGCCCACTGCTCCTTGACGGCACAAACTGGCTGCTCAGGGAAACTCAGCAGGTAAGCTGTCAGTACCTATTAAGTATAACCACAGATTGAATTACGTTACCTGCATACACAATGTCCAGCTGTCAACAACCATCGATCGCTGAGCACAGTGGCGCCACATTGATGGGCACCCTGGCGCCATAAACTGGCCGCCCAGGGAAACTCAGCAGGCAAGCTGTCAGTCCCGCCAACTATGCGCCCGCGCCGCGCCGTGTCCACGCCACATTCTACGTCGGCCACTGGAAATCGTGTCGGACACATAAAAAAGTATACTGCCTTTTATTTTGTTTTCTTTTGCTATGACGGTCATAGTTGGGGTTGTATTGGATCAAGGTCCTTATTTTTGTATCAACTATCGTAGAGTAATTTAACGATAATATCTGTATTTAAACTATCGAAAAAAAAATTAGTGGACTTTATGACATAACACTATCAGACCTATTAACGCAAGTATCACAGAGATTTTAAAAAGTCAACTCTGATGAAAAATGCTGTGATGCTTCGGTTATGTGCTTATTTTTTTATGGTATAGGGGGCAAACGAGCAAACGGATCGCCTGAGGGTAAGCGATTACCGTTGCCCATGGACACCTGCAACACCAAAAGAGTCACAAGTGCGTTGCCGGCCTTTCAGGTAGGCGGAGGTTTTTAGATGATGCCTTACTAAAGACGAGTCGAGGCAAGGCAAGTCTATTCGGTGAAACACGTTTATAAATCTTATATCTATAATATAAGTTTGAGTCGGAACTTGGGAGGCAATTAAAAATCAATTACACTCGGGCCGTACTCTTTCTAATAGTAGGTAATAAAATATAATATTGAGAAAATATATTAACAAAACTTATAGAATTTATAGGAATAAGTTCAATCAGAACTTTCAAAATTTGGTTTGTTCGCTAAGCCCATTGGTACTTTCCACGAAACGAAACTAAAATGATCTTAGAAAGCCGATCAGTTAACTTTAAGTTTAAGAACATAACTTAAAAGCTTTCAAATTTACTTATTATACTTTCTAAAATGATGGCAATAAAATAAACACCAATTTAAAATATTATAACTCACAGTTAATAAAACAGTAACCGAAATCCATGAAAACAAAAACAACCACAAACAAAAGACGACACATCACTGGTTATAAATTAAAACTATATAAAATATAAATAAATAAATAAATATAAATAGTTCGCTAGCACACGCACTTGGCGAGGCGTATGCCCTAACTACATTTGAATTATTTTAATATGATTATTTAAAGTCCTGTGATTTGTACTGAAAACCCCTCCTTTGCTTCTTCGAAGGCCTGACCCCTATATCTTATCCTAGTGTTGTGACAAAGTAAACATCGATACTTTTATCGACAAAAAATAACTTTTTTATCACACCTCGATGTGACTTCACAAATTTATCGATATAATTAATTTAAATTAAAATATTTTTAATTACGTTTCATAGAAGGTACAAATTACGAAGTGCTGATTGTATTTTTTTTTTGTTTTCGCTAGCAAAGCGATGATAGTAATGAGCAGCAAGCTGCAGTAGAAATACAAAAAATAAGTTCTAAAACATTTTGTGCAATAATTCTTAGAGGTTAACTTTTATTTAGTCTTCACTGCTACTAAGTTAGAATCTTTTTTAACATACATGTGTATTGGTTTTTAGGATTACTGTAGCGAACTAAAGACCTACAAATCACCTTTTCACTGCTTTGCTTTGTGTGGAGATCCGCTAACGCCTCAGATAAGATGGTTCAAACATTTGTTTTTTAAGCGAAAACATATTTATCTACCTTGTTACGAAGAGCTGGCATGATGTGTGAAATAAAGTACAAAAATAATAAATTATTATTTGTAAATATGTACGTCAATAAATCCATTTTTCGTTAAAAAAGGAACAAACAAATCATCAACATAAAACATATCGACACAGCGACGTCACTAGCACAAATTCATTGTCAGGTTCGCTGCAACCTCGTGCGATAACAACTGGCGGAACTGTCATTACCCATAAATACATTACGAACCTATGCAATGCCAAGTGTGCGTGTGTGTGACTAATTGAAAAAATATTATTAAGATTTGCCGGTGAATTTGTTTAAGATTAAGTGGAACCTGTAATGTGGTTTTGATATAGTGGACCTTTTTGCACTTAATGTCATAAAACTACGTATACTTGTGGTGCTGACTGTACCTACAAAACATAAACAATATTTTCTACTATAGAATATAAAATCAATAATAACAAAATTTTAACGATTCACCGTTAATTATATTCATCATATTTTTTATGAATTATAAACTGCGATTGCCTTTAATCTATGTTCTATGGTAAATGTCTAAGAATAAATAAAATTATAATATTCTATAAATAAATAAAAACAAAGGACATCCATGGCCCTTGCTTTACTCGGTCAAGTGCATCGTAAGTGGGACGAGTGCATTTGCCCCACATCGCACTTATTAGTATAATAATCAGATAATTATCAATTGAAAACCATGCAGCTACACCATACTTTAGTTGTAGCCTTTCACATACGATTTTTTTAATCGGACCCCTATAATTGCCACGGACTTATTAAAAAGACGCTGTCACGAGAGATAGAAAGAAATTGTACAGGCCCATGTCCAGCTATGGGCCACTTTAACGGGCTAAATAAATAGTTATTTGTGTCACAAGGGTCCAAAGTAAATACATCATTTTGGACCCAAGGGTGGTATGTACATTGAATCCAGAATGAAGCGAAGGATTCTACAATAGAATCCTGAGTGTAGCGAGGGCTTCTAAAGTAGAATCCTGAGCGTAATGAGGGATTCAAGTGTTAACGCCCAAGGTGAAAATAATTTTGCTCCCAAGTGACTCATACAACTTTTTACAGCAAGTAGGTATGACAAAAATTTAAATAAAACAATAATAATACAATTAAACAGCAACCAACATAGAAAATGGTGTGGTTTTTTAATTATCAACTTCAAAAAATTGCATTTGCAAAAAAACTCTTAGGAAAAGCCTTGAACAAAAAAGTTGGACTTTGATCCCTCTCGTCAGGAAGGAAAAATTACTTTTCTGAATGAGTGGTGTGAAAAATACAAAAGTATCGCGTGTTTGGTATGTACCGCATGGCGGGCACTGACGACAAGGCAGGCCGACGCGGAGGATGGCGAGATGACCTGGACACGGAACTGGCCACGGAAATATCTCTGGATAGGGACACAGTTGTATGCTCAGTATAATAATAATAATAATTACAAAAGTAACAACAAAAACTAAGTAACGACACAGTTAGAAATTGTCACGAAATTATCCCAATTTAGCATATTCCGGTCTTACGGTCAGCACTGGAACTGTTGAAACCATCTGGATATAGTACAGTAAAAAAGAAAACATGAGAAAAGCGACATTACTCGTAGTAGAACCGACGCCTACATTTTTTAACTCTAACTACTTAGATCGAGGAGAAGAGAGAAAGAGGTCGACCTAGGCGCAGCTACATCGATCAAATAAGGGAGAAAGTCGGTGTCGCGTCGTACCAGGAGGTCAAAAAGATGGCTCATAGGAGGGATGAGTGGAAGGTATACTCCACCGACAAGGAAAAAAAATAGTAAGAAAAATTGTACTTAGCTCTAGTAAATGTAAATTCGCCATGTTTCTTTAAAATAATCATAAAATTGCTTCTACTTTTAGCTTAAAAGCGTCAATTTTTTCCAAGATTCAGGGTCATGGTGACAAAATTGCTGTTTTGCAAATTTCTGGTTTCCTGCTCTTCAAATGGCGTTTAGACCTTGTCTAGAACTATTACAAAGCCTAAGTAGCGAACAATAGTTGTCTTCAAATTTTGGTGTTGAATGTTGAATGTTTGGAATAATAACGTGTTTCAGATGCAGACTTAAATAAACAACTTTCATGCATCTCTAAAGAAAGGAAAAAATGAGAGAATTTAAAACAAAAAAAAAATCTGATTTATCAATAGTTTGGTATTTTTTATCAGTAAAATAAACTTTGTCATAAAATATATGTTGTCTTCAACTTTGTGACTTTCGAAAGTAGCTCTAGCTTTTACATTGTTACGGACATATTTTGGTAGGGATCCAAACAGTGATCTACTATATTTATTTTCATAAAAGTTCATACACGTATCATCATCACTGCACTATACTTAAATAATAACTTTGCACCCTCGAGACTTTAGGATAGCAACGTCTATGCAATAGAATGTGTTCATGTAGCTCCTCCGTCTCCACACTGTAAGAACACACACACATCACATAAACCCAACTATCACCATCTACACAGTACGGCGATGCGTTTCGAACTCAAATAGAGGTCATCATCAGAGTAACACAACCGTTCAGCATGCTACCAGATGGAAGAGCTGCATGATCATGATCACACACACACACACACACGTAGCTATCGTAAGATCCTTGATGAGCAAAGTAATTTCTTATAGTTCATTAGACTTCCACAAACTAACCCATGATTCAATAAGACATCAATCATAGATCATACTCCGCCAGCTCTTGTGAAGCGACCGGTCAAACTCAATTTTAACTTCTATCATCATCATCATCATCATTTTGACCCATTTGCATCCCGCTGCTGGGCACATGGCTTCTCGCAGAATGAGAGGGCTTGAGCCGAGGTTCCCACGCTGACCCAGTGCGTATTAAAAACTTCATAAACACCATTCAATTTCTGCACCGGTGTGTGGCTGGTTTTCTTACGATGTTTTCCTTCACCGTAAAGCTCGTGGTAAATTTTAAATGTATAATGTCGTACATAAATTCCGAAAACATCAGAGGTGCGGGCCTGGGTTCGAACCCATGACCATGCTTGAGAGGCAATAGGATCTTCAGATCATACCGCTGGGGAACCTAGGCTTAACTTCTATTTAGTTTTTAACTTCTATAGCCTTCAGTAAGGTCGCTATATAATAAGTTTTCCTCTATGACTCATCGTGTTATCTGACCTAACAAAAAAACTAATCTCTTTCTATTCATAGGTTTTGTTTATGGTAGATAACTCCAAACTAGAGGCCGAGTGAAGGCCAAAAGCCGTTTAAGCAATACATGCAGTTTCCGTGTTTAATTTTAAACTTTCCTCGTTCGCTTTGAAGGTTAATGTATGGATAGATAAGCGTGTGGATGTCACTGTCACACTGATAATAGATTTAAAGCATAATTAATGCTGTTTTAGTTTTCGAGTATGTTTTTTCATGTACTTATGTCCGGTTCACATTAATCCAGTAAAATCGTTCTGTGCCCCTAGTGTGTGTTTTCGGTTACAAAATACGTCTCGATCGCGTTCACGTTAAAATCTCAATTTGTATGGAAACACGACCATCGCAAACGTTCCGCTAGAGGCGCTGTTCGTGTTGCCATATAAATTGAGATTTTAACGCGAACGCGATCGAGACGTATTTTATAACCGAAAACTTACACTAGGGGCACTGTATGCTTAGTGTATTTTCTCGTTGATAAAATACGTCTCGATCGCGTTCGCGTTAAAATCGCAATCTGTACCCCTAGTGTAAGTTTTAGGTTACAAAATACGTCTCGATCGCGTTCGCGTAAAATCTCAATTTGTATGGGAACACGAACATCGCAAACGTTGCGCTAGAGGCGCTGTTCGTGTTTCCATACAAATTGAGATTTTAACGCGAACGCGATCGAGACGTATTTTGTAACCGAAAACTTACACTAAGGCACTGTATGGAAACACGGACAGCGCCTCTAGCGGAAAGTTTGCGCAATAACTTTTGTGAGTGTAGGTTTGCTACGTAAACTATTTCGTCCGCGTATCGTAACGAAAACGGGTGACCACCGTGGACATGTGGCGGCTACGTATCGACGATCGAACGCTCGATTTACGTCTTCGAATAGTAAACGAACGTTTTGTGAAAACGCCACACTAGAGGCACTAGTAGCATGGCACTGCGGTGCTCGATCGGTCTGGTGTAACTCGTTTGGATTGTTTCCCCGCAATGTATCGCGACGATTTTACTGGAATAATGTGAACCAGGCATTAAGAGCGCTTATACGAGCTGGCAACGTTGCATTTTTGTTAGTTTTCTCGATTATTCCATAAAAATTGAATAAAATAAAAATGTGGTCTGATAGAACTGTTCTTTATATATAAATTAATGTGTCTACTGCAATAATTATGCGTGATAGACTTTCATTTTTTTAAAACCGTTAATAAACATTTTATTCGTTTTTAAAGAATATAAAAGTCTACCACGAATAATTATAAATAATTGGAGTAGAAACATTAACTTATACACTCGTATTAAGAACAGTTCTATCAGACCACATTTTTAATTTTCATTCAATTTTTTTATTAAAAAAAAAAAGTTTGCCCGTTCCACTGGTGACCCTCTCCTCCTCTGGCTCTGGCTGGCTCTTTCCTCGGTCAACGTATTGCCATTGCCATACAACGAGGAAACTCAGCCAGCCTTATGGGCACCCTGCCCAATAGCAACGACTTGGGTGATATTTGTAAATATAGATTTTTAGGATTAGAGTAAATAAGTTTTAGTTCTACCGTTATTTATTTTTGTTAATTATTATATAATATTACGTTTCCAGCTCAGCAGGTATAAACGCTCTTAATGCATTATTTTACGAGTAAGACAAATATGCATCCGCTAACCACAATCACGCCCAGCAGGGCTACTACGAAACTCGAAACCGAAGTTCGTATCGTACCGTCCCTCTCGCCTTCGTATTAAATAGTGTAAGCGTCAGCGGGGATGGCAACATACGAAGTTCGAGTTTCGAGTTTCGTAGTAGCCCAGCTGATGGTAATGGTAATGGCTACCTTAGATTTGAAGACGGCCAGATTTTTTGAAATAAGGCTGCGATTCCATGAAACAATAGAAACGCCCTCCCTTTCTCACTCAGCGCTGCTCCAGTGGAAACAAGATCTAAATATGCTCTAAATGATCTTTAAATGCAAAATTTTAACTTCGTCTCTTTTCGTCCCGCTAAGGATTGTACTATTTGATTTGGGAGTAAGAGAGGCGGTACGATACCTACGAACTTTGAACTTCGTAGTTGGTTCGCCTATTCTGGACTCGAGTATAATTTTCAATCTCTGTGGGAACAGCAGGGCTACTACGAAACTCGTAACTAGAAGTTCGTATCACCATCCCTCTCGCTCTCGTATTAAATAATATAAGTGTCAGAGGGACCGCACGACACGAACTTCGAGTTTCGAGTTTCGTAGTAGCCCTGCAGGTGACGAATTTTATCTCGAGCGATGCACAGGCGCCCTAACTAATTGCTATATAAATTGTACGCCATTATCGCGTGCATGTACGGCTTGTAAAATTCCAGCATGCACTATAAATGCATGGCAAATGGCACTTGTGTCGCATAATAGTCGCGAGCACGACCGTGTATCCGACATTGTCCCAATTTGTGTCCTTAGCCGTGACAGAATAACGCATGGCGCCGTATGCTCGTCACGCGTGACGTGCCAGTAGGGCTACTCCGAAAACTCGAAACTCGAAGTTCGTGTTTGCGTCCCTCCGCCTCGTATTAAATAGTATAAGTGTCAGAGGGACCGCACGACACGAACTTCGAGTTTCGAGTTTCGGAGTACCCTGCTGTTCTATATAATCTTATTGACTTGTAAATACTGTTTTTGTTTATTAAGAGAGTATTCTACTTATGTAAATACATACTTTGAAGAGCTCTATGCTTTTTTTTTATTGTATCGAGAAAATGTGTGTTGACCCTGTGTGTGAGCGTGAGTGAGGGTAAAAATGAAACACTTTTATGTGTGTGTGAGTTGGACGTGCAGGCGCGTGCGCTGTCGTGCCTGTATGCTTGCATGCCTGCGTAAGAACACACACACGTACGTATGCAGGCTCTCATATGCATTAGAGCGTGTAAGCGTGGAGTATAGTATATTATAGCAGTTTGTCTAAAAAGCAGCTGGTCGAAATTAAATACCAAATCGTCTAAGAAGCAACTGGTCTGAGTAGCAAATAGTCTGAATAGCAAATGGTCTAAGAAGCAACAAGACGTGCACATGGTCTAAAATGCAACCGGTCGTAACCTGTTTGTGTTGGAAACTTGAAAAAACATAGTTTAGGTTACCTGCAACCTATTTAGTTGCGTCAAGGCGCAAAAAGTGCAAAAAAAAATATTGCGCGAAATTGAAAATATATTATTATGATCTTTCGTTTTTTCTCTCGGAGATCTATTTACACGAGAGCATAAGCCCAGAAAGTAACAGGGGTTGAAATGCCGATAAACACCTGTTTTCAACGCCTATTATAATCTGCTCTACGCCTTCATTCTCAGAAATAACATTGATCATAATTTTAGTCACTTGGCAAGTTGTCAATGCATACGTTTTATTATGTTTAGTTACTCCCACTCTGGAATACTACTAATCCTGTCATATTGGAACAGTGAAACTTTGTGAGTGTGTGTGTGTTTTTGTCACTCCTTCAACATACATGGCTGGACGGATTGGAATGAAATTTTATGTCTATAGCTCTGGACGCCTGGAATAACGCATAGGCTACTTTCTTATCTCAAAATTCCCCCAGAATTGGGATAAAAGCTAGGAGGTAACTTTGGGGAATTCCTATGGGAATTTAGAAAAATCCCGGAAATTCAACTCAAGTTGTTAATATGTATTTATTTTATTCACAACACAAGATACAATAATATGATAGGAAACAAAATTAATAAAAACAACAAATATACCTAACTATAAAAAGAAAACACCATCTAAGAGGCCCTCCTGCGGCATAGACCCCAACACACTGGCGGCATTACCTCTCTGTACAGTTAGAGAAATTCGCTGGGAGAGGTAAGCGCCAGCTCTGGGGTCTCCTGAGGTCTCTATCAGCCGGGACGACAAGGCTCAACTTGTTGTATGTAATGGTAAACGAGTGGGGAGCCGCGAGTAAACACTAGTAAAGAATATTTGTATTGCAAGGTACTGTATTGTTTTTAAAATCTTTTATTTAGTTTCACCTGTCCCGCGCGTTGTCTGTCTGTCTGTAGTCAAATCTTGCAATTTAAATTAGACCAACTTCTAGTAGTCGGATTGACTTAAAATTTGGCATACTTATGTAAATTGCGTGACAATACAATAATCTGGTAGTGACATTCTGGTGGTCCAGCCGGGCTCGTCTCCGCAGGACGGAACTCTTCAACGGTTAATGGCGTCGACTTGAAATTTGGTATGCAATTGTAGTTTGGGTGACAATGCAGGTAAAGTCGACAAGAAGTACAGACAGCAAAAATCTTATCTCGAAATTCCCTCAGAATTGATATAAAAACTCGAATGTAACTTTGGGGAATTCCTATAGGAATTTATGTAGAAAAATCCCGGAATTTCAACTCAACTGTAGTGTTGTATGTAATGGTTAACAAATGGGAAGCCACGAGTAAACACTAGTGAAGAAAATTTGTATTGTACTGTAATGTTTTTTTTTTAAATAGGCTTGCTTTGACCATAATCACGCCTGGTGGTAAACAAAGATGTGGACTAATATGAAGCACGCGTGCCCATTAAAGGCCCATTCACCCTAGATTTGAAGACGGCCATATTTAAGGGGAGACTGAGGACAGTTGTGACAGAGGAGAGCAGTGACAACGTAAATTTCTTGGAACTTATTAACTGCTAGCGAGCTCGCAGTGGCAAGCGTTTTTAGGGTTCCGTAGCCAAAATAGCATAAACGGAACCATTATAGTTTCGCCATGTCTGTCTGTCTGTTTGTTCCTCTGCGACTTTGCTCAGGGACTATCAATGCTAGAAAGCTGTAATTTTGCACGGATATATAGGTATACTATGCCGACAAAATGGTACAATTAAAAATTTTAAAAAATGATTTTTTTTTTCTCATCTAACACTGTAGTGTGGGGTATCGTTGGATAGGTCTTTTTAAACCATTAGGGGGTTGTAAAACGATTTTTCGGTTCAGTTATTTTTTTTGCGAAATATTCAACTTTAAGTGAAAATTTTCATTAAAATCGAGCACCCCCCCCCCTCTCTAAAATCTAAACCGGTGGGTGGAAAAATTTGAAAAAATTCAGAATGGTAGTAAGTAATATCAAACTTTCAAGGAAAAGGATAACAGTTAAGTTTGCTTGAGAATTATTAGTAGTTTAAGAGTAAATAGCAGCCTAAGGTATAAAATATACCTAAACTATGGAAGATTCCGTATAAAATAACGAAAGTCTTGGAAAAATATTACTTAATTTTTTCGTAATGGTTACGGAACCCTATTTTGGGCGTGTCAGACACGCTCTTGGCTGGTTTTTTAGTTCAGGTCTGGAGCTCTCAAAACACGTGTTGTTGCGAGCTTTGTAGCAGTAAAAATAAGTTCCCAAAAATCGACGATGTCACAATTCTTCTCGATCTCTCCTAGCGGTCAGGGAACACAGATGCTGGCAGAGCATTTTACTTCTTAGAAGTTCGCATAATAAGGAAAAGCGGAACAAATTTTAGGAATGCTGACAACATAAGTCAAAGTCAAAGTCAAAGTCAAAGTCAAAGTCAAAATATCTTTATTCAATTTAGGCTATAACAAGCACTTATGAATGTCAAAAAAAAAACTACCACCGGTTCGGAAAAGCCTCTGCTGAAGAATCCGGGCAAGAAATCAACGAGGTATATATTTTTTTTTTAAAACAGATTTACAGTATTATTTAATGATATGTATACATCACAAGTATTTAACACAACTTATTTTTAACACAGTAGGTTCGCTATTTAACATAAGGGTGAAAACCGCGCCTATACTCGGTTTTTTAATTAGGAATGCTTGTATGGAAAGGTATTTTGAGTAAAGCAATGCCATTTGGTACGAATGTTATACACGTCCACCTAAGCCTTCCGGTCGTTCTGTGAAAGAAAGTAGCTTGTGGAATAAAACCGTGTAGCTCCGACGCCCTTGACATGACAACATGACATTTGTAACGTAAAGGTTTCACACAAGTTTCTTCGAACCGTTCTAGCTCTAAATTTGTAAGTTAATCGATAATTCCTATAACATTGTGAAAAAAAATTGCGATTCTATTTTAAAACAAGTTGATTTGTGTCATGACTACGAATTTCGTCACTAATTTTAAAAAGCTCGTATTCTCATAATCCATAATTTACTAAGTGGATTTTATGAATTAAACTCCAAGGTTCTGTTTAGCTTACACTTATTTGAGATACGAACTTATTTTAAAGTAGTGACGATTGACATCACTGTATATTACAATGTAAGAATATTTTATTTGATATCGTTTGGTTCCGTATGTGAAAATTATTTTTGGTGAATTTTAATGGATAATTTGGAGAGTTAAAATTATCAGCCGTAAGACGTCCACTGCTGAACATAGGCCTCCCCCAAGGCTCTCCACTCAGACCGGTCTTGTACGTAGTATGTATGTGAGTTTCTTTGTTCCATCATAACTTTGGGAACCCTTACCTGATTTATACGTATGACGCATCTTTAGAATTTTTAATTCATTCGTTCGGAGTAACGTTAGATGACTAGCTTTTTAAAAAAATCAATATGGTGGCTGTCACAATTCTTCAGTCTTTTTTTTCTTTAAATATAACAATGGGCATCAAATTAAACGACTTAATGAATACATACATATTCGATTCATTTCTATACTTCGGGATGTAATAAATTATAATACCTTACCCGCATGTCATCTGCAGTAGTAGGTATTATTTAAAAATATTTTGTTGTGAAGGATGGGGTTGATTGTACCAGGGGTCACTTGTAACTGTATGGGATAAGTAATTGTTAAATAGATTGATATTTTTGTTGTATTAAGATATTGTTATTGCTTAAAAGGTGTGTGCTATGAGCATCCTAGTGTTTTTTATAATAAGTCGATTAAGAAGATTTATTATCATCCACATCTATGTATTTATAGACTGCATGTTTCTTACATCAAAACGGTGCATAAAATTTGTTCACAGCGCGAATTTGTGAACCTTTCACTATAGTTTGTTGACGTCCGTGACGGGTCGTGTCAAAATAATATTGATCGCCTCTTCGACATCCACGGAAGAAATGGAGAGGTGTAATTCTTACCCGACACCACAAAAAATCACTATAAATTCTACTTTCAATCTATTTTTTTTTCTTCGTGAAACATTGAGTGTAGGTACAGTACCTACATCTTTAGCTTATCCAAAAGACGTCAAATACCTACCGTATTAAAATTATTTTATTTAATAAGATAAAATGTTTATTTTATAAAAAAAACATTTACTTAAGTTATTTAAGAGGGTTTACAAGTTCAAAAAGGACCCTAAACATTCACTCGTTTCGTATTTTTTGCAAAAAACGTTTGCCAACGGAGTTCGCTATTTGAAATTTTAATTCAGTTTCGGTTTGTTTCCCGAACTGAGGATGGTTATTCGTCACTGTTATCATTTTACAAATTTAACAAACACGCATTCTGTACCACCACGAACTTTACGTCCATTCACATAAAGTAGAAATTTAAGCAGCGCTGTGTTAGTCATAGGTAAACTTAAGCTTGTAATATCGCTGTCCTGATTCGATGGTCTGATGTAAAATGATTTCCTTGGAATCGAAATAATGTCAAAGAAACGCCAATGGCAGGTGAATCTTGTATAATAGGAACAGATTTTAAAGCACCGGTTACTGAATATGTTACAGGAAGAGCCATTCTGTTTTTAAATGGAAGTAAAACAGAACTGACCGAAAAGGCGGGAAAGTATGATACGGTTGAATATGATACTGTTAGTAACATATATGTTTAACTGTAGTTTTTTATTTAATATCCATACTGTAAGCTGTAATTGCTTAGATTCCTAAGAATATATATAATTTGTCCCGTCAATTTTGATACAAAAAAAATGGACGTGTGTATTTTCTTTCGTCAATTAAACAAAAAATTATGAACAGTCATAGGTTACAGTTCCGTGCGAAGTCACACTTACATACACTTTTTACTAAGAATTGACGTCACGGGACCCACTCCCAGATTGAGACGCGCTTCATGTTTGTCATTTTTTCTTTGATTGACAAAAGAAAAAATACGTGTTGAATCATCATCATCATCATCAGCCGGAAGACGTCCACTTATGAACAAAGGCCTCCCCCTTAGAACGCCGCAATGAACAACAACTCGCCACCTGCATCCGCCGGTTTCTCGCAACTCTCATGATGTCGTCAGTGACTATGGTGACACTCAGGTCCTTTACGGTGCCTGAATAAAGCACCGTCTGAACACAAAATTGAAGTACGGATGCTAGTCTCTTCTAATGAACTAAAATAATTTCCTTGCTCACCCGCGACCTTACGATAGCTAAGCTTATGCAAAATATGCGTGTTCATGCAGTTCCTCCACCTCCACACTGTTGAACACACACAAATCACACAAACCCATCTATCACCACACCACACTACACTGACGCGTTTCGAACTCAAACAGTGCTCATCTTCGGAGTGACACAACCGTACACCATGCTACCAGTTGTTAGACTAACGAACCACAACCACCGTTTTAACTTGTCACTGTAACTCCCCAAGTACCCACATACGTTTTATGAAACAAAACAAAACTAACCACAAATTATTAATAATTTTTTAACCGTCCTTCAAAACTACCTTGATTTTTATTTATTTACTGTCAAGGCATGTTTTATTAACTACCATTTGCTGAAATTAGATCCAAGCCGTAGCAAGGGAGATGAAACTAAAATTTACCTGCTCATTAATAATAGACCCCATACTGTTATTAATAATTTGTGGGCAGTTTTGTTTTGTTTCATAAAACGTATGTGGGTACTTGGGGAGTTACAGTGACAAGTTAAAACGGTGGTTGTGGTTCGTTAGTCTAACAACTGGTAGCATGGTGTACGGTTGTGTCACTCTGAAGATGAGCTCTGTTTGAGTTCGAAACGCGTCAGTGTAGTGTGGTGGTGGTGATAGATGGGTTTGTGTGATTTGTGTGTGTTCTTACAGTGTGGAGGTGGAGGAACTGCATGAACACGCATATTTTGCATAAGCTTAGCTATCGTAAGGTCGCGGGTGAGCAAGGAATTATTTTAGTTCATTGATATGACCTCCGCAAAGTAACGCCTGATTCAATAAATTATTTAGTCTCTTCTACTTTTTTTTGTTTAAGAGGGCTAAGAGAAACAGGCGCGCAGCGCTGTTAACACCCTAAGCTGAAGCTATAGTGAAGATATGCTTTACCATATTAATGTCAGTTTAACTAAATTTGGTTATGTATTTCATCATCATCTGCCGGAAGATGTCCACTGCTGAACAAAAGCTTTCCCTAAGATTGTTTTTTTGGAATCTTTTTGTATTTTTTATTTCAATTCCAAATTTTTGTTATTTTAACCACAGACTTTAACGGTTAGTGAGCGGTTAGTTCCGATGGAGTGCTGAAAGTTTCTTGATGAGGGCTACAGCATAGATGTCGCTATAGTGTCGCTGCTTAAGTGACTAAATAAGAAACAAACAGGCTGAGATATGTGGTGCATAGGAGAAATTCGTGTCTGTACCGTTGTCCAGCGGTGGTGTAGCGGTATAGCACGTGGCACGGAATGCCGAGGACCTGGGTTCGATTCCCAGCGCTGGTCTTATTTTTCTGGTTTTTCTGTGCGTCTATATTTCAGTTTGTATTTTCGATAAAAGCTTCCCCCTTAGAACGCCACAATGAACAACAAGTCGCCACTTGCATCCACCGGTTTCCTGCAACTCTCACGATGTCGTCAGTCCACCTGGTGGAGGCCTGCCAACGCTTCGTCTTCCGGTACGTGTTGAATATTTTCTGATGCTCTAAGCCAGTCTTCATAAGTGCTTGTTATAGCCTAAATTGAATAAAGATATTTTGACTTTGACTTTGAGTATTTTTCAAACTTTTTTATGTCGCAGCCCCGCTTGGTTTGAAAAATATGTGGCGACCCCCCCTGCTGGCGTCTACTTACAGTCTCGTATTATCTTATGTTAAAAACACAAACTTTGAATAATCATACACAATAACGGTGAGAGTATTTTAAAGATACTGCGACCCCCTAAAGCGGCAACCGCGACCCCCGGGGTTTGAGAAACTCTGATCTAAGTGACGTACTAAATAGATTATAATTATTTTTTTCACCCAAAAATCTACCCAATTAGAATGGGAGTAGGTCAATTGCCAACAGTTTAAATGATTCATGGTTAATTATATAAGACATACATTTCTGCGGGGTCTAGACCTAGACCTTGATTACCTTTAACGAGCTCCATTTATTTTGACGCATCTTTAGTGTCATGTCGTGATCAAGACTAGTTAAATATCGGGATCTCAGGAAGTATATCGCATCCTAATAATATTATAAATGTGAAATTTTGTGAAGATGTTTGGAGGTTGTGTTTTGTTACTTAATTAAGACCTAACCGCTGAACCGATTTAGATGAAATTCGGTATAAAGATAATTTGAGTCCCGGGTAAGGACATAGAATAGTTTTTAATCCCGGAAAATTGCATAGATCCCGCGGGATAGCGATAAAAATACTATGCGGACAGAATCGCGGGCAACAGCTAGTAGAAAATATGTCTAGGTCAATAGGGCGTTCAACAAACTAAGTTCTAAATTTGCAAATCCTATTAATATTAGGAAAACATGCTAGTACATTTTATAATTTAATTTTTTCACGTCTAAATGGTTCGGTTGCCTTGATCTACGTTTTTTAAAATGTGGCTGCGACCCCCCCCCTGGGGGTCGTAAAGCCGCTATTATGAGGGAGGCGCAACTTCAGTAATAAATAAAAATAAAATACACAAAAAAAGCATACTTTTGGTCACAAATAACCGCAAATAACAAATATTAATGATAGACAAAATCACATTAATTAAAATATTAAATAAGTTCAACTTTAACTGTAAACTACAACTACGGCTATCTGCCCAGAGCTCAGATGAATATGCAATAATCAAAATTAAAACAGGGCGCTTAAAAAAGTAGGTAAGGCTAATAACTGTGTATAACTACCTACCTACAAATTTAAAATTAAATACTTACCCCCTTATTCATAAAACTTAACAAGCCTATGTTAACTAACAAATGCTTTGTCCCTTTCTAACAAATACAATGTCGAAGTGACAGATAAGGACAAACGAATTTTAGCGGCATTTTAACTAAAATAGGTTTGATTGTCGTTTATGAATAAGGGGGTTAAGCTTATTCCTTTGAATGAATAATGATAATTTTGTGACCCTAATGAAACAGCTTGATGATTACTTATATGATAATTATTTGTTAACTTACTGCGGCTGTCATTTAAATGTATGTAAGATGACATTTTAAGTACGGTTGCAGCAAAGTTACAAATCGTATATATATTATTATGATAGCGCTAAATTATACAGAGAACATGTCTCATTAATAAAATACTCAGAATAAAGTGGCATTTTGAAACTCTCGCGTTTCTCTTCCAAAATCAATACATATACATACACATGCACACATACATATTTCTATTTCTATTTTCTATTCATATCACTCGGGAATACATTAAGATTGAAAGAAAGAAAGAAAGAAGAAAATACATTTATCACAACACAAGACACAACAATGTATTAAGTACAAATAGACAACACGTAGGAAAAGTATGTGTCATTGCGGTTGTGAATAGAGATTGCGTATTTACTGCTAAAATATGACCTCGACGTTTTGACCACATTGCAGTAGCCGTGGTCTAGAGTAGACCAAAACACATCCCAGCCTATTAACGTCCCACTGCTGGGCACACAGGCCGCCTCTTCATTCTGGGAGGGCTTTGGGCCGTAATTCCTAGCGGGCCCAGTGCGGATTGGGAACTTCACACATACCATTGAATTACTTCACAGATGTGTGCAGGTTTCCTCACGATGTTTTCCTTCACCGTCAAGCTCGTGGTAAATTTCAAATTTAAATTCGCACATGACTTTCGAAAAACTATGAGGTGCGGGCGGGTTTGAACCACGAACCTCTGCTTGAGAGGCGATTGGTCAAACCACTAGGCCACCACGGCTGACCGAAAATATTATAAAAAAACTGCCGGCTTACGTACGGACAGCATAACGAAAACATTTTTACCCAAGCTGAAACGGCGACGTTTCGCTCGCGCTTCATACTCCCTCGGTCAATAACAAAGATAATATTTCAAAAAGCATTAAATTTCACTGGTGAATACTATAATTTTTATAAAAAAAAATGCAAATACCATTGAGTTTTAATGCTTTTTGAAGTAGGTATTATCTTACTCACTTAAAAAAAGAGAGAATAAGAATAGAAGAGCCTAAAAAATGGTGACATTACGTCTGAAGGAAAATATTAAATTGAAACCGGCCCCTGGTTCGCACGAGCCCGACTTTGTAATAAAAAACTGGCCAAGAGCGTGTCGGACACGCCCAAAATAGGGTTCCGTAGCCATTACGAAAAAAATAAGTAATATTTTTTAAGGATTTCGTATTTTAAACGGAATCTTCCAAGTAGGTATATTTTATACCTTAGGCTGCTATTTACTCATAAACTACTAATAATTCTCAGCAAACTTGGCCGTTATAGTTTTTCCTTGAAAGTTTGATATACGCTCGATTTTAATGAAAATTTTCACTTTAAAGTTGAATGTTTCGCATACAAATCACTGAATCGAAAAAATCGTCTGAGCAAACCCCTAATGGTTAACGATACCCCACACTATAGGGTAGGATGAGAAAAAAAATCACCCCCACTTTTACGTCTATGGGAGGTACCCTAAAAAAATATTTTTTAAATGAGCTAAAATAATTTCCTTGCTCACCCGCGACCTTACGATAGCTAAGCTTATGCAAAATATGCGTGTTCATGCAGTTCCTCCCCTCCACACTGTAAGAACACACACAATCACACAAAACCAATCCATCACCACCACCACACTACACTGACAGCGTTTCGAACTCAAACAGAGCTCATCTTCAGAGTGACACAACCGTACACCATGCTACCAGTTGTTAGACTAACGAACCACAACCACCGTTTTAACTTGTCACTGTAACTACCCAAGTACCCACATACGTTTTATGAAACAAAAACAAAACTACCCACTAATTATTAATAATTTTTTTTTTTTTTTAACCATCCTTCAAAACTACCTTGATTTTTTATTTATTTACTGTCAAGGCATGTTTTATTAACTACCATTGCTGAAATTAGATCCAAGCCGTAGCAAGGGAGATGAAACTAAATTTACCTGCTCATTAATAATAGACCCTATACTGTTGTATATATTTATCTCCATGCATTCTAAAAACATCGAGACGAAACCCCTTGCCACAATATTGTAACACTTCATACGAATCGGAGACCGATAAAGAATGATTTAGTTCCAACAAATGTTTGGCAAAATTCGACTTATCAGGATGCTCATTCCTATATGCCGAAACATGCTCTTTAAATCTAGCATTAAAACTGCGTCCTGTTGACCAACATATACTTTACTGCAGTCATTACAAGTGAGCTTGTATACACCGATCTAGTTCCTTTATCTACCTTCTCTTTGTGGTCACAAAGTTTAGAGTACAAAGAGTTGTTAGTCTTAAAGGCTACCTTAACATTGTTTGATTTTAAAATACCACAAATATATTTAAAAGAGCTTGTTTCGGCATATAGGAATGAGCATCCTGATAAGTCGAATTTTGCCAAACATTTGTTGGAACTAAATCATTCTTTATCGGACTCCGATTCGTATGAAGTGTTACATTATTGTGGCAAGGGGTTTCGTCTCGATGTTTTAGAATGCATGGAGATAATTAGATACAACAGTATGGGGTCTATTATTAATGAGCAGGTAAATTTAGTTTCATCTCCCTTGCTACGGCTTGGATCAAATTTCAGCAATGGTAGTTAATAAAACATGCTTGACAGTAAATAAATAAAAAATCAAGGTAGTTTTGAAGGACGGTTAAAAAAAAAATATTAATATTTGTGGGTAGTTTTGTTTTGTTTCATAAAACGTATGTGGGTACTTGGGGAGTTACAGTGACAATTTAAAACGGTGGTTGTGGTTCGTTAGTCTAACAACTGGTAGCATGGTGTACGGTTGTGTCACTCTGAAGATGAGCTCTGTTTGAGTTCGAAACGCCGTCAGTGTAGTGTGGTGGTGGTGATGGATGGGTTTGTGTGATTTTGTGTGTGTTCTTACAGTGTGGAGATGGAGGAACTGCATGAACACGCATATTTTGCATAAGCTTAGCTATCGTAAGGTCGCGGGTGAGCAAGGAAATTATTTTAGTTCATTGATATGGACCTCCGCAAAGTAACGCCTGATTCATAAATTATTTTTTAAATGTTTAATTGTACCATTTTGTCGGCATAGTTTACCTATATATCCTTGCAAAATTACAGCTTTCTAGCATTGACATATGGCTCCGGAACCCTAAAAAAGAGATGAAAAATCAAAGATCCATAATTAAAACCACTTCACCTTTTTCCCACAAAATGCACTCGTGCGGTGCCGGGACACATTTACTAGTTACACAATATTATTTAAATGTAAACCTTCCGTGAAAAATTATGTGACTGATAGTGAAAATCACCTCAAAATCCGTTGCGTAGTTTAAAAGTTCTAAGCGTACAATATACACAGAAAGTGAGAGTGCCTTTATTTGATAATATACCGGGCGTGGCCTGGAATACCAGCAAATAATTAAAACATAAGTAGATCGTCCTCTTCAAACTAAACAACATTAGTTCATCGACTTTTAAAAATAATGGAGTCTTTGAATTTTCCCTTTTCATACGAATTAAATACTGCTATCAATGTACGCCATCCTAGAACACAACAGACGTCGCCTGTCACGCTACACACATCAAGCATTTTGCTGTACATTGCTTCTTCGAATAAGTGTAAAATTAAAAAAACTAATTATTTTTAAAAGTCGCTGAACTAATGTTGTTCAGTTTAACGAGTATAATCTATGTTTTAATTATTTGCTCGAATTACAGGCCACACCCGGTATAAAGAAAACGAAAAAATAAAGATTCTGTGTGGCCAGGCTATGATTTAATGTATACTAACCCTTATAACTTGTACATTCCGTGGGGTTTTATCTTTTTTCATCAAAAAACATTGAGACTTCATTGCCCTGAGATAAAATTAAACCTATGCTCGCGTGAAGCTATTTGATAGGTATTTTGCATTGGTATTTTATAGTGATGCGACTTACATTTCGATCTTCCATATTCACGAATGCGAATACAGTAGAGTAGCCAACATCTACATTCGCTATTGCGAATATAGCTTTTTATAACCACATTAGTATGCCATTGGTATTTCAAATTTCGTTTGGTTATTTTTGACCTGCTTCTACCCGTGGTTTCTCGCGAAAAACCTTGGATCTAACAGTTGAATTTAAATTCGGGAATTTATTATGTTTCGATGGGATTTTCCCTATAAGTAAATTATTCGAGTTTAAGTTTATAAATTTAAGTTGTATAATAACACTCGTGCAAAATTCCTCGTCTGTAGACCTAGTGGTCAAGATCTTTAGAGATATCGGGGTAAAAAGTAGCTTAGGTATTACTTCAAGCCAACTCCATATTAAACTTCATCGTGAAAGACTGATAAATACACGTGCACGCGCATAAATGCTCCTGTCGTTTGCATTTGTATCAGGTATTAATAGAATTAAACATAAGAAAAGTAAGTGTTTTAGTTTACTTTATCAAGATCTAGGTACTTGATTTCATCACATGATAGCCTTACAATTGACATTGGTAATTAAAAATCTCGGGACTCATATTAGAGTATCTGCTATTGATATTTGTTTTTTTTTTGTTATTTTACCAGTCAACTTCAAAGATAAAGCAATTTTTTACTAAAACTGATGAAATCGTGATGAAAATAATTTATCGCGGTTATTTTAATATTAATAATAATAATTATTATTATTTATTCAGACTATTTATAAATTTTGTTAGTTAATATAAAATCACTTTTTGTTGATCGAATGTTAGTAGGATCATACAAATTAGATTAATACTAATGAAATGTGCAGTAACATTATATTTTGAAAAATATAATCACTTTTTAGTATCAAACATTATTCGAAAAATATTTCCACAATCCACGTAATATTGTGAATACGAATGTATATTTATTCGTAACATCACTAGTATCTAGTATTAATCCGATGTTGAAATGACTTCAATGGAATCGACAGGCTTTTAGTTGCAGAGGTAAATAGTTTTACCAACAAACACATACTTGTTTTAATATTACTTTAGCTTCCGTGAGACATGATTTCGACACTGGTTCACACTCGTATGTGCCTACTAATTACATTTCGACCAATTTTACAGGAGAGCATTTTTTTATCTTTGCATATGAATTTAATAAATATGGTGAAAAAAATAATTACAAATCATTAGAAATTTAGAAAACATTGTAAGGAAACCTGCACAATGCGAAGCAATTCAATGACATGTGTGAAGTTCCCAATCCGCTTGGGAATTACGGCTCAAGCCCTCTCATTCTAGGACGCGGCCTGTGTCCAACAGTCGGACGTATATACGCTGGGATAATGATACCTAATAATGATATCAAATGAACTACATTTTCACCATATTTTTTTTGAAATTTATGCATTTAGACATGCTTCTGTTTTTTTCGTTTTCAGGTCTCTACCCACTACTTACACCGTACCTGCCATGAGCGTAATAGGAACGTATCTGGAACGGAATGTCAAGCGCATACATGACACAGGACGGCGACTATTGGTTAGGAAACGTGCTAGCGGGCATAGTCTTATACTTATCAATACAAAGAATATATCTTTTCATCACATTTGCTCGTAAACAGTGTCGTAACATGCAGGCTACCTTGGTTGCAACCCCCCAAATAAAACCCTCGACCTTAATGTGCTTGTCATGAAACCCGTGGTCGGTAAATGAGTCATTGCCCGTACTTATTTTGTTGTTTGATGCCCAAGGTCGGTAAATGAGTCAATGTGCGTACTGATACTGCTGCGCGCGCTCCTGCTGCAGGCCCACCTGCACACGCACGCTGCGGCGCATGCTGCGGGAAGGAGGAGGGCGGCGCTGCCAAGAGCGCAGCCTAAGGTATCGCCAATATTTGGAACAATTATATTTTTTCTTTTAGAAATATAAAATTTTACTCGCAAATGTGATGAAAAACATTGTATGTCGCACGGGCGGTACTAGAATTACGAACATCGACTCATTAAAACCCTAAGTCTTCGACTTCGGGCTTCTAATAGACTCTCGTTCGTAATTCCTTATTTACCACCCTTAAGACACAATGTACTATTACTTGACACGGTGCAATTACGGTCATAGTATAGACCTTTAACAGAAGCGAACTTTCCAAGCCTTTTATCGAGTTAGAGAGCCCAAGTGACCGAGCCTTAAGCGTGCCTCGTAAAAATTAATGGCACGCTCGCTTGCGTCGCGAAACCCATTTTTTGCGCTGCGCCGATCGCCGCTTTATAAGTTTTAGGGTGGAGTTGCGAATGTTGCGACCGTGCGACTGACTGAGATTTTTAGGGATCCATAACTATTTCAAAAACGGAACCCTGATAGATAGAGAGCTGATTTATTACCTTCTAATATAAGAAATATCTAATATAAATAATTAATAAATAAATATCATGGGACACTTCACACCAATTGACCTAGTCCCAAACTAAGCAAAGCTTGTACTATGGATACTAGGCAACGGAAAACATACTTATATAGATACAAGATAAAGATTATAATTATAAGAAATATAATAAAATGACAACCAAAATTAAATAAAAACTCAAAATGACATATCTAGGAAATAGAAACAATTTATCGAATAAATAGTGGAATAAATAAAATGGCAACGTGATAATATTAAGTAAATAAAATTAAATAAAAAATCAAAATTTGTCAACAAAATGTGAAATGTAGACATAGGTACTCATATATATCTACTCAACTATTATATCTGTTCGTTTAGCCGTCATTTATTGGGGGTAAATAACAAACTAAAACACCAGACAGTTTGTATGACCACGTATGACATACCTACAATACAATACAATACAAAATGACTCTTTATTGTACACCACAAATAGTAACCGATACAGAAAACAGGTACACAGAGAGAAAATTACAAGGTAAGCAATAGGCGGCCTTATCGCTTAAGAGCGATCTCTTCCAGGCAACCTTTTTTACAGAAAGAAGGAAGGAACTATTTCATATCGAATGGATTATGACTATGAATTGGTTACAAGGCTTTTAAAAACCGTTTTAGTTTTTTTTTTGTTTTCTCCAGTAGGTAGGTAATAGCATTGCTAAAACAACTAAACTTAAATAACGATTTTAATAAAATGAATTAAAAAAGTTGTCCCATTGAAACTGGTCACTAAACTAAATTATCCTGTAATTATTTTAAACGTTTTAACTTAATATTTAAGGCGAAACAGCGGATGTATATTTTTATCGTTATGGCGACTTGTATTATAGAGCTTATATTATAATAGAGCTTATATTACGGAAGGTGTAAGATTTTACGGTAATTTGATTATAATGAATGGACCAATTTACTTGTCAGCTGTTTTCATGATTGGTATGCCATAATAAGGTGAAAAAAGTATAAATAAATATTGAGTGCCTGTACTTTACAACGTATTAATCAATGTAATTTTTATTAAAATTGGCTGTCGTATAATAAAATGTAGTAGTATATGTGTTTATTTTTTAATTTTGTTTTTCTTGCCATGCTTACGTTTTTGCGCTAAAATGTGGCGGTTTTTTATGAGATTTTGGTTAAAAGTAACAAACGATTTTTTTTAAGTTTCAAAATTTATATTTTGTAATTTTATTTTGGGGTTTAAGAAATAAAATTGAAGTTTTTTTAGTAATATATCGTTTTTTTTTTTATGTAGCCTGTATTATGTCCCATTGCTGGGCAAAGGCCTCCCCTTTCTTTCGCCACTCTTCCGTATCATGAGCATGCACCTGCCAATCGAGCTGAAAAGCGCTCAGGTCGTCCCGCCATCTCCTCTTGGGTCTGCCTCTGCTCCTTTCACCATCCTTCGGAAACCATTCGGTAACGATTCGTGACCATCGGTCTGGATGCATGCGGCTTCAGCTTAGCGGTCTTGACACCCACATCGGTTATACGGGTTTTGGATATTTTGGTTATTTATATTTATATTTCTAGGTTTTAGTTCACAGCTCAATGGAAACAGCCGCATGGAGCAAGAATAGGTAAATAAAGCATTTCTATTGGTTCATGAGGAACACATTTCTCGCAACACATCCTCGCACATTTTTAATGCAGATGATGGAAATTCAGCCTGAGTTTGGACTTTTGATTTTCCGTCAACGACCAAATTTGCGCACAGTGGGTTAGAACGGGCAGGATACACATCACACTCCTAGATCAACAGTAGGTTAAAATAATGCACTATTTTTAATTTATACTTAAAAGAGCGGCCACACCGCTACTTAAAAAACGGAGACGGTACGGAATCGCAGCACCGTTCTTTTATTGCATGCCCTCCACGCCGCTGCTCAAAATACGCAGACGGTGCGGAATCGTTGTGACGTGTCGTAAACGTCACGACTTTTGATGGAGAGCATGCGGTGTGAAGGGCATGCAATAAAAAAAAAAGAAAGAAAGAAAATACATTTATTTAACGCCATAAAAACAAACATAGTATAAATACAAGACATACATGACGCTAAACAGGTCCCCACTCAGCATAATGCCACGGCAAGCCGTGGTGCTGATTTTCAGTGAGGACCTTATCTAAAAACTAAGTTAAATAAAAAAAATACTTAAATAAATTGATAATTAAATTGTTTCACTACACCGGCTTAAACAGTGCGCATACGATGCGTCACTGCGATTCCGTACCGTTACCGTTTTTTAAGCAGCGGTGTGGCCCTTTATTCAACAACAATTAAAATAGTGTTTAATTTTGAGTTGACCCACTGGTGATCTGGGAGTGCGGTATGTCTACGAGCTAGCAAAGACAATAAACTCTCCTAAGGATAAACTCCCTATGGCGTGCATTGAGTGCCAGCAGGGTAAGCAGCGCTAGTGATTGTGATCCACTGCTGCCATACTACCAACTGTCTACCCTGAACTCGACCCAATGCACGCCAAACTTGTTAGTATTCATAATAATAATAATAATAATCATTTATTTCAAGTAACATGACTTATAGAAAAAACAAAAAAATAAACATTTTAAAAGCAAAATACACTTGATTAATAAATACATTGTCACATTATATTGATTTTTTTCTATTTTTGTAATGTCTCTGTACTGCTTTTGGTGATCAATAAAGAATATTTGTATTGTATTGTATATTTTATTAATTTTACAAACACTGAATTCATTTAAATTATTATGATGTCAAAATAATTATTTATAATTCAATTTATTCTAACATTCTATCGCCGCATATAAAACTTATATGTATATTTATACAATATTTATGCAATAATTTCAGCTTTACAACAGTCTTTATACTAAACTGTGGCGTAGTGAAACTATAAGGGTTCTTCTCAGATCTACGGAATTCTAAAAACAACTTTTAAGATTGGTGACCATCATTTGTCATCACATCAGATGACCCGCTCATTTCACTTCGTCTCTTAATAAAATAAAAAAAATAACGAAGAGTAAAAAGTACATTCCCAATATAAATCCCTCTACATAAACCATTCTACGGCATCCCGTTGTTTTATCCCAACTAATGTCTGTTGGTGTTTAACAAAATTATGGCATCCTAACAAGAAGGAATGGGAACCATATCTGGGTCATGGTCGCGATTAATTGAGCTAGATCGTCGTTTGTTTTGGCCCACTCCAGTACTCGGGGCAGGTGTTGCAGTTGGTAAGGTTTTGTAGGTTAGAATGTAGTCTGTCTTGCAAGTTTTTATTCTTTTATTTATTCTGCTGGATGGCAAACGAGCAAGTGGGTCTCCTGATGGTAAGAGATCACCACCGCCCATAAACATATGCAACAGGGGTATTGCAGATGCGTTCCCAACCTAGAGGCCTAAGATGGGATACCTCAAGTGCCAGTAATTTCACCGGCTGTCTTACTCTCCACGCCGAAACAACAGTGCAAGCACTGATGCTTCACGGCAGGATTAGCGAGCAAGATGGTGGTAGCAATCCGAGCGGACCTTGCACAAGGTCCTACCACCTGCAGCAAGCAAGTGTCAAAGGGTAAGTTTTTTATTTAAAAAATAGAAAGTTCAGAACACATTAATATTTGTGGTGTTTGTGATTGATAGGTTTGTGTGAGATGTGTGTAAGTCGAGGAGGGCGGGTATTCGCATGAAAGGCATATTTTTGTACAAACGTGCTGTCCTGTGCGTGTAAGCATAGGAGTAAGGAGTAAAGTAAAAGGTCATGATAATCCTCACTAACATTATAATAATATGTATTAGTAGGACATCTCGGGGCACGCGACAAGATGGAAAAAAAAGAAGGCGGGCACTACCTAACTTAGTTTCCTCGAACCGTGCTCGAACCGTTTCGTCGTATTTTAAAACTCTCATAACATCATCTATTCATTTAATTTCACCTCAAAAGGTCTAATTCACTATTAAGCATCGTTTCCACATAATGTGCGAGAATGTGTTGCGAGGGATGTGTTTTTTATTAACCAATAGAAACGCGGTTTCCACCATAGATGTGTTGTGCGAGGATGTGTAAATGAAGCATTTACATTGGTTGATGATAACCTTTCGCAACACATCCTCGCACATCTTTGGTGGAAACGCTGCTTTAGTTTTGGTTTAATGAAATAAACAAAAACTAATCAAAATCTAAGGCCTGGGCTGCACGCTATAGGCAGTAAAAATAAACGTGCGATTTCATATCATTTTTACAACACCTGGGTCGTAATAATTGAGAAAAGTACCTACCTATACGATATACATGAAAAATTTACTTCAATTTACCTACCAATCAGTTTAAAAGCTTAATGAAAAACACAATTATTAAAATAAATGCCTTTTAAACAAAATGAAAAACAACCGAAGATCGACACAAGTAGTCATTTCTAGTAACATCCATGTTTTACAACCAACCATTTAAAACTCGACTATCGTTTGTCTTATATCAGTGGCTTAGAGTTCAATTTTGATTGTTTCGAGGTCAAATAAAGCTAGTTTGTTGGCGGCTTGGTACAAAAGACGGCAAATTGAAGGCGCTTACGAATCTGAAGAAGAATCGCTCGAACATGCCAAAGATTATTAAAAATAGATGGTTTGAAACTTTATTTAGACAAGTTCTTATCCACGGTTTGGCTCGAGCAGTCCTCCAGTCCTATAAAAACACCGGGATTTTCCAAAATTCCCATGGGAATTCCCAAAAAATAAACATTGTGATGTAGTGATGTTTAACTTCGTATGACGAACACGACAAAATTTCATGTTTCTCGGCTTAGCGGTTTAGACTTTGTAGTTTTACGTTGGTAGTGGTTTTTTTTTTAATCTAACTGATGGACTAATTATATATTTATAGGAATCTAGCCTATTTTCGTCTAAGGGGCTACAAAATTCTAAAATTAAAGTTTACATCGTACCGTCCCTCTCACTCTCGTATTAAATAATATTAGCGTCAGCGGGACGGCAAGATACGAAATTCGAACTTAGCATTTCGTAGTATAGGGCTTACTCGTATGTCATATAACTTATATCTAAATAAATAAAACAAACAGCAACACATAAATACTAACCCGTGACCATTAACGAGTACCACAATAATCCTTCCAGTACTAAAACTAGCCAGCACCTTTACCACAACTTAATACAGTTCAAAATTAAACAGACACAATTTTAATAGCAGCAGTTTTTGAAGAATTAGTCGATATCGAGATCTTCCTATTAACGTGCCAAAGCCTTATTTTCATGGTTCGGGGGATTTTGCAACAGCCCCGTTACATTACGCGGTGACCGTGCTACGAATGTGTATATTGTCAAACATCGTCGGCAATGTATAGCGATTTGCTTGATAATCTCGCGCGGTCTTAATAAGGCTTAAGGGCGTGTGCACACACTCGACACGATGATTATAGGCACGTTAGCAGGCGCCAAAAATCGATCGATTAAAAAGGGTTTGCTAATAAAATAATTTCTCGTATAATTTAAGACGTCAACTTTTAAATTGGATGCGTGAAGTGGGTCTTAAAGATAATTGAACGTATGGAAAAAAAGACTATGTGGGAGTCGGACTCGCGCGCCCAGGGTTCCGTAAGTTTCTAAAAAAAAGCCGGCGCCGTACGCGGTTTATTTTATTTTATGATCTAGAAATAATTATTTGCGTTTTTTTTTATCAAACGAACTACAAGTAAGTAATCGTGTTTTACCTACATTGTAAGATTTATAGAGTAAATCCTCAAATATCTCACATACGCGCCAAGAGATTAAATGAATGCAATAAATGCGCTAGAAGCTTGGCGCGCTCTAAATAGGGTTTAATTTGTCACCCTTCGGGTACGGAACCCTAAATAAGATGTTACAAATAATTTTTGAGAGCTTCTTGCTTTTGTTTAGAGTTAAACGGTGCGATTTAAACGGAGTTAAGTTTTGTTACGATATCTTTTACCCGCGGATTCGCTCGAGCGACAGACAACGCCGATAAGTTGAATTGAAATTTCAGGATTTCATGAAATTTCTGTAGAAATTTTCATAAATCCCATGATGTTTTTTGTAGTTCACCAGTGGGCAAATTTAGTTTCATATAGTAAGGTATGCAAGGTTTTTTTTTTCATAACGGCTACAAACCCCTATCCCGGACGTATCCGACACGCGTTTGGCCGGTTTTTCAGGACGCTGCAAGATTAAAAATGTATTTTTCAAAAAAGGACGAGGTTCTAATTTCGTCTGTATGTTTTTTTGTGTGTTTGTTACGCGATAACTCCGCCAATTGTGGGCTGAATTTCAAAATTCCTTAATTGTTTTAAAGGACATACTTCCAAGGTCCCATGCCACTGACCTGACACCAAGTCAGGATCTGATGATGGAATCCTAGAGAAATCGAGGGCAACCCTCGAATTTTTAAAGCACACCTATAGCGATTTTGGCATTTTTAACACCAAGTCAAGTATTTACTTTCAGAAAGTATCATTTGGTGAACTGGACCTGATGATGAAGACCGTAGGTACCGGTACTCTGTTATAAAATAATATAACTATGCCGTGTTTGAGCTTAATGGAACCGACTTCAAAAACCTTGAAAATAATTTTCTACTAGTTTGAAGTCGGTGCCTCAGCACGAGCCAGCAGGAGTGATTGAAGTCCAATATAATATACAAAATATATAGGTGAGGTGGAGTAGATTTCCACTCCTGCTGGCTCGTGCTGAGGCATCGACTTCAAACTAGTAGAAAATTATGTTGAAGTCGGTTCCATTTTTTGTTAATTTGTTTTTATGTAATACCAAACAAACAAGCAAACGGTTCACGGTTTGTCGTGAAGGTTTGTATTTCTAACGCAGGCCAACTATAGCAATGCTACTATCATCATACTATAATACTCGGTGTTTCAGCGTGAACCTTCGTTTTTTATCTTGCATTATTATACAAGATTTACAGAAATTAAATCCTACCCTAGTAATAAATGTAGAAAGGATTATTACGTTATTCAACTTTTTCTTATCATCATCATCATCATCATGTCAGCCGAAAGACGTCCACTGCTGGACATAGGCCTCCCCAAGGCTCTCCACTCAGACCGGTCTTGTGCTTTCCGCATCCACCGCGATCCCGCGATCTTAACCAAGTCGACCAACTTTTTCTTATCATCATCCCAGCCTATATACGTCCCACTGCTGGGCACAGGCCTCCTCTCAGAACAAGAGGGTTTGGGCCATAGTTCCCACGCGGGCCCACTGCGGATTGGGAACTTCGCACGCACCATTGAATCGCTTCGCAGGTTTGTGCAGGTTTCCTCACGATGTTTTCCTTCACCGCAAAGCTCGTGGTAAATTTCAAATGTAATTCCGCACATGAATTTCGAATCTGCTTGAGAGGCGATAGGTCAAACCACTAGGCCACCACGGCAAACTTTTTCTTATACTGTATCTAAATTTAATCGCTTCTAAATTTAGATCTCATTAACAATTACGTTTAAAATATGCTCTTACTTATATTTTTACGATAAAAATAATTTATTTTATTACGCTCCATAAAAAGATAGTGAAACATAAAATATTTAAAAAATATATTTTTGAAATCGTTTTTATAAGGTACCCTTGCTCTTGTGACATTAAGATATTATAATTAAAGAGATGTGATTAACAATGACAAGTAAAATTGATACTTACTCGTAGCTGTGAGAATATTTTATTTTTATTCCCATTGACTGTTATTTTCATATGCTATAAGTACAATAAAGAGTTATAGTTATACAATACAACACAACATTGATTAATGGCTCAGTATATTGGTAAAACTTCATAGTAATTAACTATTTGATGAAAAAAAATTGGGTACTTTAATAAATTATACCTACCTACTATAAGTTCTCAGACACAAAGGATGGCTTAGCCGGAACTATTAGTTCGCAATAGCCTGGGCCGATTTCAGTTCGATTGCTCTCCCGAGATATTGTATTACATACTAAGAGTAGAAAGGAGATAGGAGATTGCCCCCGCCAAATCAAAAACCGGCCAAGAGAGTGTCGGACACGTCCAAAATAGGGTTTCGTAGCCATGACGAAAAAATTAAGTAATATTTTTCTAAGGATTTCGTATTTTATACGGAATCTTCCAAGTTTAGGTATATTTTATACCTTAGGCCGCTATTTACTCATAAACTACTAATAATTCTCAAGCAAACTTAGCCGTTATAGTTTTCCTTGAAAGTTTGATATACTTGCCATCTATGTATGCATCTATGACGTATACTACCATCCTGAATTTTTTCAAATTTTTCCGGTTTAGATTTTAGAGGGTAGGGGGGGGAGACGCTCGATTTTTATGAAAAATTTGCTCTTTAAAGTTTAATATTTAGCAAACAAGTCACTGAATCGAAAAATCGTCTGAGAAAAAAAAAATGATTTTTTTTTTGACGGACGGACGGACGGACGGACAGACAGACAGACAGACAGACAGACAGACAGACAGACAAAAAAAAGGAAAGGAAGGCGGGGAGTTTACTCGTATTCTAGTACGGTGTCAGGAACTAATTCTTTTTAATAAGTATTCAGTTCATGTTATACAAGACTGCGGTGATCATTGTGGCGTTCTTTGGGGGAGGCAGTGGACGTCTTTTGGCTGACGACATACTGACGATGATGATGTACCTAAATCGTATTTGGAATCAGATTTTTGCCCTTACACACTTTACTTACTATAACCCGTCGTGCGACCAATGATTTTTTTAGGCAATTTTGCACCTTATTTTAATAGGTGATTGAAACTAATATCAAAAATTGGCAAATTGTAAGTAGTCAGCGCGCTATTTAGTCCGTGGGGCGTACGATGGGTTAGTTCTTCATTGAATTATACGAGTACCTACCAGAAAATTACTTAAACATAAGTTTTAGGTCAAATTAAAATTCTACATACCCGTTTATTCCATTTCTCTTTTTATAAAGTATAATCCTTTAACAACGTTGATTTCGCACTAATTTGCTAAAGTATACACTCATTAAGAACTTGCAGATATATTTCAATCCGAAGAAAATCGATCAGCGCCTCAACCACGATAGCCATAATTTGAAAATCTAGAAAAAATACCTTATGACGAAGCAATAAGAACTGTGGCGGATGCATTTATTTACTTTTTCTATATGCAACAATGTAGTGGACAAGAGTGATGCGTTTATATGGTTTAAAAAAACGAATACCATTCCACTAGATGCATACAGTCAACAAAAAAGGTATATCTTATTGTAGTTAGGTGTTTTAAGGTGATAGTTAAGACGTAATTGCGTTAAAATAGGGTTACTACTTATGCTGTTGTTTCTTGAGTTTCCACTTACGCAGTTTTGACTAACTGCGAGAATGGAAGAGGATTACATGTCTTTTTAATGCGTATTTGCAAATATTTATAAAGAAATTCTATTTCAAAAACCCGGCCAAGAGCATGTAGGATTCCGTAGCCGTTACTGAAAAAATAAAGCTAAGGAAGGGTAGACATTCACATCTTGCAAAAATCAACCTTCCGCTCTCGAGTAATCGGGGAACACATAAAAAAATACGACGTGAAAAAGTTTACTATCAAAAAAGCGTATCTGCATTACACTTAGGTAGGTACGAGTACATACGTCCTTTTGTTGGGAAGTGCAGTTTTTCGGCAATAACTCAAAAACGATATGTCCAATTATATTGAAACTAATTTCGGTTGAAAGTACTTATATATTATTGAGTTTTGCTTTTGTATTTTTTTATATTTATTGAACATACGGTTTGAAAGATAAAGTGGGTGAGGGGCACAAAAATTTATCGTTTTTTTCATATTTATGCGATTTTCAAAAAAGTTTTAGAATTCTGTTGATTTATTTTGTTACCATAGTATAGCACTTGTCAATACGCATCTTTTGAGACCTCAAACATTCATGTAAACCTAAAACTCACGACACCAAGGCGATTTCACACTGAGCGAAAATGGGGGCTATACTGAAGCGATCGAAAAAACGTTTTCAATGTTAAAAAATAACGAGACCGTTAACGTACACGTATTATACAAAGACTCGCAATGATAAAGAGCGTCAAAGTTCGCAGGCCGCTGATTTTTTTTTATTCAGCAGAAGTCAACGTGTGGCACATAATTATTTCGACAGGTCTCTTAAAAGCATTTTTCAATTTTCGTAAATAATCGCACCAAAGGTTAAAATGAATTTCATAGAAATAATTTCCTTTGAGAAATCGAAATGTTTAGAAAAGAAAATTAATATATAGGGTTTTATATTTCTTTAGAGCGTATTATTTTATGGCTTTGGACAAAATTATATTGAGTTGGCATGAAAAATAAAATCACACAAACAATAATAGTTATTGACTTTTTTTTTCATTTGTTACAAGATAATTTAGTAAAGAATACAAACTTATACCTATACGTGGAGTAGAAAGTTCCTTCAAGTAAATGCATCTGCAATTTAGAAATAATATTGTAGCTAAAGTGACTATAAAAAAACAGAAGCCGAACCAATCGAAAGGATGGTCATAAGCGAAATAGTATTAACAAGTACGCGTTTTGTCCTTATAGAGACAAAAACATCTATTTGAAGACAAAACGGTAAGAAATTGTTAGCTTGTGTTTTTACGCAAAGTTACCCAGAAACAAGATCCATTCCAAGCCGAGTGAGTTAATGTCAAACAAAAGAACTTTTGCGATGTCGTTTGTTTGAAAAAAAAAATTTTACCTTACGGTTTTTTTACATCATGAATTTGAGCTCTATTTGCTTAAAAAACGATACTAAATCTATTAGGTCTAATCTATTAGATTAGGCATCGTACAAAATAAAAAGCCTGCCTAAGTGCATTTTCAATGTACCCGAAGGTCGTGTAAATTTTTTATCCGAGACACTCATTGAAACGGAAACGATAGCTAATTACAGAAAAGGGGCAGACAAAGTGGAAAGAAAGTAAAGAATCAAAGCAGCTGACATAACATTTATAAAGCATCAGTTTTGAGCAATACAAGACAGTGACAGACATACAAAAAAGCTTCTTAAGAAGCAACTTCAAAGCACACAACCATAGACAATATAAAATAACTATTTACAACTCCAACACTCATTAAGCCTAGCGAGTAACCTAGCCAGTGTTTTCCAAGCTAGGATCTGCAGAACTCTGGTTGCCGAGTTTAAGATAAAATTAGAGGGTTAATCACGAAAACAATAACAGAAGCCGTATTGTCTAACGTGCTGATGTTCGCAATCGCATTTATTATCTCATTATCCCTATCTACCCTCGTTTATGCCGTGTGACAGAATGAAGTAGTGAAAAAGAGCTCGGAAAGGGTGAGTTGTTTTGGGAGTTTGCATAACATGGACATACCGTGTCATTTAATGGTAGATTGACAAATATAAATCATTTTATTTAGACTGCCTTTTTACCAAGAGTTTTACATTGCTATTAAAACGAACACATATGAATTAGAATCTATGGAATATCATTTGTCGATTTTTCTCAGCTCCGCTTAGGTGGGAAGGCATTTTTAACTAGTGTTAAAGCAAACCTCTCTAGATTATTATGAATTTAGAATAAATTTAAAAGCTTTGTCAGTACCCTTTGGCAATGTATTGTCATTTCAGTTTAATCATAATGAGTAAATTTTGTTCTGTTTTATAAATTTAAAGGATGTATCCATATTAATATCTACGCATGACAGAAATTATATAAGAATAACTCACCCTTTCCAAGCTCTGACGACAAGTGAAAAAAAAGTGAATAACACTATTAATCTTCCAGAAACCCGCACCACTAAGGGATTGCCGATACGCCGTCTAGTTGCCTGGCACTAGGATTAGCGAGTCGAATGTAAATAAAAAATAAAAAACTGGACTGCTTTAAAAAAAACCTTAAAAGAAAAAACCAGCCTTGTGGTCTAGAACTCTGTTAAGTAACTTAACGTCGGGACCCATTCAAAATCGTGACCTGATTTAAAATGATCAATACTTAGTGGGTCCCGACTGTTGAGCTTTAAGTTATTTAACAGAGTTCTAGACCACTGGTCTTCTTTTTTTTGTGAAGGTTTTTTTTTTTAGTCGGGAAAAATAGTAGTCGCTCTTCTCACTGGAATTGCATGGAGACTAAAGCTCGAGCCCTCTTACTTAGCGAGGTGTACCCATCGGTGGGACTTATGACGACTGTACTATACAGGCAGGGCTACTACGAAACTCGAAACTCGAAGTTCGTGTCGTGCGGTCCCTCTGACACTTATACTATACGAGAGCGAGAGGGACGGTACGATACGAACTTCGAGTTTCGAGTTTCGTATAGCCTTGCTGGTTTGTAGTCTTATTGCCTGTTATAAGTCAGCCATCCTTGATTTAGACTGGTGACGGACTGACCATTGTCACCGGCTATATTTAAAACTGAACGCATTCCGTGCATTCAGCGCTTGCGCATAACATTTTAAATGCCATTTTTATTTTTTTGTTCAATCACAATAGTTTATAAGTTTTAAAGGAGTCCATTTTTAAAATAATTAAAATCAAAACTAAAAAAATAAGAAAAATGAAAATACGCAATGTTTCATTTTTTTAATATATAATTTAACACAATTAACATGATTTTTGCTGTCTATAGGTGCTTGATATTGCCATGCTAACTACGTGTCTATCAAAATAATATCAAAATGAACGTCAACCTTATCCCAAGAAGCGGTTAAAATTTGACTTTCAAGACATGAAAAAAAAATACACGCCGTTATACGAAAATTGCAGGTTCAATAAAAGCTTAAACAAAACTACTCAACCCAGAAGATCATCTTCTTTTGTTTCATTTAAAATAAATGCTTTTTAAAACAAAATAAAAAAGTAAAAGCTCCCAACATTGTAACAAGAACCCAAAGTTCCCGTTAAACAATTAAAATCACAATCGCAACTAAAATGAAGCAATAAAAGTAATCGAACGCATTAAAAACCACTATCGGTTTCGCGAAATCAGCCAGCAATAAAATCTGCTGCGCCAAGCTTGGGCACCCCTTTGCAGTTTTTGTTTATTTGATAGCCGATGCATCGCTAGCTTAGCACGCATGATCCCAGTCGAACGGCGCGTGCGGCACGCACTGGAAGTCGCTGCGATTATTCCATTATCGATTAAACAAAAGCACGCCCCCGTCTTAACGCTCGAAATGCGTTAAAAATAAAAAAAATAAAAAAGTGGCCAGTTTCAAAAGCACGTTTTAGAAGTGATTTGAATTATTCTGTTATCGGTTAAACAAAAGCAGTCTAAACGCTCGAAGTGCGTTCCAAATACAAAAAAGTTAAATAAAAAAAAAGTGGCCGGTTTGAAAAATACGTTATAGAAGTGATTTGAATTGCCATTTTTCAAATTGCACAATGGAACGACTGTTGAATTAGAATGAGTTTTTTCTAGCAAAACTGTAGCCTTGTGGACACTTGTTTGACGTGGTGCATATTTTATTTAGGTCTACACGAGCCTCCTCGATTTTGGTTACTGAAACGGAACATTTTTCACTATCACATTGAATTTCAAATATGGCTTTATAAGCGTGGTTGATGTTGATTTTGTGGACTATTTTCGCACGAATGTCTTCGGAGGTGGTTTAGTGTTTAGAAACTGAGGATCGTCGCTGGACTAAACTAAAATGAGGTAAAAAGTTTATTTTATCACGTACCTACTTAATTAAAAAAAAGTTACTATCGAAAAAAATGCGATGTTCTTAAATAATAAGCGTAAGCGCAAGATGAACTGTTGGTAACCACTAGCAAGATGGACGGACAATCAAGCTGAAGTCGCTCACGGAAAAAACTTGATGACGATAATTAAATAAATAAAAATAAAAATTACGCTCATTTGAGCAAAACCTGGAGCTTTTTTATCTTATCTTAATTACCAGAGGATAATGATCTAAAGGATTCCATTCAAAATCCAGTAATTAAGTTCCAAACATATTATTGGCTCTCCAAACAGCCAATCAATCATCAACACAGGCTAACGGATAATCTAGACTGGCTTTTATTTATATCTCAAATTGACTTCACTTCCTGCAAGACGATCTTATATTGAATTTTGAAAATGGAACGATGACAATTCATTTTCGATGCGAGCGGCAAATGGTCAAATGAAAAAAAACGAACTTTTATTTAACTATCGATCTTCAGGGTATTATATAATACCGTAGTAAATAATTTTATTTGTTTAGGATTATAATTATACGTACTAATAATACTTAAAATGTTTACAATGCCTTGTTGCTGTCACTTCCTGTTTGAAGTTGGGTATAAAACTGTCAGAAGGCACACAGAGACAAGGTACTAAATTACATAGTAATTACTTACGTAAATTTTCTTCAAATATTTTAAGTCCAATTTCAACTGTTTTTCGTCATTGGACTGATTTGAATTATAATAGTTATTTTTAGGGTAGTTTTACTTCAATTATACAATTAAAATAATGCGGTTGTTTAAATAAATCTTAAGTACAATTGTGAAGATGTAAAATTTTCTGCTTCTTTACTACAAGCTCATGGTGATCATTAATGGCTCTTAATGCTCATACAAGTAGTACCTTAAAATTTAGTAAGTACGGATTTAAGGTACTTTTAAACAATAACTTTCGAGAAAAAACAGTATTTATTAAGGTTTAAAAAAAAACTGAAATCTGAACATTTCTTGCAAAAACTTTGATTGCTAAATTTGTTAATATCCACGAAACCAGAACAAATTTAGAAAGCGGATTGGTACACACGTAAACAAAAGGCATTATTCAACAAGTGCATAAAACGTGTTATTTTACCCGAGACGTTTATATGCACCTAAGCCACAGGTGATGAGGGTTGATAATTTAGGCCAGAGTAAAATGTATATATGAATGAGTTATACATTCTGTTTTTTACTTAAATTACTTAGAAATCAGACCGCAACGGTTAAAATGATGAAAATATACTTCGTATCTTTTATTTTTCATGCAGCATGCTATATTTTTACTAACTTACTCGTATAAGTAATTTTTAGTAATAAAATACAAATAAAATTATTAAATGAACAAACTAAAAAAAATACTTTATTTTCCAAGTTTTTTTGTTTGTGGCTGTTAACGCCTGACAAAGGTTTTACTTTCTGCACTAAAGCATACAAAGTAATTTTATGTCACCTAGATCCAGCACGAATACGATGTTAACGAGCATACGAAAACGTATTTATGCATTATAAAGGACGTACTTTATACGTACGTCAGTACTTTATTTTTATGCAATCTACTCAGCACAGATCAGTTTATTTTGCCAAATTAATAGCTTTATTCTGACGTTGATAGACAATATGAACTGGTTTAGAACTGGTTCACCAAACTTAAACTCGAAAAGAGCAATTTGATGTGAATATAGATAAAGACTGAAAGCGCCAAACTTTTATTATAAACTAGTGATTACCCTCGGCTTCGCACACGTAAATCATTAGATCCAGCAGCTGAATTGAAATTTTAGTGTTAGCATTTTCGGTCGGGCCTCTGTGACATTTGTATAGGTAGTGCCACCAGTTGAGGTCACGCACACAAGAACGTGTCATGTAATGACAGCGGGATTTTGACATTCACTCATTCATTTCATTCATTCTTAGTTCTTAATGTAGCTGCTGATGCACTTCAACTCTCGTGGCATTATCTAAGGGGCTGTTTCACCATCCATTGATTAGTGTTAATTGACGGTTAAATGTGATGCCGTCTCCGTCTATTCAAACAAAACAAATTTATAGGGACAGCATCACACCTAACCGCCAGTTAACACTAATCAATGGATGGTGAAACAGCCCCTAAATTTATTGTTTTATGTGGAAGAGGAGAACGGCGGGTTTTCCATATTAACATATAAAATAATATTGATAATGAACCTCTGAAAAGTAGATAATTAACGCCTGAATCATTCAATTCCGTTCTTTATATAAATATTACGACCTTTTGGCACCATGTGGGTATAGAGAAATGAAAAAGCTATTCCATTACTTTTTGTTGACAATATACAAATATAACAGTAGACTTTACGACATGTGCATAAAATCGTCCCGAGACGTTTATATCCATCCGAGCCGTAGGCGAGTTTAGTTCAGCAGTAGACATTTTTTAGCTGATATGACGATGATGTACTTTGACCAATAATGATATACAGGTTCTGATGATAAAGCAGTCTGGCAGGTTTTAACTTAGAAGCGTGTTTATTTAGTTTTATTAACAATAGTTGTTTGTTTGGTCTTTCCAAGAATCGCTGCTGTAAGCCGTAGCTTTTAAAATACAGGATGTTGCAATCCTGCAAATCCTTTAAGCGTGTTTGCCCTGAATCTGCGCACGACCTGTGCAAATGTGTGCTTCGGATGTATTTGAAAACATTCGAAGTGGGTTAACGAGAATTACGATGTTTCTTTAGCTCATAATAATATGAAATTAGCGCAGTTTGATGAAATACTTACAATGAAACTGACTAATATTGTAAGCTAGCAACCCGTCCCGGCTTCATACGGGTACAATTTTGAAAAAGGTCTATAATCAAAGGCAGTTCACATTTTTCAGGTGCATTTCCGAAAAACTATACCCGCGTGAAACCGGGGCGCGTCGCTAGTTTCAGTATATCTTTTTAAGTTTGATATGAAGAAGTCAAAGATCCAGGAAAGGACATTGGATAGTTTTCATCCCGGAAATTTGCATAGTTCCCGCGGGATAGCAATAAACGAATTCTACGCAGACAGAGCCGTGGGTAACAGCTAGTTACTCATAAATATAAAACTAATAGTATCCTTCTAGTGACGTTCGCAGGTCGCGTCAACATGTAACATTACACTGCAATGTTACACATACAGTGTGGCTTCCATTTATCGAGTTACGGGGGGCAAAAGCAAAACATCCTTGTTTGTCCACAAACATGGGTAAACTACAAGTGCAAAGCGAAACACCCCAGTCACTGATACCACAGCGTCTTGTTGTTATAGGGTTCCGTAGTAAAAGTGTGCCGTCGAACCCTTATTACTAAGGTTCTGTTGTCTGTCCGCCTGTCACATCTTTTAAACGTCGCTACTACAACAAAAATCATTATAAATTTTGTTCGTAAAATATAATCTTTAAACAACGGTAAATTTTTCTTAATATTATAAATGCGAAACTACCTCTGTCCCGCAGGATTTTTGGCAGACAAAGTCCAGGTAAAATGAACCACATCAGTCATAAAAAATTGACTATTAAAAATAATCTGCAGACAAAATATGATTTCAAATGTCGTAATTTTATCAATATTAATTGAAAATGAAATAAATTTAGAATTCGACCAAATGCAAGTAGGTAGTTTTATAAGCATCAAACTAAGATACTTTTTACATGTTCAATTCCATAAATTACAGCCGCCAATATACAAATTACGAAGTTTTCTTTTTCTAACACTGACTCAGAGACACAACAAAAACAAAAATAACATTGCGTGCATGGGGACTTCGTTAATTTCTATTTGTTTTTTTTTATCATTTGTCGTTGTAACGCCAATAGAAACACACGTTATGTTTAAATTTTAGCTCTCTATTACGGTTCTGGAGATACAGCCCTGTGAAAAATAGACAGACGGACAGAATAGCGACAATAATAGTAATCGTTAATCACCCTTCGGAAACGGAATCCTAACAGGGCATACTTATCCCTCTTATTATATAGTGGACCCTCGCGTACTTTATAAAGGACCAATTAACACTAAGAATAACGGCCGAACGTACTTCATAAAGTACAAATGGTTCATTGAAAAAATAATCTTAAATTTTTTGAAATAATATTCAAAATAACAAAGCTGGTGAACCAGTCTAGGGCGTAATTAAAAGTCTGTTAAAAAGGTCAGGATGAGGATATAAAATCCCGCGTCATACTTTTATAGAAAAGTTTTTTTTTTTTCGGACTAAATACGGAACACTTCGACTACTTCGAGTGAGTGTCCGACTCACGCTTCACTCGTTTTGTTTTTGATTAGTCATAAATGTAGGCATAACCTAAATTACAAATCTTATTTCACACCTTTATGAGTACCATACATTGCTAACTCTACATTACGCGCTGCTTTGATTTTTTGCAGTTTATGGCTTTTGATAAAGTTATTAACTATATCACGATCTACCACCAAAGAGTGAGACATCTGGTGAAACTACCGACACACAATGTCAGTCTTCCAGGCTGGCAACAAATCTGCAACACTCTAGTGTTGCGGGTGTCTACGGGAGATGGTGCTCGCTTGCCATGTGACTAGTGGTTTGCCACCTTGTGTTATAAAAAATTAAAGAGTGCAGATTTAAGTGTAGACTCGAGAAACAGCTTCGAAAACAAAAAGATTCCCGAACTGTTTTTTTTTTATCAATTCTACACAGTCTTTCTTGAAACTAAAATCGATGACGGTTCCTACGAACAGATCGTTGTACGTCTTAAAGTTTCGGACTTGCCCATACTGACCGTTCTAAATGTGCCACCTGTTATAAGATAGGGCAAATTCAGGAGTCGTCAAATACTTTATTGTGTTTGAACTCGTAGTTGTATCGATAGCGTTTTCTGTTTTCATTGCGTGTGCTGCTAGCTACTGAAGTATTGTGCAACGAGCGTATCAACCGCGCAATGAACAGAAAACACGCAAAAACGTCGCCATCAGAAACTCAAACAGCTCCTCATTCCCCATGACTTCTTCAAAGCTCATCGTTTCTTAAGCCTAGATTGGATCTGGGCTTGGATTACATTTCGCAGGTGGTAGGACCTTGTGCAAAGTCCGCCCGGATTGCTACCACCATCTTGCTCGCTAATCCTGCCGTGAAGCAAAGTGGAGAGTAAGACAGCCGGTCAAATTACTGGCACTTGAGGTATCCGATCTTGGGCCTCTAGGTTGGCAACGCATTTGCAATCCCCTTGTGTTGCAGGTGTCTATGGGCGGTGGTGATCTCTTACCATCAGGAGACCCACTTGCTCGTTTGCCATCCAGTCGAATAAATAAAAAACATCGCGGCGCTTGATCGACCACTTCATATTTATTCGCTTTACGGCCCCGTAATGTATGCCACTTGCGCGATTTTTCTTATAGGTTTAAACTGGGATAAAGAAAACCGCCTTTGTTTGCATTTACCGTTGCTTGTTCTTATAACATCAAGATAACTCGTTGTTATATAAATAAAACATGAAACCGATATTCATGAAGTTTTTTACCCAAAATCTGAAACAAAGGTCCGTATACATTCGTAAAGTGATTTTGTTTTCTTTTGGAATTTAGTAGCTATTGTGTTGCGACCACATTGAGATTGAGGTTTTTGTTATAAATCTGTTTTCTTCTTATAATACAACATTAGTATTGTTTACCCGCAGTTTCGCACGTATAAGTAGGTACAATACATTAAATCCAGCAGTTCTACAAAAAAATACGGGATTTTGTTTGTTTGTTTATCTACCTTTAAACGAGCAATTCTTTTATATATATATATATAATCAGAATCTCGGAAACGACGGCATGTGGGGGTTTTTGCGGATGACAAATCGATCTAACTGGTCTTATTTTTGGGAAAAAGCTTATTATCGAGTTTTAGCCCGAACAAAGCTCGGTCGCCCAGGTACAGGTACTACTCTTTATTGTACAAAAAGGAAAACAAAAAGGTTACATTTTTTTATTAAGTACAAGGTGGGACTTATCCCTGAAGGGATCTCTGCTAGTCAACCGTTGAGTGGTAGAGAAGAGCAATTAAAAAACAAGGTTCGACAAATAGAGCAAAACATTTGAATAAATATAAATGCATATGTTAACCCCAAATACCTAAATATTTTAGGAGGATTCTATTAAATTTCCACGGGCAATTCAAAATAGTTTATTTTTATCGAGGGACTAAAATAAGCCAATATACCCGAGGTGAGGAAGGCGGCTGTCAGGGAGGAATGGAGGCGTATTGTTAAGCTTGCTACCAGCACCTAGAAAATGATGACCACGACCACTCTGTTAAGAGCGAAACGACGAAGAAGAAGAAGACCCGAGGTGGTTAGCCACCCGAGCTTTAGCGAGGGTGTCTATTTATCCGAGGGTTTATATTAACTTTTAGTCTCAAGGTGAAAACTCTATTTTTCACTTAGATTGCGAGAAAACGCTTTCTGTTAAAGATTTAATGCGTTTCTTATTCCTCCAGTTCATAAAACTTTCATAGGTTTTTAAATACATCTTTCTAGATTTCGGCGGCAAAAGATTATCAATTATGTCTTTCGCTTTTGCTCGACATCATAATTTTCACTATCACTTGACGACATTGTGAGAATAATCAATTAATTTTAATCGTTTATGATTTACGCTCTACAATTATTTCAAAGTTTTCGCGGTAAGTATTTTTTTCCAACCAGACACAGATAACAAAATCGCATCGGCGAAATGGTCCAAACACAAACTGGAATAAATAGAATGGCGCCACCTTCTATGCGGAAAAAGCATAGAACTAAGAACACGCAGACTAAGAACGTAACATTTTCGTCATGAAAATGGTCCATACACAATCTCATTTTATGCCAAAGACTAAGCAAGTACTGACTGTTTGAGTTTATCTTAGTCACTCGAAGTAAATTAAAAAATTAATTACTTTTACTCACTAGGGACTAAAGTACTCACTTTACTCGCGCCTTGTAAGGCTATATTGACCCACTTTTAGAGCATGAGAAGTGAAAAAAATATATCATGGTCTTCATTGACATTGCATTAAAAATAACTGTACCAAGTACTACTGTAGATAAGAAACCCGTCCTCCCCTTAATAAGCTCGTTGGTGACATGCAACCGAGTTTGCACCCCCCCCTCACCCCCTTCCCTCGCTACCAAAACTCATTTTGTACATTTTGGAAACTAAAATCAAGTAATTAAAAGCAATTAAGGACTTAAAGAGGAATGAAAAAAAGGAAAATAAAAAAGGACCGAAGGAAAGATAGAAATAGATAGGAATAGAAAGAAGTAAAAGAAGAAGAGGTAGGAGGGAAAGGGGGGAGAGGATAGGAGAAAAGGAGGAAAGGAAGGAGGAAAGAGGACAGAAAGGAAGTCAATAAAAGGAAGGGTCTTTGGGCAATAAGGCGACTCAACCAAAAAAAAGTTAATTGACTCGAACGTTACTTTGCAGTGGCTGGTACCAATACTCGTAAACTGCAACCTTGCACATCCACAGCTCACTTGATTAAGGTACAGAGTAGCAAAGTTGTTCATTTGAAATTTAAATCTCGAAGACAATTTAAGGCAATACCCGTCACAACTGCTTTGAGCTAAATTACTTAGCGTGTAACTTTGACAAAAACTTAATATTTACAAACTTTCAATTATTTTTTTGAATTTTCTCATTGGTCATGATCTTTGTCTATAACTTTTGAGGGCTTTATCTTTTTACTTTTATTGCCAAGTATACTCCTTTTTTTAAAGTGGCTTCTGTGCTCTAATCGCTCAAGAATTTTCAAAATGCAAATAAAAATCACATAATTACATACAAATACATAACAGCCATGATGGCCTATAGCCTCTCAAGTAGACGTTCGCCGGTTCAAATCCAGGTTCGCACTTCTGAGATTTCCAATATTCATGTGTAAAATTAGAACTCACATTTCAAATTTACAACGAGCTTTACTGTTAAGGAAAATATGGCGAAACCTGCACAAACCTGGGATACATTTCATTGGTGTTTGAAGTTCCCGAAACGCACTGGGCCTGTGTGAGAACTACGGCCCAAGCCCTCTCATTCTAAAAAGAGCCCTGTACCCAGCAGTGAGACAAAACCATCTTTTTCTCACTGGGCAGTCTTGCAAAAAATTATTCAAAATAGAAAAAAATATAAAAAAGGAATTAATCATCTTAAACAAAACCGCATAAAATCCGGATACCTATATCAATCGCAGGTGACAGACAGACAGAACTCCGCACATTTCTCACACAAACCTTGGTTATTAATACACTAAATACGCACATAAAGTGAAACAAATAAAACGTCCAGACAGGCCGGCAGACTGTTTTATTATTAGATTTTGTCTCGCCTTAGCCGACAATGGAAATTCCAAGTTGTTATTTATATATTCAGCACTTCAAAGGCACACTAATTATACAAAAGGTTAATGAAAGCAGGAAAAAGGATCAAACAACCATAAAAGTGCTCGGAAAAATTATGTTCGTTCTTAACCTAACTTCTTTTTAGCCCCCGACGCAAAAAGAGGGGATAAGTCTGACCGCTATGTGTGTCTGTGTGTTTGATCGATGATGTTTTTATGTTTTATGTTTTTATTTTACGCTTTATTTTAAATAAAAAAAAAATATCACGAGACAATTCACACCAATTGACCTAGTCCCAAAGTAAGCTTTAAAAATGTCCCCAAAAATATGTCAGTTTTGCGACGTTTTTTTCATACACTCAGTATGGGCGTGACAAAACTGACTCGTAAAATTTTGTATGAAAAACTGGGGACATTTTTTAAAACGATCGGAATCAATGTGCTCTTGATTCTGAGTAGGAAAAACCATATTTTTCCAAAATAAAAAAAAAATGGAAAGGTTACAGTTTTTTTATTATAATCACAATTAATAATTACATATAAAGTCAACTGTTATAGCAACTGAAGTTTACAATTACACGTCCATTTCATTTTACGTATATCATCCCCGTACAAAAGTTACGTAAATTGGTAAAAATATTATGTTAATTTAGCGCTTTGACTAATCAGAGCAGGTGCTCCGCTAAGCGGAGCTTTTTTCTTACTCATCCTACCTCATTTCAGACGAAATACGTCCCACTGCAGGATACAGGCCTCCTCTCGGAATAAGACGATTTGGGGCGTAGTTCCCAGGCGGGCCTAGCACTATTGGGAACTTCACACACACAATTAAAATTCATCGCAGATGTGTGCGTTCTCTCGCGATGTTTTCCTTCACCGTAAAGCTCGTGGTCAATTTTGAATGTAATTTCGCATATATATTCCTATTCAGAGGCTTAAGGCCGGGCTCAAACCCACGACCCTCTGCTTGAGAGGCCACAAATTAAACCACTAAGCTACAACGGCATCGTTTCGGGCTCTGTCTACTCTGTCTTATTCACATTATAATTCATTATAAATAGAATTTGGAATAAACACACAGGAAATTGAATTGTTATGTTTCCTGCATTAGGATGCAGAATATTTTGGTGTTGAGGCTTGTTTACACTTTGTGAAGTAACAAGTGCAGGTGAGAAGTGCAGGTGTAAAGTGATTAGTAAAAACAAAGCGAAGCAAAAAACAGCGAAGTAAAGTGGATAGACGCTCTGTCTATTTTTGCCTGTTAAGTAGTTGTTAGGTACGGACGGATGCGAACGGTATAAAAATGAGGATTTTCTTTGCCATAATACTTTTAGGATTCTCGATTTCAACTAACACCTTATTCTCGATTTCTGAAGCGATTACCCGCGACTTTACTTTTTAAAATATTTCGTAATTTTAATTGTTGTTAGTCCTCCATTTTGTTTTACACTTTGCACTTGTACAAAGCACAACTAAGCAATTTTTTTTTATTCAACTGGATGGCAAACGAGCAAATAAGTCTCCTGATGATAAGAGATCACCACCGCCCATAGACACCTGCAACACCAGGGGGATTGCAGATGCGTTGGCAACCTAGAGGCCTAAGATGGGATACCTCAAGTGCCAGTAATTTCACCGGCTGTCTTACTCTCCACACGCCGAAACACAACAGTGCAAGCACTGCTGTTTCACGGCAGGATTAGCGAGCAAGATGGTGGTAGCAATCCGGGCGGACCTTGCACAAGGTCTTTGCAATGTGTATATTATTTCTTAACACTTAACACTTATCATCGTAATAACATGTTAACTAATCACTTCTTACTTCACAAAGTATAAACCAGCCTTTAGGACACTTAAACATTTTTTTGGACCTTGCTTTTCGTCGTAAAGAAGCGGCCATACCCATACCGCTGCTTAAAAAACGGTGACGGTACGGAATCGTAGAGACGCATCGTATGTGCACCGTTTTTTTGCATGCTTTCTACACCGCTGCTTAAAATATTTAAACGGTGCGGAATCACAGTGACGTGCCGTAAACGTCAATACTTTACCGCATGCTCTCTAACAAAAGTCGTGACGTTTACGTTAATTTTAGTTTCAATTATTTAATTTAATGTAGGTAATTTTTTTTTCTAAGAAATCTGAAATATTTTTTTATATTTAATAAAATTAAATAAGCTAAAACTATAATAAATCTAAAAATGGACCCTGCGACATGGTACCAAAGATGCTGGCAGCATTTCCCCGCTGTAGGCAATTTAATTTAATTTGATTTAATTTATATTTATTTACTTATGTCAAAATATAGGTTACCAAAATTACCTGAAATAAATGATTTTTATCATTTTATTGTTTATTATTACGGCACGTGACTGCGATTCCGCATCGTCTGCGTATTTAAGCAGCGGTGTGGAGGGCATGCGATAAAAACGGTGCGTATACGATGCGTCACTGCGATTCCGTACCGTCACCGTTTTTTTAAACAGCGGTGTGGCCACTCCTTTATTCTGTCAAATATACCTGTCCAAAGTACGAGTAGCTATAGATATACAGCAAACGGGTGACAATGAGCAGCTGACGTCAATGATAAACAGGCACCATTCATATCCCGGTGACCTAGGAATTATAAAAAATCTATTTGCCTACAGAATTCGTGATTTGTTTGCATCTGATTTCCGTTTAGTGTTTCGGTTATAAAGCGCTCGGTTGTTTTAATGCGATCGCTGCGTTAAACGCAATGCGTTTGACGCACGTCAATTTTGCATGAGATAATCTTGTTACCAATCATTGTCTACGCTGTGAGGGCAGCGGCAAGCGCATAGATTATTTCTGATACAAAATTGATATATGCGTCCAACGCTTTGCGTCCCGCTCGCACTTCTGAGTTTTTCGAAATTCATGTTTAACATTAAATTTCAAATTTACCTGCACAAATCTTGCGAAGCAATTCAATGGTTTGTGTGAAGTTCCCAGTCCGCACTGGGCCCGCGTGGGAACTATGGCCAAGCCCTCTTATTCTGAGAGGAGGCCTGTGCCCAGCAGTGGGATGTATATAATCTGGGATGATGAAGCGCAAGTCGGCACAATATGATTTTGAAGTAGGTATTTCTTCGTCTGTTGATTGCCTGTTGTGTTTCGATATAATGTATTTACATCGAAAAGGCCGTAGCAGGATCATCATCATCAGCATCATCATATCAGCTATAGGACGTCCACTGTTGGACTGGACATAGGCCTCCCATAGACCTCCAGTTGCCTCGGTTGGAAGCGGCTTGCATCCACCGTGAACCCGCGACTTTAACCACGTCATCCGTCCATCTCGTCGGTGGACGTCCTACGCTGCGCTTGCCGATCCGCGGTCTCCACTCGAGAACCTTTCGGCCCCAATGACCATATGTTCTCCGTGTTACATGGCCTGCCCATTGCCACTTCAACGAGCTAATTCACTTGGCTATGTCGGTGACCCTTGTTCTTCTACGTATCTCCTCATTTCTGATTCGATCCCATAGAGGCGTAGAGAAACCCCAAGCATAGCTCTCTCCATAGCTCACAGCAGGGTAAGGGAAGAAGAATTTTATGAGTAGGAGCTAATTTGCTAATATCCGAATTCATGGAATATACATAGACATAACTTTATTTCGACATCAAACTTAAAATAATGATACACAATTTACAGAAAAGAAAAACATTAATAAAATAGGTATATGAATTTTATCTAAAACTTTTAAACTCTAGTAGTTCTAGATAAAAGTCTCTGTAGTTTTAGAAAAAAAATTTTTATTTCATCCACTGGAAATTTTTCAACAAAACTAGGCACAATGTACTACTGATGTAAGTAATGTTATAAAAAAATATCAGCTCTTAATGAAGGGCATTTTTTCTTCCTCATCCTGCTAAGGCCTTTATAACCATCGAAAATACAAATTTCATTGAGGAAAATTTGTTTTACGACCAAATTATTTTGAGTAGGTGCTTACACGTCTGTCAGTTCAATTGCATGAACAGTAGGTATTTACAACAAAGAGTTGCACAGTTCAGCAAGCTTTTTTAAGTATTGGCACTAAATCCTTCGAGTTTAATTCATTGCTGTTCAAAAATGACAGTTCCATTTCCATTGTTTTTTTTTACAAGCATTTTAGCACTTTTTGGACATATACGTTTAACAAAAAGATTTATTGTTCAAGCTAAAAAGAAAATTCTTACGTTCTAATATTCCGAAGCGCTTCGCTTCATCTTTTACAATGAAGACAGCTAAGGAATGGAATTCGCTTCCCTCGTGCGTTCTTCCGAATAAGTACAACTAGACTAGAAATATTTCTTACCGGAGGTAGGCCGTGATTAACTAATATTATTATAACCTCTTGGTATTTTGTGACGGTTGCATGTTTTTTCTCGTAATTATTCATTAAGTATAAATATGTACATGCAACTCTTTGAGTATTTTGAGTATTTATTCTAGATAAATACTCAAAGATGCAACTTGGTAAATAATAGTGAATCATTTAAAACTTTTAATACCATTTAGGGTTATTTCGATCATTCTCATTCATCTGTGCACCAGTCTGATTATCGTCTCTATTTTCTTCCCCGCAGTAGTGAAGCGGTAATCAAACAGAGCGCATTGATGAATGAGTGTCTACCTTGGGTTACCAACTATATTCAGTTTTAAACGACGACCAGATGGCCTAGTGGTTAGAGAACCTGACTACGAAGCTTGAGGTCCCGGGTTCGATTCCCGTGTCGGGGCAGATATTTGTATGAAAAATACGAATGTTTATTCTCGGGTCTTGGGTGTTTAATATGTATTTAAGTATGTATCTATATCTATATAATTATATTTATCCGTTGCTAAGTACCCATAACACAAGCTTTGCTAAGCTTACTTTGGGACTTGGTCAATTGGTGTGAATTGTCCCGTGATATTTATTATTTATTATTATTAAACGAAATTGCAAGGGTGAGGGTGTAATTCTATTAGACTCAGGCGGAGCAGGATGGATGCATGGCATGCAAAATCTTGGGCTTTTTAAAATATTATAGGTTTAGTTAGTTCACCAATGGTGGATTCATTAATTTAATTACTTATATGAAACGATCATTCGACCAACATTTCATTAGGGCAAAGAAATATTCGATCAACAAAAATGAGCCTGTATCGTCTAGTACTACGTTGCAAGAGTTAGAGGTGTAAATTCTGTCAGTCATTAACATGAGTTACCATCAACATTTCAAAACGAGTCCAACTGTACCTCGGCAAAGAGTAAATCATTTTAAATTTATTATTATTGCGGCATAAAAACACCATAAGAAATAATGGGGCTGAAGCCATGCACAGAAACCAGAGCCGTTGAGCGCATGTATTTATGGTCATTTAGGAATAATATGTACCTATTGAAATCCTGCGAGAACGTGGTTAAGTGAGGTATGGAACAAAGCACAATAATAAATATAAAAGATGGCAAGTGCGAGTCGGAGCTGCCAGTCAGGTTCCGCGAGGATAAAATCGGTTTAGGCAACCCACATAAATAATAATAATAGGGTCGCTTCACAGATAGTCTTCAAATTTGTCAGCAGAAGTCTTACTTTTGACCACCATGCGAATGGAAGGAGCTTATGAGTTCTCCCATTTTGTTATGGCAACAGCAAACTGTGACATTACGATAAAGTTAAATAAAGGGTTGTGTACAGTCGAACAAATTGAATGGCCCAGGGTGGACCTTTTACTAATCAATTTCACTACGATTTTCTTGACAAAAGTATGAGATGTCAACATGATATTACTTACTAGCACAAAGGTTCCACCCTGGATCATGATTCAATTTGTTCGACTGTACATAAGTGTCTTCTTTACCAACTCAATTGACTGTTTATTTATATCAAAGCAAGCAAAATAATTTTATAGCAAATTAAAGTTAATCTAGTTTTCAAGAGTAAAAATAAGATAATATAATAGCCTCAATTGAAACTTTCCAGTCCGATATATGTAACTACTCATAAATTAACTTCTCCAACTTATAAATCCTAAAATCTTGTTGTACTGCGACACCGTCCAACCATCTATACTTCGGCAGCCATCTTCATAGTCCTAATGACTTTTGGTTTATCGTGCAATTGAGCTCGTGGTTATAACGCTAATAGTTAGCTATAAGGAACCCTAAAAAAATAAACTGGCACAGATAAACGTGTTGGCTGATGAGAAAAAAAAACGCTATGCACAAGTAATTTAGATAGAAGCATTTTTTAAACAAACTCAGGGCCATAGTTTTAAGTTCTTGCAACGAAAGTTTAAGAATTGAGGTTATGAAGAACTATCATACCGTGGCGTCAGCGGGATATGGAAGTTCAAATTTTGCACCTCGTAGTACATAGGTATAGGGCCTGATTATATGATGATTTCAAATACTTACCTTTAATTATTTTTAAAAAAATTATGTTTTGCTAAGTCTACACTCGTTTTGTTCTTGTCAGTTGAGTTTTGCCGTTTTTGAAAAGAAAATTAAAGTAGCAAAAAAAAAGGTTAATATTATTAAATTCTCGAACTGAAATGCAACCTCGCTAAAACATTCATAACTTCTAGATTGGGCACAGTAAAAACAGGATTTGAATAACCTCCTCCTTTTTTGAAGTCGGTTAAAAACACACACACAACCTGCTTTAAAGTATAGCGCGATCGATTCTACTATCGATTTTGAACAACTACTTTCAGGTTTTCAGTTATTTAATTAACACCTGGCAGGGATTATCTACTAAGAACTAGTGTTTACATAATACCTACTGAACTATCTAAAACCACGGTACATCTCTCGGCTTGTTTGTGTGCGCTATAAGCAATGGATAGGCTGGCTAATTCTTTGCATTTCCCCAATGTTTGCTTCTACATAATCCATGCACATACAAGCCACGTGATGCATCTTTGTTTGGAGATGGTTTACTGTTTATTTATTTTGCTAACTAGCTATTCATTAGTGCATAACTTCGTTTCCCAGAAGGTTAAGTTTACGGCGGGAGTACTAAGTCGTAGTATCTCTAGTACACGAACTAGTAATTATGTTTTTATAGGCCCTGTAACTTAGGAGTAAATTTAATGCAGCTGTAAAATAGCCATAAAGGGAACTATTTACTTAAGTGTTTACTTTTAATCAGACCACCTCTCTTAGGACAATAAAGTCTAAGAGCTCGACGCATTTTTTTAACATGTTTTAATATTGACTATGTTCAGACGAATAATTAGGTTTGGAAATTGAATTGAAATTCCGGGATTTTTACTAAACTCCTGTGGTAATGCCCAAAAATAAAGTCGTGATCTTCGTTTATTTTGTTTGCATGTCTTAGCGGTTAAGATTTCACGCGAAAATGGCTAAAACGGCTTTGGAATAAAATTGGTATGTTTTTTTTTGTTCGAATGGATGGCAAACGAGCAATTGGGTCTCCTGATAGTAAGAGATCACCACCACCCATAAACATCTGCATCACCAGGGGTATTGCAGATGCGTTGCCAACTTAGAGGCCTAAGATGGGATACCTCAAGTGCTCAAGTAATTACTGGATTACTGGATTTAATAGACAATGGATTAATTTTGCACGGGTTCGTAAGTACAATCAATTATAGCGAATTTCACGATTTACTATCGGGAATCCCAATAAAAATTTAGTAATATCCGGAAATTCAATGAACTAATAATGCACGTAAGCAAACTCGCGGGTAAAAGCTAGCAAAATCAATAAACGAAGAAGATGTTTTTAAGGCGTTGTGTTTGCTCGATCACAATAACGTTAAGTACGTACCACGTACTTACGTACGGCACCAAAGCAACCAAAAACCAACAGTTGTTGTGCAAGTTTGACTGGCACTTAGCAGGTACTACTTGTTGTATATTTTAAATTCGCTATTAAATTTCCCTGCTCTTAGCCTATACTCCTATAGCTTCAAGGTTCTAGTTAATAGCAGGCAGAAGAGTCGTGTAGATATTTATACCTTTTTGTCGTTAGCTTTCTACAGATACCGTTATAAGCACGAATGGTTTTACCTTGAAAATTTTAATGTGTCATTAAAATACAATGTTTCAGTAAATTTTGCTATTAAATTAATGGAATGCCGTTCAATCTACGTTGCCATATAATAACTTTTAAGCTCATAACGTAAATTATAATAAATCTATCTATCTAAATACGTTTAAACGAGCCAAAGTTTCACGTTTTGGCTCGTTAGGTTAAACTGGTAGGACGCACTGGTTGAAGACTTTCGTTTTACTTTTTCGTTTCGTTTTTTCGTATTAATTAAGCCTTAATTTTTTTTTACTAGCATTTTGCCCGTGACTTCGTCCGCGTAAATTTGTTTATCCCTATCCAGCGGGAACTATGTTATGTCCTTTTCCGGGAATCAAACTAACTGTATACTTACCGAATTTCATTTAAATCAGTTCAACGGTTTGGACGTGATGAGGTAACGAACAAACAGACTTACAAACTTTCCCATTTATAATTATTACTATTATTATAGTGGGATATTTTTTTGTAAAGATATTCATATTTTCTGACTGACCGTTGACCACAATCAAGATACGTTTTACGTCGTATTAACTTTAACCATGACGCATGATAGGGTGTAGCCCAATAAGTATTTGTGACGAGGGTCAAGCGTGACGCGTGACGAATGACTAAAAATCTCGTCATTGTTGTGACGGCGTCTGCGCCATTTGCCGCGGGATTAGGATGCGTGACGTCACATTCACAGGTATATTTAGACGCGTATGAAATAATAACGTGTTTTATTTTTGACGATTTGGAGTACCTTTTATTTTGTGACCGTTTGTTTTGATTCGGTAACTTCCAACCGGTGTGAAATTTGAATTGGAATTTGTAGTGAGATTTTCAGTGAAGGGATGCATCGTGAGGAAACTGCATACGCCTGCATAAACAATCTTATGGACGTGTGAAGTTTACTAAGCCCTCTTATTTCGTGAGGAAGCCTATATCCAGCAGTGGGGATATTTTGAAAATTATTATACGAAACAATCATTCGACATTACGAATTTAATGAGAAAATCGGATAACTTCATCTCGGAGCGGAGTACACCAAGAAAAATCGCGCAAGTTGCATTACATTGCGAGGCCGTAAGGCCAACAAGTGTGTGATATCAATCGAGGGCCGCAATGTAATGCAACTTGCACGATTTTTCTTGCAGATCTAAACTAGGCTTTAGAAATAGTACTAGTTTGGGGGTACTTAGTAGTTTTTTAATAGTTCTAAACCTTGACTAACATATAACACCTCATTTTATCCCGCATAAGTGCATAGTTCCGGCGGGATATTGAGAGACGAATTGATCGCAGATGAAGCCGTAAGCGACAGCTAGACTCACTGATATTATAAATGCGAAAGTTTGTAAGTTTGTTTGTTTTTTACTTAAACCACTGAACCGATTTAAATGAAATTCGGTATACAGATAGTTTAAGCCCCGGAGAAGGACACAGGATAGTTTTTACCTCAGAAAATTGCATAGCTCCCGCGGAATAGCGATACTCGTAAACGTCGGGGAAACGGCTAGTGGAAAATAAAATCCAGTCGATGTCAGATTTAGAAAACAATACACAGAAAAATGCCACCGCCATTATTAATAATAAATAGTTTCTGACAGGAGAAAGTTGAGGAAAAACAAGAAAAATAACCGTTTGACAAAAAGCCGTTTTCCTTTAGCTGATTTTAAGTTAAGCCACCGACAGAAGAGGAGGGCTTGTTTAATCTTTGTCACTTCTCATGCTCGTAAAGTTCGTGTTAATGCTGGATCTAGGCGACATAAAATTACTTTTTATGCTCTAATAGAGTAAAATCTTCGTCTAAGACCGAGGCAATCAGGTGTAAACAGCCACAAACAAAGAAGTTTCTACATATATTTTTAAATAATTTTTAATTTATATAAAACTAAAAATCAATCAAAATAGATTAATAAAACTAAAAATTTATAATTACTTCGCACACGTCATTAGATTCAGCAGCTGAAAATAAATTAAGGGATTTTTAAAAATTCCCGTGGGAATCCCCGAAAATTAAATCGTGGTTTTCCTTGACGTTACATTAAAAACAATCATGTCAAATTTCATGACTCTAGGCCCAGCGGTTGTTATTTCGAGATTTTATCCCTATCCCGTGGGAATTTCAGAATAAAAAGTAGCCTGTGTTTTATTCCAGATGTCCAGCTATCTACATACCAAATTTCATCCAAATCCCTCCAGCCGTTTCAGTGTGAAGGAGTAACAAACGTACTCACTCACTCACAAACTTTCACATTTATAATATTAGTAGGGTTGTGAATACAGGGTCACAGAACTGTATTGTTATGTTTATCATCGCCATAGGCCAAGACCTCCAGTGGTTCGGCTATTGTTATTAAATTCGTGAGACATGAGCTAGGTAGAGCTCGATGAAAACAAGTACACCCTGAAAATGATCTTGTGAAAATTTAGAATCAAGTTACATTGTTTTTACCATATCCATACTTTAAGTCGTAACGAAACTTCATGAGCGTACAAATCTAATAAAGTGGAAAACCAAAATACGAATAACATTCGATTACCCCGTGGGTAATCCACCCTTATAAAACGCGAATGTCACTAAAAATGAGAAATTCATTGATTTGGAAAAAAGGCAAGTAAAAAAGTAAAGTTTATCGTGTAAGGTTCGACAGTTTGATGTTACTTTTATTTATTGACGTAGAATGGAGTAAAATTTCTGAATATGTAGCTATTCTCAAGCCTATCTCAATTTGTTCATCGATTATATAAAAAAAACTGTCCTGTTTTTTTGTTTGATCCATTCCCATTAAATTAACAGAATAACGTATAGTTATGATATTAGCGACCATTGGTCACATAAAAAATTGCCCGGTTGTGGCAGAGTCATCATCATCATCATGTCAGCCGAAAGACGGCCACTGCTGGACATAGGCCTCCCCCAAGGCTCTCCACTCAGACCGGTCTTGTGCTTTTCGCATCCACCGCGATCCCGCGATCTTAACCAGGTCGTCGCTCCATCTTGTTGGAGGCCTACCGACAGCTCGTCTCCCGGCTGTGGCAGAGTACCACTGTTTTACTGCTATGAAAAATGTAGACCCCCGACGCAAAAAGAGGGATATTATAAGTTGACCGCTATGTGCGTCTGTGTGTCTGTCTGTGGCACCTTAGCTCTTAAACGGGTGAACCGATTTATCAAAATCGATTCAGCTGTTTTTGAGATATTGAACTTTAAAGTGACAATTTCGCGGGTTTTCCAACTGTTTGTTGGTAAGGTGCACTGTTGCAGCACACAAGAATAGAAAATGTTTACTTTCAAGTTTGAACATATTTTTTGTATTTCTGTAATCTTGATTGTGTGTTTTTGCAGCACCAAATAAACGATTTAACTATTTAACTATCAGTGGTTTAGGCTGGCAGTCAGTCAGTCGTGTTACTATTTTAAATAAGGTATAATGATCGATTGCAGCAACAATATAAAGCCAGTACAATATATATCACTACACACATTACACATTAAAACAAAAGTTATTTTCCTTGCTTTTGTAATCAGGCGTCTGATTTAGATGGCAAATTAGTTATTTTAGAGACTGTGACGCGGACGTTCACGATCGCATTCGCCATTTCTTTCTAACTTCGTCTTATACCATGTGACAGAAAGAAGTGGTGAGAACGACTGTGATACGTAATACCCCTGCTGGTGCAGATGTTTATGGGCGGTGGTGATCTCTTACCATCAGGAGACCCACTTGCTCGTTTGCCATCCAGTCGAAAAAAAAAACCATCGAGAGCTTAGTCTGAATAAACATAAGAATGATTTTTAACCGACTTCAAAAAAGGAGGAGGTTCTATGTTCCAATGTTTTTAAATGACTGTGTGTCGTTTGCAGTCCTCGCGATGTTTTCTTTAACCGTAAAGCTCTTGGTAAATTACAAATTATAATGTGATTTCACACATGAATTTTGAAAAACCCAGAAGATCGAGCCAGGATTTGATCCCACGGTCCTCTGCCTGAGATGCCATAGGTCAAACCACTATGCCACCATAGCTTCTTTGGCCTTCTTCTTCAGACTTAAGAGTTACACTCTTGTCGGTGGAGTATCTTTCACTCATCGCTCCTATGAGCCATCCTCTTGACTTCCTGATACGACGCGACACCGAATTTTTCCCTTATTTGATCGTTATCCTACTTATATTATAAATGCGAAAGTTTGTGTGTGTGTGTGTGTGTGTGTGTGTGTGTGTGTGTGTGAGTGTGTGTGTTTGTTACTCCTTCACGCTAAAACGGCTGGACGCATTTGGATGAAATTTGGTACGTAGATAGCTGAACGTCTGGAATAACACATAGGCTACTTTTTATAATGATAGGGATAAAATCTAAAAATAATAACCGCTGGGCTTAGAATCATTAATTTTGGACAGTTGTTCTTAACACAACCACAATAAAGACCACGATCTAAATTTTGAGAATTCCCGGGGAAATTTTGTAAAATCCCGGAATTTCAATTGTCACTACCTACCATATTGAATAGTTTGAGCGTGCGAAGCCGCGAGTAAACTCTAGTTAGCCTATAAAGAAATAATGATATGACTTGTAAAACATTGTACAGTCAGCTCATTTGCGCAGCAGACTACATACTACTTTACCTACTGCTAAGGTAAAAAGTGTGTTTAGATCATTCTGAGCTCCACAAGCACACACCCACTTCTGCCGACTGTACGTACCTAAACATTGTAAAAACAATCTTATATATTGCGACACATAATATTTTGTTTTATTATTTCATACATGCGCATCACCGGTAGGGATAACCATGACTAGGGTTACCAAATCCGCTTAGATTTAACCCTTTTTATTTTTAGCCCTTTTGTAAAAAGGCCGTAGTGGCCTTCTGGTTGTGGGTTCAAATCTATCCGAGTTTTTCGGAATTCATATTCGAAATCACATTTTATTAATCGCGAGCATTACGATGAAGAAGTCGTGACGAAACGTGCACGAACCTGCGAAGCATTTCAATGATGTGTGCGAAGTTCTCAAACCTTCTTATTCTAAGAGAAGGTCTATGCCCAGCAGTAGAGACCCGAGACCCGTGTTTCCCCTGGTCAACCCTTTGGGGAGACATCAGGATTTTTTAGATAGGGATGATGATGAGGAGCCATTAGTCCGGAAAGTCCATTATTTTTCCATTAAAACTCAATTTTAAAGTCAGAGAAAATAAACAGAAACATAAATGAACTATGTGACATAGGATAGTTTTTATCCCGAGAAATTGCATAGTTATCGCAAGATAAACAAATTCTTTGCAGACGGACGCATAGCATTTTTTACTTGAAAAATGTCCGACACTTCCATACAATAGCAAACGCATGCTGACCCTAGCTGGGACCTCGTTCGCAATTAGGCAGGGTCGTCACAAAAGAAACCCCGTTTGTATATTGTATGACTTTGTATGGCAGAAATTTGATTGTCACGAGCACTGAAATTAGGATATCCTTTCGTTACATGCAAATGGGGAGAAATTTAATTTCGGCAAACTTCATGTCAAATATGAACGCTGCTTTGGCCGTTATTGAGTTAGGTCAGACTCTTTGTTTTAGTCTAAGTCTTAATATATATAATTTATAAATTTGTACATTAGAAAGAAAGAAAGAAAGAAATATTTTATTCGGACCTCGCACATTACATAAAAAGCATAATTGAAATACATTGTAAAAATAAAAAGTAAAATAAAAAAGAAAAAACAACAATAATATTAAAATAAAATAAAAAGTATTATGCATATGCGAGATCGCGAAGCGGCCCCAGCTCAGCATAGTGTTGGCCGTATAGGCCATTACTGACATTAGAAGCTAAGTTTAAATTAAGTTTTTTGGTGTGGTTTTTGGTTTATTTTATTTATGTTTGTTATGATAGTTTTAGAAATTGTTTTACGGAATTCAGACCGGATAGTTTAGTGGTAGAGCCTGACTGTGAAGCTAGAGGTCCCAGGTTCGGTACTCGGTCGAGGGAGATATTATTTACAAAAAACACAACACAAGCCAATGGTGTGGAAGGATTTTTAATGGTTTTTTGTTATAATCACAATCACGGAATCATTAAATCTCATTTGTAAATTTCAATCAGAATTTAAACCGACTTCAAAAAAGGAGGAGGTTATCAATTCGGTTGTATTTTTTTATGTTTGTTACCTCAAAACTCCGTCATTTATGAACTGATTTGATTTTTTTTTGCGTTCGTCTAGGAATATCTTCAATTAGGTCCCATAAGCACCAAATCAGGATCTGATGATTGGATCTTAAGAAAATCGAGGGAACTCTTCAAATGTTGTAGGGACACCTATAGTAAATTGGATATATTTAGTAGTAACTCGTGCATTTGCTCTTGAAAATCATCATTTGGAGAATTGAAACTGATGATGAAGACCACAGTTGACTATCGGAGCTACTACTCAATAACAAGTGTTTCACGGGTTGAATTTTAATTACTTTGACACAGTTGCTAAGCAATTTATGCTCCTCGTAATCCATAAAATGCATATGGTAAAACGGACGGTGAAGCACCAGGACTCCTCAATAATTAACGTCTCTGCATCGAAAAAAGCAATCTTTCGTAAAAGGTGACGAACAGTTGATATTAAACTATTGTATCTCAGATTATTTACACTAAAAAGCGTGACTACAGGTCCACTCCTGCTGGCTCGTGCTGAGGTACCGACCGACTTCAGACTGGTAGAAAATTAATTCCATGGTTTTTTTGTAGTTGGTTCAATTTTTTTGTTATATTTTTTTTAATACTCGTAATAAGTCTCATGGGGAAATGATACCAATTGACCTAGTCCGGACTAAGCAAAGCTTTTTATATGGGTAGTAACTAAACAACGGATAAACATACTTATTAATTATAGATAAATATATAATATTAAACGACCATTCATTTTATGAATGTTTGTTCTCGAGTCTATTATTATTATTAATACAAATATCTGCCGCAACCGGAGATTGAACCTGGGACCTCAAGCTTCATAATCGTGTTCTCTCCACTTGGCTATCCGCTCGTTCATGCTGAATTTCGCAAAAAAAGTCATGTGTAAAGACTAATCATCATAAATAAGAAATCAATTTGATTGACAGGAGAAAATGTCATTTCATTTCTATCGCAACCGCAGAAACTTTTCCATCCCATAAGTGAGTTATTAATATATCTTCTTTTCAAAACCAGCTATTACCAATTACAATGGCCTCACGACATTCATAAAACGACTTTATTGCGAAGACATAAAGTTGTAGTTACATATTTTTAGACTGAACTTAACTATGTAAGTAAGCCAGTGGTTGGCAACACGAGGCGCGAAACTGTAAAAAAATCGATTTTTAGCATTGAGATTAAATTTTGTTATTAGTTACTACGTCACACTACCTACGTTAAACTACTCCATATGTATCTACACCATAAAGACCAAGATAGGGTTGACTTGGAACGGTAAATAGACCACAAAAGACGACTTTTCTAAATTTTGGTGAGGTAGGGCACAAGCCTATCCGGGGGCAAAGCCGCGGGCATAAGATTTTGCCTTTAATTCAGTTTTTTAACAACTTGCAAAAAGGTTGCCGAACCCTGAACTAAACCATGTAAGTGATCGTTACAAAGTTACGAGTCTGTTTATCATGTTACTCTGTATAGCCGTATTAGGGGTCCTCAGTGGGCCAAGGCCACTGTTGGGACGCAAGGTGCGGTGGAATGTCTCTTCGGACCCTTTGCGTGACGTGAATAAAATTTTCATGGAGTTTACATGCATTGAACATTATGTATCTGTACTGAGCAGTACAAAATTTGGCCCACTCTCCATACAAAATTACCTATAACTGCATACATTTGAGGGCCAGATTTTTTGCTGCTCAGTATAATAGGTACCTACACTAATAAAAAGGTGAATTTAATATTTATACTAATAGTAAGCTATAATAATGTAATTTCACTACAGAGTAGGTAACAGAGCTATTATTTTATCTCAGGAACTTGTGAAATTGAGCAGTTTCCTATGTGAAAAAATATTGGTTTTGACGACCGGATCGCCAAGTGGTTGAAGAACCTAACTACGAAGCTTGAGGTCCCGGGTTCGATTCCCGGCCGGGGCAGATATTTGTGTGAATAATACGAATGTTTGCTCTCGGGTCTTGGATGTTTAATATCTATTTATTATTTATTGTTCTATCATCATCATCAAATCAGCCACAGGACGTCCACTGTACATAGACCTCCAGTTGCCTCGATTGGAAGCGGCTTGCATCCACCGTGAACCCGCGACTTTAATCAGGTCATCCGTCCATCTCGTTGGTGGACGTCCTACGCTGCGCTTGCCGATCCGCGGTCTCCACTCTAGAACCTTTCGGCTCCAACGGCCATCTGTTCTCCGTCAAATAGATTATAACTATACTTTGTTTTTTTAGAATTAGAAACTTGACGAGTCTTTTTATTGAAAAACTTTTTAAAAAAACTGCAACTATTACTGATGATCATAATGTCCTTGCTAGTAGCTTTCAAAAGTTTTTTCAATAAAAAGACACGTCAAGAAGTATATTAAGTATAAGATAATATTGGACGCGTGCTTTTTCGTTTGTCAATCAAAGTTCAGGAATAGGGCCCTGTGACGTCAAGCCGTGCTCAAAAGTTTTGAGAAAGGCGTGACGTGCGAAAAACTTTAACTAACTAGCTAACTTATAATTATTTGGTTAATTGACAAAATTAAAAATACGTGTCCTATATTTTTTATACACTGAAATAAAAATATAGCTGAACTAGTTTGGCTACTTGACGTTTCATCATATCAGCCGAAAGACGTCCACTGCTGGACATAGGCCTCCCCCAAACTACTTACTACTTGACGTTTAGCCTAAATTTACTAATTAGGAACCCGAAATGATGCTAACATTGCAATACTGATCAACACATCACCTAACTTTTAGTTAATAGTAGGCCTTAGTTTTGTAGTAACGCAAGTTATGTTACAAGCCACAATTTTTAACCTAGCTCTAGAGATCGCTTTTAAGGGATAAGACCGCCCATTGTCTACCCTAAATGTATGTGTAATATATAGATTTTTTGTACTGATATGTGTCGTACAATGTGTGCAATAAAGATTATTTGTATTGTACTCTTATTGTATAGCTCATTCCCACAGGCCTTATACTACAAAGTGTAAAATTCGAACTTCGAATCTTGCCGTCCGCTGACGGTTATATTAGTTAAAACGAGAGTGAGAGGGACGGTACGATACGAACTTCGAATTTCGCAGTAGCTCCCTGGGACACTAAGTTGTGAGCAACAGCTAGTGATAACTATAGTTGTCCTTTTCAATCAGAAACTTCAGCACATTCACGGCTCGCCTGGCGGCTCTGCTGGTGTGCCACGCGGCGGGGGCTGGCCTGGCCTCGCCAGCTGTGCTGGTCACGCGGCCGACCAGGGTGGTCCACTGGCTGCCTACTGACAACCAGACTGTGTACACACTGCCGAGTGGAGAGCTGCAGAGGTAAGAAAGAAATAAGTAAAAATATATTTGTAAAGTGTGGTAAAAGTGGTAGGAGTGAACCTAGAGTTGTGGATAACGCTCATTTTCGAGGCTTAAAGACTCGAGCCCTTAAGACTCCAGAGTCTAAAAGACTCGATGGCTTATTTTATGCATATGGATGCAAGACACAGTCTTTGCGGCCTTTGAGTCGTTAAGCCTCGAGAGTCTTTAGGGTTCGAGTCTTTAAGCCTCGAAATGAGCGTTTTTCACAACACTGAGTGGACCCATTCACTTACCCGCCTACGGGCTCATCTCCAGGATCCCATTATCAGTCCCTGACCTTTAATAATAATGGGGAAGCCTGCAAAGTAACCAAATTGTTTCAGCCGTTCTCGGGTAACCAAAGAGGTCAAAGACATGTTTACACTTTACTACTACCTTGTCGCTATCACTTGTGTTTGGTCTTTTCTATAAAATTGTCTTAAGGCATATAGTGACGAGGTACCTACTAAAGTGTGAAAGATATCTTTGATCTTGACTGTACAAAAAAATCAGTTTCACCTATACAAAAAAAATACAAAATACAAAATAGTTTATTTAAATAAGAAGTTTTTACAATCGATTTATTTATCAGACCCCAAACTAGGCTGAGCCTGTAACTTGGGTGTCTGTGAGAGCGAATTATAAAAAATATACAAATTTACTAAGTACTAAAAACAGCTGGACGCTATCAGCTATATGATATGATTATGATACAATACAGCAAAACCACACCAAAACGTGCATGCAAGATTAAAAACAAATGCGCCATATTTTTCCACGCAAGTTGCCTATGAGATTTATCCCAGAAAAAATGCCAAGTTTTTATTCGCGTGTACGTGCAAAGTTCATTATTATGAATGACAGACTAGCTTTTCCCGAGACGCGAATAATTCCTTTTGTCCTCATCCTCGCATCGTCCTCGCGGATATATGCATTCCGGGATAAAAATTATTCAATTTATACGTACACAACGCCTTCAGGAAAACTGTGTGAAATATAGTCCGGGTGCAATAAATTCAACCGGGTTTTTAGGGTTCCGGAGCCAAAATGGCAAAAACGGAACCCTTATAGTTTCGCCATGTCTGTCTGTCTGTCCGTCCGTCCGCGGCTTTGCTCAGGGACTATCAATGCTAGAAAGCTGTAATTTTGCACGAATATTATATGTAAACTATGCCGACAAAATGGTACAATAAAAACATGTAAAAAATATTTTTTAGGGTACCTCCCATAGACGTAAAGTGGGGATGTGTTTTTTTTCTTATCCAACCCTTTAATGTGGGGTACGTTGGATAGGCCTTTTAAGACCATTATGGGTTTGCTGAGACGATTCGATTCAGTGATTTGTTTGCGAAATATTCAACTTTAATTGTGCAAATTTTCATTTTCGACGGACAGACATGGCGAAACTATAAGGGTTCCGTTTTTGCCATTTTGGCTCCGGAACCCTAAAAATATACAGACAAAGTTGTCATCTTTTTTTTTTGGTTAGAAGTAGGCATAGGTTTAAATAAGTAATACTATGGAAGGTAAGATCATTTTGTCGAACAATATTATAATACAAATTAAAAGAGTATTTTTAGCATTAGCTATTTGCATTCCGTAAGCCTTTTGCAACTAATGTATCTTGTGAACGTGAGAAATTTAAAATACCTTAATACCTAGCGGAATGCGCTTATGAGAAGAAATTAATGTTCACTATAAATTTCAAGGCTTTGCTGCGAGAAATGGCGGCGTTATTAATATTTAAATTTGTTTTATAACAGCCCTTAGTAACATTATACAAGGAATGAAAGTAACGCGAAAAGATAACATTGCGTCCAACTGCTTTACAAGTTAAAGGCTTTTGAGGATTTATGATCATTTAGTACCTACAAGTAGAAAATTGACCACAGGAATTAACTATTTTGAATTCGGTCGAAAATACCGCCCGAAGTGAATTTTGTCAGAATGTAACTGTGCTAAAAATATTTACACAAAGCACAAATCAAATTTCGTTCATTATAAATTAGGAGCAAAATTATATGTGTATACGTGAAGACCAAAACGTTATTTCAGGTGTATTATATTTACAAATACAAACGGTCATATTTTCTAACGACCTCCCTATATCAAATTAACAATCTTACCATGGGAAAAGATTCGATTTTTGACTATATTCAGGATAGACAGTTTACCTTCTCCTTCTTCTTCTAGTGCTTCTCCAACTAGTGAAGGCTGGCAGTCAGCTCCGCATATTTCTTCCGGTCTTTTGCGAGGTTGAAAAGCTCCGCGGCACTTGTGATTCCGGTCCACTCCCGGATATTGCGCAGACACGATTTCTTCCTACGTCCAACAGCTCTTCTTCCGGCCAATTTGCTCATAATTATTAATTGAAGAAGCCCATATCTGGGATGCCTAAGCACATGATCTAGGTAGGCAACCTTTCTTCTTTTGATGGTCTGCATCAGTTCACGTTTCCTCTCAGCACGACGTAGGACCCTACCTACCATACCTAGGTATTTTGACCTTCTTGATACAATACTATACAATACCATACAATACAATATAATACAATACAATACAATACAATACAAAATACAGTGAAATAATACAGTGAATCTTTATTGTACACCAGAAATAGTAAGCGATACAGAAAACAGTTACACAGAGAGGGAATTACAGGATAAGCAAGAGGCGGCCTTATGATGCATTTGAAATTGTAATTTTTCTAATTGGAGGTATGACTTCGAGTTGTCGATATCCAATTTGTACTCAATGAAATGAAATACACATGATTAAATTTCTATTACTATTTTAATTCCTTCCGTACCCAAATGTAACAAGCTAAGCTAATAAGCTTATTCAGAAATAGTAACAGCAGAGACGTGCATTTAAGATTGAGACGTATAGGCATTCGTTTTACTTGCGGCTCTTGTGTCGCGCGCCGCGCAGTCTATTTCTCCCCGACCTCATCATTCTACTCCACCTTGTCACACCTTGTGATCAAATTCTCTTGTTTGTGTTCCAGATTCGTGTATCCAATCTACCTCCGAATTGACGGTACATTATAGCTGTCACTGGCTACCCCTTTTCCGAACTATTTTGATAAAGGATGACGCATTTGAACCTTCGAACAAATTTTAGCAAGCAAAACCTTTTTATTTCCTTTGACAAGTCAAGTGGAATGTTGACTTAACTGGGTTAGAATGTTTCCACTGTAGCACGGCACGTTATTCATTGACCCATTGTTGGCGAGAAATAAATAAATAAATACTCAAAAGGAAAATACAAGTCTTTTTAAGTATTTGTCTAAAACTCTGTTAAGTAACTTAAAATTCATCTGTTGGGACCCACTCATAATCGTGACTAGCTCAAAAATGTTGAAGTTTAAGTTAAGTACCTCAATAACCTCTGTTAGAAGAATCTGGTAAGAAACTGAACGAGGTATTGGTATATTTTTCTAAACAGATCTAAGCCTTATTTAATGATTTACATCACAAGTATTTAACACGACTACATTCTTTAACTCAGTAGATACGCTATTTATTTAGCTAATGCGGACCTTGCTCATAATATACGCCATAAATATTAGTATCTTATTGCCAATGGATTTGAATTTTGTATCTTTGATGGGTAACATTTCTTGGAATTTTATTAAAAAAAACCTATGCAATGTCCCGAAACTGACTTTTTACTTTTGGTACTATCTACGTTGTTGAAATTTTGACGAACGTTTATTGTTCAAGTTACAGAATCACGTCAAGCCCTTTATCACATTCAAGGTTAAGATATTGGAAACAGACACCCAGTCTTCCCAGGATTGTTATTTCAGCAATTTGCCGAAGTTGTTTTGTCTTCCGATTAGTGGAAGATGGAAAAATTGTGCCGGCATTTTTACACAAACTTCATTTTCATCTAATCAAAATTTATCGTTTTCTGAAAACGTGGGTAAAATACGAAGAACTGCAATGTAAAAAAATACAAACATTGGAACGTAGAACCTCCTACTTTTAGGGCCTGTTACCTTACGGCACATACATGTCAATGATCTGTTGTAACTATTTAGTTATTAAAACTAAATTGTTGTCATCCGTTCCAACTTTCATTGCTTTTAAGGGTTTTGCAGGCTTCTCGTAATAATATATATGTGGCTAAATGTCCCAGTGCTCGACATAAATAAAACAGTAACTTTATGCCGTCTGTACACTAAGATATTTTAAACATCAGGTAGATCTTAATTTCATCTGCGTATACTACCGATGTGCCCCAGCTTCGTGCGGGTGTACTTTTTGTCACCTCCATTGTTAATGACATCGAGTTAAACGTGACTACTACTAGGGCAGTGACCAGCACTGGGACGTTAACAAAAAAAAAATACTTACATAGCTCTTTTTGTTTTAGTTTGGAGTTAAATACTTCGTCAATATCTGCTCCTGTGTACATCACCATTAGCCCTTGCACAAGAGACGTGCATTGGGCACTCTACAGAGGATCTGTACGCATTATTGATGGTAAGGATTTTTTTGTTTGCAGAATATTTGCTCAGCGAATTAAAAGATTTAAAAAAGTCTTTAACCCTTAGCTACGTCCTATTTCAGAAACATAACCACCTTTGAGCGGTCTAGGAGAGCACTACTTTTAAAGGTTATGCAATCATTATAGAAATTTAGTTTAAATTTATTAAAAACGTAATAAATAAAATTTTAACAGTCTATGTTATTTATTTGCAATAAACATTACAAAATAACTCAATATGTTTTTTTTTATAAACTTTAACACATTTCAGTACTTCTCCTATCCTTACTGTAAAATTAGTTACCCTAAGGGGATATGAGATCTCAAAATACAGGAACATGACATAAAGATTATTACTAAAGTTTCATCAAATTGAATGATCAACCAAGTTATTTAACTGATTTAATTTTACAGGAACATTTTATTTTAAAAAAATTGCAAAAACTCAAAACAATCATTTTTGTCGGCAATCGATATAATTTTTTCGAACATTCGAGACAAATTAGTCTCTTGCTTTAAATAATTATGATTACACTTATTGTAACCACCTTTTGTGACTGTGTTACTAGGAAGCATGTTGTAGTAAAAAATAAAAATAATATATTTTTTAATTGTATTAAAAATGTTAACAAATAAAACACACACAACCACCTACGTTCAGTCTGGGAGACCACGTAGGATTATTACGCAACCACCTACCTACGGTCCCTGAGACCGTTGTCACCAGTGTTATTCTCACTTAATTCAAAGGAATACACATCCAAACGTGTCGACCACATGGCGGCCATTGATTGGCCCCCAGGAAATGGTTCCATTGGATTATTATCATTTTTAAATCAGCTAAGGTCTGAGAGACCGCACGTAGGTGGTTAAGGGTTAAATCAAAATATCGTTCTAAAAATCAAAGATATGCACTCTTACTAAAGTAGTACCAGCGAGTCTTGGCAGTAGCAATATAAATCAAAATTGAATTGCGGTAAATGTAAAGCCGGTGATTCATAGTTGCATGAATTAGTAATCCATATTAAAATGCTTATAAGCATCATTCATCAGTCATCATTCGTCATTTTCAGACTTTTTTTATTGGCGTTTGTACATTTTTTTGTCCCAGTCGATGGTTTGCTGAAAAATGAGGAGCGTTCAGTCACCGTCAGCCCGTAGGTGATAATTTGTCATCGCTGCATTCATTGGTAGGGAAATACTTTTTTGCTGACCGCACTCTGAATCCTGTTAGCATACTAATCCCATCGATAACTCTGTCATTGTGTACAAATAAAAAATCCGAATATCACAATTATACGTCCAAGCAGAAAAATCATCATCATCATCATATCAGCCATAGAACGTCCACTCTTCGACATGGGCCTGCTATAGGCAGAAAAAAACCATTTTGAAATATCTACATCAATAAAAACATTGGCCATCCTGTCCTGAATATCGTTAAGAATTGAATTTTGTCCGACGGTAAATTTGACAGTTACCAGTTCTTAAGAAATAATGAATGACCATAAGTAAATGCAAATATAGACTAAAAAAATACCAATTGTAAATATGGTCCTCCGGAAGTAATGGAACAAAAGCATGTATGTATCTCAAAATCGATAATTTTTCTAAGTGAACTTTATAAACATTATTTTAAAAGTCAATTTTGCTGACGTAATTTCAAATAAGATTTTTTTTAAGTTGTGAAGAAATGTATGGGATATCTACAAAATTCCACGGTATAACTAACTTGATACCAAGCTATATAAAGAAACATTATTATTAACGAAAAACGTGCTTTGTTTTACGCAATACGTATTAATTAATTGATTTGAATACACCTATCAATACCAACCTATAAATTTTTAAAACACATTTCGCAGTCGAATTCCTAAACCCATTTTTGCCTTAAGTCCTATCTCGTAGCCTGATTTAGTAAATAGCTTCAAATGGAAAAATATTCCCAATTCGAAGCTGGCTACGAAACGGGAATCCTTAGCTCTCATCTCGAAGCCAAATTTGGTAGCTATAACCACGAGTAGCTTCGAAATGGGCAAAATATTCCCGCTTTGAATCTTAGTAATAGTACGAATTTAGTAACAGCTTACTTAGTAAAAGTAAATAGTAGGTAATGTTAGTAGCTAACTGTCAAATCTGGCTACAAGATGGAACTAAAGGAACTACTATCCACTAAGAACTATGTAGACGACGTGTAAATACTACTAAAATTATAAATGAAAAAAAATTAAAAAATATATTGTTGTTAATTAAGACATGAAGACATCAAGTAATAAGAATATAATATAATATCTATCTAACAATTTCGTTTCGATGAAGCATATATAATAGTTTTCTGTTAAATTGCATTCTTTTCACGGTTTAGTATAAAATTAATTACACAGTTAGCAGCTAAATCAAATGACGTTTTAAACTTTCGTGATTTTCACTCATAGTCAAAATACCACAAACGGGACTTATCACGCTAAAACACACGAGTAATACTACTCGAATACTAAATCGAGTAGTAAATCAAATAATTTTCTGGATGACTGTGGGTGGATGTGGTAGTCCTTATGGTAGTTCTGTAATGTAGTTGTACGAGATAACTGAGGGCCTACTCCTAAGTACGAAAATGGAAGTTCGTATCGTACCGTCTCTCTCGCTCTCGTATTTAATCGTATGTGTCAGAGGGACCGAACGACACGAACTTCGATGTATGAATTTCGTAGTAGCCCTGCTCGTGCTTCGTAGTCTTACGAGTTACAAATCGATCAAGCAACGCATTGTCAAGCTACTGGTGGGATTTAATGGCAACGTGTAAACGCTGATTCAAAGTTTGAAAAACGATTACATTTTAAAACAGTAATTTGCCAGGCTTACTTTTAGTGTCCCCTAACACTAGATGTCAGGAGTAAAATTGTTCACTGTAGTTTGAAAGAGGATGACATTAAATGTAAAAAAAATGCGACATGGTTTTGGTCTATAGATTGGTGCTAAATTACTTAGTAGGAAGAGGAGTCACCAGCTCTTTTACTAAATGTTCCTTGAATTGTCATATATAAACTGTATTTATAGGTGGGCCAATCAACTTTTTTACCGACACTTTGAGCGTCTCCTGCGTCTTCGGCGTTACCAAAAAATCATACTTCCAACAAGATATTTCAAGGTTTAATAGGTTGAACTTGCGTAGGATGGTATGTATTCATGTACACCATCTATTAAATTACAGGAAAAACATGTTTACTTACAAAAATTGCAAGCAATTGTTTGAAAAATTTCGCGGACAGATTAGTGTCGGTAAAAAAGTTGATTGGCCCAGGTACAAGATACTAATTGAAAAACTGAAACCTTTCAAGAAGTTTGTTCAAAATAGAGAGTATAATCGATTACACTATAGGTTTTTAATGATAACATACCAGATAACTCACGTCTGAAATCGAGTTTAGCTCTAGTTTATCTGTTATGTTATCAATTAAAATGAGTGAGTCTCACGGTAGTTTCATATTCAAAATACGCTTTAGGTACTTAAAGAATTATAAATACTTGGGCGACCGAGCTTTGCTCGGGCTAAAACTCGTTAGTAAGCGTTTTCCCAGAGGTAAGACCGAGCTAGATCGATTTGTCTTCCCGAAAACTCGTACATACCAAATTTCATCGAAATTCTGACTGCGCAACGACCAGTGCAAATTTCGTGTTTAGAATCAGGAATCAAGTAGAATTACAGTACAGAGTAAGCAAAATGTTAAACTAACGCATTAAACACTAATTTAAAATAAAGATAAAATCGGTTGCGTTTCTGAGGTTTTTAGGTATTAACTGCTATTAATGAACATACTGTATACGTAGGTAGGTACTGATCAAATTTTAAGACAATCTGATACAAATGTCGGTTAAATATGAGTTTTGAACGTTGCAAGTAAAATAAAGTCTGTGAAAACTTGTGGAACTACTTTAGAGCTAGTTTTTTGTACTACACAAAGGCACTTTAACAAAGTTTTTTTTTTCAGATGAGTTAAACCTTGTCAGAGACTACAGCGGCTGGCAAATGATGGCAGAATCAATAATCGTTTCACGTAACGAACGATACGTGTTACAGGTACAGCAAATCTAATAATTATCTATCTTTCCTTTGCACTCACCGTGTATACCTTTGTTGTTCTTTCGCACTAAAGTGTCCTCTCATATCTTAGAGTAAAATATACCAGAAACCCGTGTATGCATCTAAATTTTGTGAATTAATTATTGATCATCTAAATGCGTTCCCAATTCAAAATACTTACGTCAAAATATGTCATACTTTTCTTCTTCCGCCATTAACACTTCGGCCGCCTTGCGACTTCCAACGACGTGGATTAAAATCGAGTCTATTCAGCACGAATATTCTGTTTTGTTTCCGGACTAAATACTACACTTGTCACTATATCACGTAGAGATTGCATGTACCTATCTTCTTTTGGCCTGTTTTAGAACTTACTCCAAATCTTTCACGGCACATTCTGCTAGGCTGTGAGATGAGGTTACTCATTTTTATCAAGCAATTTACCTCCGTGGTTACGTTTCGGGAAAACCTGAGAAAGATTCGACATACCTCCTTGATTCGATATAGGTACTCTTTATCATTATTGTGTTTTCGTTTCGTTAATGTTGAATTTATTAGCCCTTTTTGTGGATTTATCTATTATATTAAATAGAAAGAGTAAACACAACTATCCTGGTCATTAACTAATTTTATATGGTTCAAAATTCGGGTTTTGTTCCGCGTGCTATAATTTTAGAGAAGCTCGTACGTACGAGCGAGAAAATGTACGTGTCCAATATATTCTGATAACCTAACTAACGGACTAAATACGAGAAGAATAATATATTATTTCCTTTTTTGCCTCGGAAAGTACAGCGACCTGCATTAATATCTGAGCGTGAGCATGATCACAGAGCGTGCAAAACATGTCCTAACGTCCCTAGAAATAGAGTCGTATCGGATATTTATGCTCGCTTTCTTTGTCATATATTGGTGCTATAAAGGTGCTAACAAATTAAGTACCAATATTTTAAGAGACGTTCAATAAAATCAAAACAATTAACCTTAAATATAAATTAAGAAAACTTTCTTTTATGATATTTTTGTTTTAATTTCCTGAACAGAATAAATAAATTATCATTCCGCCCAAACATAATAAGCCTGCGGATTTCAGTGACAAGATGTTTAACACATTTCTGTCAAGTGAACCGTCGTTTGTCATAACCGTCAACGATTGGCGGGAAAACTTCTTCTTCTTTAAAAAAATATGGCTCTGTCCATTGGAGGAAAATTTTGCCAGTGTCTAGTAGTTTTTGCCGTTGTACGGTAAAAAAATTCTAGAAAAAGAAATATGAGAGGTAATGGTGGATGAACGATGACAGCGCGAATTCGGGAAAACTTTTAGTAAGCATTATGTGACTTTGACATTTGTATCAAAGACGTTTTAATCACTGACTATTAATTATGTCATAAACAGGATGTTTCACGCAGTAAAGTTGATTCTCTAATTATCTCCCAAAAGTAACATGAACTTTGACATATTTTATGCTTAAGTCTACTCCTAGAGACGAGTACTATCAGCTGTAAAAATATTGGTACCAAATTTGTTAGCACCTTATATATTGGTACTCAGTTACAAACTCTGTTTTTTTTTTCAAACTATCAAAACCCTTTCTATCATCAAATCGGATCGCTGAACTGGTATTCAAAGTATTCGAACATGCAACACCACTCACAATAATATGCTAATTCCAATGGAGTCCCTTTTGTCATCGTTTTCCTTTATTCCAAACTGTATATTGGTTCTATTTCGAAAACACGAGAGGCTGTATAAAGGACATGACCCGAGATTCTGCGGCAAAGTTTGTCCCTTTAAAAGTACATTTCCCTGAAGTCGAAGTCTATGAAAATGAGGGATTGAAGCTTATTTAGAATAATGTCGTTAAGCCTTAGTTTCAAAGGCATCGAAAATCGTACGTTTCGCATGCAAGTTTTGTTATGTAGATGATTTTATGTTGACTTTTTCTTTGGTAAATATTAATTTTGGTTTATCCATAGACACATGTACAACGTGTCTCTACTTAGATGAAAATAAAAATAAATCAAAATCAAATTAATGTACAGTCAAGGAAACTGAATCACGTGCCAGGGTGGAACCTTTTCATAATCTATTCCGATATCAACATGATATTAGTCCCTGGTATGTAGTTCAGGATTCAGTTTTTTTGACTGTATGTCTCGAAGTATTTAATCGTAAATCAGTAATTCCAGTCAACCTGAGGCCGTATTGTCTAACGCACTGATGTTCGCGATCACATTCAACATCTCTTTCTATCCTCGTCTTATACCGCGTGACAGAAGCGGTGAAAACGCTTGTGATTCCAAGTGTGTAAGACAAAGGCCTCCGGTCTAACTAACCTCTCTCCAAAATGTCCCTGATTACTTTTAACACACTCTAAGGGCCTCCGCTAAGTCACGTGGGTGTACGGCTTGGCTTGGCGGGGCGTGCTGTTTCAATAGGGACCGGGCATATTAGGCAAAGCTGTGCACAGGGGGCGACACTAGCGCAAACCTCCATGACAACGTCAGTTCTCAGGTTCTCTTTATATTTTGTTTGTCGCCATGACAGATCATGACCAAAGAGTATGTAAGTGCCAAAATAACATGATAATTTACATCGATAGTAACGATAGAGCTATGTTTCCAAAAATTTAATCTAAATAAGAAGATATTATGGCATTTAAGATAACTTAAAAAACTGTTTACGATTTTGTGCTTGTGCTGCACTCTAACGGCAGAAAATTGCAGTAATATTTCCTATAGAGCAAAGACCCGCTTCACGCAGCGCTGCTCTATTAGATGACATGAAATAATCACGCTGCGCCCGCGCCCAGCCATGCACTCGCGCGAGTTAGGTGGGGGGTTGCGAAACCTCTTTAGGGGGGTCGCGAAACCCCTACAAGTTGCCGCGAAAACTACTTCAGTAAAAAAAACAATGCCTAAAAACATTTATTAAGAAAATGTTAACTAATATTTGGCACAAAATAAAATACATGAAAAAAAAAGTAAACAACGGGTAAGGGGGTCGCGAAAGATTTCTTCATACTAAAGGGTCATGGTAAAGGTTCAAAAACACCACTTTCTTGCAGTTGTCATCCGAAGAGGGTGGTGCCGCGGCAGTTAGCGTGAGGGGGGAAGCGGCGCGGCCTGTGCGCTTGCGCCTCCACGTACGCTCAAGACGGAGGCTTGTCGCCAGCTGGGATCCGAGGTAAGGACTCTTTGAAAAATCGTCATCGTCTCCAACTTATGGTCTAGTCACTATCTTTGTTAGATGTTTGAAGCTCTTTTTTACGTGCAAAGATTGTTAAAAATAATAAGCACCGAATAATACTTATAAGTACTAGTAAAAGAAAATCAGGCTACTTGAATTACTTACATTCGTAAAATGAAGTTAAAAACGAATGAAAAGTATTTGTATTTATAAACCCATTTTGAGACAAGGAATGTTATAAAATTAATAGTAGATTGTACAACAAGAGCATAAAACGAGCCATTCCACCCGAGACGTTCATATACCACCCGAGCCGGCACGGCGAGGGTGGATGGACGCGTCGAGGAGAAAATGGGTTTATTGCTCGAGTTTTAACTCTGCTTTTCACTTCGATTGCGAGGAGATGAAATAACAAAAGTGGAAAGCAATTGTTCCCATACTAGGCCCTTTTATTTTTATACATTATTATATAATTCCATTTTTTAAATTTTACTTATTTATTTTCATTGATTTGATTGATTTTTAGTTTTATATAAATTAAAAATTATTAAAAAATATATAGAATTGTTTTGTTTGTGGCTGTTAACGTGTGTTGTTAAAGTGGCTCGTTTTATGCTCTCTTGTACAATCTACTATATATTATATTACAGTTTAAAATTTATTTGGAGAAGCAATGTAAAGCGAAATGTTTGATAATGATAATATTTGTAGCGTGACAGGTAGGTGACAGGCGACGTCAGTTGGGTTCTAGGACGGCGTACATTGATAACGATGTATGAAAAGAGGAAAATATAACTTAAAGACTCCGTTTTTTTTAAGTCGCTGAACTAATGTTGTCCAGTTTGACGAGTACGATATCTACGGAGCTAGGAGGTCAAAATATAAGAACGCGCACGCACATGATTGACAAAACGATCGCTTCAAATATTTTCAAACACTCAGTTTCAATATTTACGATGGCGACTGTACAACGAAACAAAAATCCAACGGAGCAGGAACCGATCGCTAACCTGAATACCGGCCAATCTGTACAGCTTTGACATATAAATTCCAAACACAAACGCATCAAAATATCAATAAAAACTAACACCGTTATCCACAGCTATGGACTATAAATCTTTGATATCTGTCTCTATGTGACGCCTTAGAAGCTAAAAAGGCGTAACTCAAAGCCTACTTCGAGACGCGTTGAGCTATGATTGGTTTTCCAACAAACTTTCTTCTGGCTTAGGTTATTCCGCTGATGCAGTGAATTTATGATTCGAACCAAGTATGGCTTGATATGACCAGGTTGTACGTAGAAAAAGGACGCCGCTATGTTACGTAGGCATAGAGTCAACCAATAGAGTGGTAATTCTGGACCACTGTAGTCATTTGTCACTTATGCCGTTCTGTAGCAGTAATTTTTCGCGACAGTGTTTCTTTAAGCCCTACATAGCCTTTATCCATAGTCTCTACTAATATTATTGATGTGAAGGTAACCGTCTTACTCTCTGCCTGTCTGTATCTCCGCGCTCTCTGCTGAATTATAGCCTGTACAGTTGATAAATAAAATAAAAAATTTGGGATATACATCCCTGTATTATTATTGTTATTTTCATGTATTTTTTTTTTCTTTAATCTTATACCGTAGATTTTAAGTATTCTTTCTGCCCAGTTTCTTGCGGTGCATTCTTCTTGGCAATGATGGTCTTTCCGAAAGCGCTGGTAGTTTAAATAAATGACGTGTAGAAGTGCCCATTGCGGCCTATTTACTGAATAAATTATTTGAATTTAAGTTTGAATCATTAGTCTCGTCACAGCGGTTTTGTGTGTATGTTTTATGTGTTTAGTTTTAAATGGGTCCCACTAAAAAACAGCGGTGCGACTAGCCGCTACATTACGCTGAGGGGTCCAATTTATATACTATTCGATGTCTTTTTTAATCTCTCTCTCCAATGATTTTAAGCAATCTATACGCGGACACCCAACCACTACACTCGAAGCTTACTCAATCTGGAATAACGCATAAACTACTTTTTATCCTTAAATTCCGACGGGATCGGGATCAACTTCGAAAATTTCAACAGCTAGGATAAGATACGTGAAAATAGACGCGGATCTTTTTATGTGACGTCAGTGAAATTCACGATAATTTTTGGGCAATGCCACGGTTTTTTTTCTGAAATACCAGAATTTTAATCTACTTGTTAATCTTCGTGGTTAACGCGTGCAATGCTGGAGGTATAGGCTAGTCTTTACTAATAAGCTACTGTGTTAAAAATAAAGTTGTGTTAAATACTTGTGATGTATAGATATCATTTAATAATATTGTAAATCTGTTTAAAAAAATATACCTAGTTGAGTTTCTTGCCGGATTCTCCTCAACAGAGGTATTTCCGAACCGGTGGTAGATTTGTTTTGACATTCATAAGTGCTTGTTATAGCCTAAATTGAATAAAGATATTTTGACTTTGACTTGACTTTGAATAAACCATGTTTGTCTGTCTATTACCTCTTCACACTTAAATTGCTGAACAGATTTAAATGAAAGATACGAAGATAGTTTGAGACGCTACTAGGAAGGACAAAGGTAAGTTCTTGTCCCGTAAAATTGCATAGTTCCCACGGGATAGCGGTAAACATTTTGCAGCCGGAGTCACAGATAAAAGCTAGTTATTTATAAAAAAAATAACAAAGAGTACAATTCACCGTTTGACTAAGTCTGAGGACCATTACCAAACAATCCCGAAATACTTGATCTTGAAACGTGCTTTTAGCGAAAGAAATGGCTCATTGTTTATTATTTATATATACCTACCATACTTACTCTTATGCCTTCAGAAGACTGGCCTGCGCGAATGTCGTACAAATGTTTTATTTGTATTGTTGTGTTTTTTGTTTTATATTTTCTATTGAAGGTGATTTTTAAATTCCATTCCGGAAAAGTGGCAAACAGAACCCTGTGAATGTCGAACCACTGTTCGGTTGATTTTTTGTCCTTAAGATACGTTTTTAATCTAATCCAACACACTTTTTACCAGTTACGAATAACATCGAAAACATTTCGTAATAATCTGTTTGTGTTTGTGATGTTTTTACTTATGACTTTATAACTTTAAGAGAAGTCAAAAAACCATCCTCCCCTGCCCCTGAGTTGCCCCTGGCGGAAAATTTCCAGTACACTTACGGCCTGCGAGCGTTAGGCCCCAGTTAATGCTCCCCGCCCCATTTAGTGACAATTTGTCTCGGTATCTTATCTTTTTTTATTACAAGCTTTTCTTTAGTTTGCCCCGTATTATTTATTTGGGTGTAATTTTGGAAGCAGACCCACATCCAGCAGTCCAATTGACTTGCAATTTTACATACACACACACACACACACACAAACATCACGCCTGTATTTCCAAATGGGGTAGGCAGAGCACACGAAACGTTACCGCTTCGGAGCCACTTTTAGCAATTTTAGGTTTTAAGTTTGACAGAAACGGTACAATAGTGACAGGGTGCTAGCCTGTTGCCTACGGTATACCTTAACCGCTTAGCCGCCTCTTACGACATCCACGGAAGAAATGGAAAGGTGTTTTTCTAACCCGACACCACGCGAGCCAAAAATTAAACTTTTAACAGAAACTTATTTATACCATAAATGTCACGGATAAATGTTGTTCTGTCTTTCCTTCTTTTTTCTCACACACACACAATTCTAAACAATATTTGCAAATGGCACGAATACACCTTTTCTTCATTTATAACATGATTTGAAAATCAGTGCTCAGGCCTGTGTTTCTAAGTCACATAACCCGTTAAACCCCAACATCCACTTACGAAAACGTATTTTTCAACGTTATGACGTCACGTTATCCAGACACTTAACGCGCCGTCATAACGTCCGACAGATTTATGAATGACTGGCATCTAACTTGACATCTTGACACGCTGCTCAAGCTGAAGGCCTCAATTTTTCAGAAAATGTTTTAGGAATCCATTGCCGATTAATAAGACAGAAAACTTTATGTATACACTAAGCTTTAGCCGTGGCTTGCTTGCGTAAACGTTACACATTACACCGCTTCATACCATGACCGTAATGGCAAATAGTAGATTGTACAACAAGAGCATAAAACGAGCCATTTTACCCGAGACGTTCATATAGCCACCCGAGCCGGTACGGCGAGGGTGGATAGACACGTCAAGGGGAAAATGGGTTTAATGCTCGAGTTTTACACTGCTTTTCACTTCGATGGCGAGGAAATGAAATATCAACAGTGGAAACAATTGTTCACTTACTGTGTATCTTTTATTGTTTATGTATTTTACATAACTATATTTTTTTAGTTTTATTGATTTATTTTGATTGAGTTTTAGTTTTATATAAATTAGAATTTATTAAAAAATATATGTAGAAACTTCTTTGTTTGTGGCTGTTTATACCTGATTGCCTTGGTCTTAGACGAAGATTTTACTTTATGCAATGGAGCATAAAAAACATTTTATGTCGCCTAGATCCAGCATAAATATGAACTTTACGAGCATGCGAACTGAAAAAATATTTTGTATCGAAAAATATGAGACTATAATAATATGCCCATTAAACTAGGACAGGGATGGGGAACGCGGGCCAAGTCCGGCCCGCGATCAAAACCCGTCATCTAAACTCATCTCGTCATCTCTCTGAGTGTGTTCTCCTCATCTTTGAGTGTGTCTTCAAGTACCTAACTTGGAGCCTGATTTCGACGCTTTAATTAATTAACAGTCAAAATTTCATCTTTCACACCGACCCAGCACATCAAAACAATACATTTATTATAGATACCTACATGATTTATTTTGGTTGTTACTTGATTAGATTTTTTTTTCGCTAATTGCTCCCTGGCCCGCGGAACTGTTGTGTGTATATGGCCCATCTCTAAATCTATTTCCCCATCCCTGCACTAGCACGTTTCGGTAACCAATCGTCGCCGTCGCGTGTCATGTATGCGGTGGTAGTTATTGTACGACCTGGACAATGCACGACCGATTTTGTACGACCTGATAATTCAATCACATGTCGCTTGGAACACGGGTCGAGCTTTATCACTCTATACCGATAATGTTCAAGGTGCTATTGGACAACCTGATTTTGTACGACCTAATAATCGGAGCAAACTTTGACAGAAAGCATTCGCACGATTGATCATGTTTTTCGTGTAGGTACACCGAATATTAATAAATTTAGTAGAAAATAACTTAATTTGGTACTGGCGCTTTGCCGGCCGCTTACGCGGCACGCTCGCTACGCTCGCTCGGCTCGCGCATTGTGGTCACAATTGGACCTAACACAACCTAACACAAATCTATGGTCATTCGATTCGATTGGATTCCGATTATAACGACGTACAATAACAGCTCGAGCATTAACAGGCCGGGCAAAAATTTGGACACCCTAACAATGCACGACCTAATATTGTACGACTTGATAATTATAATACAAAATGAGTTCGTATTATCAGGTCGTACAGTGATGGCTTGCAAAGTGGGGCTTCCGGAAAAACCCAAACACCCAGTGTGGCTGTGGGACGTCTTCCCAGAGCATGTCGCATTTGATGTCCTGCCCAGCATGCCCGTCCACCTGTACTGGGCGAGACCTCCGAGATGCAACGGACAAGGCAATAAACACCGCTGCTTTCTGGTCGCGAATACTTTAAACGAGTGAAGCCATCGACACGAGAAGAAGAAGAAGTGATGGCTGAGCAGTATAGGGTCGAGCATTACTGGTCCCCATGTATGCGTCTGACATTTCGTTTGACACTCCGTCTGACACGTTCCTATTACGGTTATTGCATGATACGGTGTAATGTGTACATAATTTATTGAATCAGGTGTTACTTTGCGGAGGTCCATATCAATGAACTAAAATAATTTCTTTGCTCACCCGCGACCTTATGATAGCTAAGTTTATGCAAAATATGCGTGTTCCATGCAGTTCGTCTACTTCCACTCCGTAAGAACAAGAACACACTTGCTGACTAGTCTAACATCTGGTAGCATGGTGTACAGTTGTGTTGCTCTGAAGATGAGCTCTGGTTGAGTTCGAAATGCGTCAGTTTAGTGTGGTGATGGTGATTGTGCGTGTTCTTACAGGTGGAGGAACACGCATATTTTGCATAAACTTAGCTGTCATAAGATCACGGGTGAGCAAAGAAATTAGAACAAATAAATATCACGGTACACTTGACACCAAATTGACCTACGAATAGTCCCAAAGTAAGCGAAGCTTATGTTATGCACACAAAAAAAATGACCATGGGAACTCCCAAAAATTACAACGTGGATTTCGTTAACGTTGCATCTAATAAAACACTAAAAGGCCGGCAACGGACCAATGACTCTCCTTGAGTAGTTGGTACTCATGGGCAGCGGTGATCATTTCCCATCAGATGACCCGCTTGCTCGTTTGCCTCCCTATCTTGATAAAAAGAACTTACACCTTCATGTCGAATCCTAGCGTTTGCTTACAAGAAAACGCGGCATGTTTACATTATTTATTATTATATTTATATTAATAAGCACTGTGATTTTATTTGTTGTACTTTTTAATGAATTTTAATGTAATATTGTGTTTTATGATTTATGCTTTTATGTAATCTGTTTAATAAATATGCACATTGTACATTTACGTAATAAACAAACTAGACCCCGTCCACGTCAAATTATTAGAATTGGAAACTTAATTAAAATCGGTAAAAGTTGCCATTTGTCTTGACTTATACCTACTTCGTTTTTTTAGCATTAGAAAAGGGTAAACAATCTTGACGAGTCTTTTTATTGAAAAACTTTTTCAAAAAACAATAAATACTTATTACTTATGATACCAAAATATTAATAATATAATGATCATAATGCCCTCGCTAATTGTTACATATTTGCTGTGGCTTATTTTTCAAAAGTGTATTTCAATAAAAAGACACGTCAAAATCGCTTACCTTCTTTCTAATGCTAAAAAAACCGGCGAAGAGCGTGTCGGACACGCCCAAAATAGGTACGTAGCCATTACGAATAAAAATAAGTAATATTTTTCTAAGGATTTCGTATTTTATACGGAATCTTCCAAGTTTAGGTATATTTTATACCTTAGGCTGCTATTTACTCATAAACTACTAATAATTCTCAGGAAAACTTAGCCGTTATAGTTTTCCTTGACAGTTTGATATACTTTACTACCATCCTGATTTTTTTAAAATTTTCCACCCACCTGTTTGTATTTTAGAGTGGGAGGGGGGGGGCGATCGATTTTAATTAAAATTTGCACTTTCAAGTAGAATATTTCGCAAACAAATCACTGAATCGAAAAATCGTCTTACCAAACCCCTAATGGTTTTAAAAGACCAATATAACGATACCCCATACTATAGGATTGGATGAGAAAAAAAATCACCCCCACTTTAAAAAATTAAAAAAAAAATTGTACTATTTTGTTGGATAGTTTCTAGCATTGATAGTCTCTGAGCAAAGCCGCGGGCGCACAGACAGACAGACAGACATGGCGAAACTATAAGGGTTCCGTTTTTGCCATTTTGGCTCCGGAACCCTAAAAATGAAGTATAGCTATGTCCTAAATTTAGAACGAGGATAAAAAGTCTCGCATCTAAAATTGTATTGTAAGTTTTTTATACTATTTGTAATAAAGCATTGATGATAAATAAAATCGTTGACGTTGTTTGTTCTCTTTTGCTTATGCGCCCGCGACATACTTTGGAATCCTAGCAGATCCTTCACCTTCCATCGACACATGTCAACACCGAGCTGTTCGAGCCACAACAATTAAATGCAAGGCTGTTCGAGCCACTTTTTATACCGTTATCCTTTCTCGATTACGATAGGAATTGTTTTTTGTCGTTTGTCACGATACTTAAGCGTGGACGGTTTATTCCATTTTCTGATTGACTTAAGGCGTGTTTTTCTTCGGTACAAAATGTTTGATTTATAAAGTTGTTTATTTTAATGATTACAACTTATGATTAGAATAGCTATCATAGTAGCCTACGACCGAATAAGGCTACTATAAAAGCAAAACCAGTCCGAAGTAAAATCAAACTTCTACTGACCTCACCGGCCTGGTACGGTATTTTCTCTTACGACTAGGTATACAAATTCGCTTACAGAGAGCATAAACAATATCCACTTTGTCATCCGACTTCAAAAAGGAGGAGATTCACAATTCGTCTCTCTCGTCGTCGGTAAAATTCTCATTTCATGCTATAATTTCAATTATATAGTATGAATGCATTATTATTAAATATACAAAAAACCGAGCCCATCAATCTTTCAAAGGGCCCGCAATGCCCTTTGCGTTGCGGGGGTCTAATGACGGCGGTGATTGCTTTCCATCAGGTAACCCGCATGCTAGTTCCCCTTTTAGATAAAAAAATAGATTTAATTATTATGAAAATTATTTTAGAGTAGCTTTTTTCCGCGGCTTCGCCCGCGTGGAACTCGGTTATCGCGCGCTGTTCCCTCGCGAACTGTGCATTTTCCAGGATAAAAAGTAGCCTATGACACTCTCTGGCCCATAAACTATTTCTATGCCAAAAATCACGTCGATCCGTCGCTCCGTTTCGACGTGAAAGACGGACAAACATACAAACACACACTTTCGCATTTTTAATATTAGTATGGATTAATTTGCTCGTTTCCAACTATGACATAAAAAGCAGGTAGGTAGATGTCTGCAACGCACAGCGCAAGCGCGCCTCACAAGAATATTCATTGGTAGGTAGCGACGTGGATGTATTATGCTGATTTTTATGACCCTAACTGTACTCATCATCCCAGCCTATATACGTCCCACTGCTGGGCACAGGCCTCCTCTTAGAACAAGAGGGCTTGGGCCATAGTTCCCACGCGGGCCCAGTGCGGATTGGGAACTTCGCACGCACCATTGAATCGCTTCGCAGGTTTGTGCAGGTTTCCTCACGATGTTTTCCTTCACCGCAAAGCTCGTGGTAAATTTCAAATCTAATTCCGCACATGAATTTCGAAAAACTCAGAGGTGCGAGCCGGGGTTCGAACCCACGACCCTCTGCTTGAGAGGCGATAGGTCAAACCACTAGGCCACCACGGCTTCAAACCACTAGGCCACCACGGCTAACTGTACTATCAGCGAAAATTTGTTTGAACAGTGCATGTCATATACATTTATGTATATTGTGAGATATAGAAGACAGAGAGCCATTCTTATGCAAAGGGATGTAATGAAGACGTGCTCTTTTGTGCTAGCGACATTGCTCATGTTCATGTACCATCAGCCAAATAAGTGGTCTATCAATTTTTAAACAAGTTCCTATCAAATAAATACGTCGCTAAAGTCGAACTTTCCAGTTGACAAACACTAGACGTTGGCGAACTAAAAGAATTTCCTTGCTCACCCGCGACCCCATGATAGGTAAGCCTATGCAAAATATGCTCATGCAGTCCCTCCACCTCCACACTGCAAGAACACACACAAGTCACACAAACCCATCCATCACCACCACCACACCACCATTATGTATGCACACGCATATTTTGCATAGGCTTAGCTATCATAAGGTCGCGGGTGAGCAAGGAAATTCTTTTAGTTCATTGATATGGACCTCCGCAAAGTAACGCCTGATTCAATAAATTACGTCTATTGGCATTATTGTTTTATGACATGCAAACGATTATCAACCCCATATTTGGCTGATGGTACAGTCACCAGCAACAATATCTGACACAACAAGCGTGTATAAATATCTAATACGACTAAGCTCTATTTCTAGGGCCGAAAGGACGTGTCAGATATTTTTACACGCTCCGCTGTGGCAGATAATATTATAAAGCTGGTGACTCAAAGTCAAAGTCAAAGTCAAAATATCTTTATTCAATTTAGGCTATAACAAGCACTTATGAATGTCAAAAAAAAAATCTACCACCGGTTCGAAAAACCTCTGCTGAGAAGAATCCGGCAAGAAACTCAACGAGGTATATATTTTTTTTAAAACAGATTTACAATATATTATTAAATGATATGTATACATCACAAGTATTAACACAACTTTATTTTTAACACAGTAGGTTCGCTATTTGAAGGATCGCTAATGCGGATCGGAATTATTTCCAAATATCCTGTCCATGATATAATCATTAACTTTGTAATACGCCTTTGATATTAATGTCTTCTTGACAATAGATCTGAATTTTGTATCCGTTTCATTTATAATATTTTATTTTATTATAGACTGTACGAGTTCATAACCTCTTTCAGTACAAGATTCACCGCTTTCTTAATCAAAATAATATAACTTTAACTCTCATGACATTAAACATGTTGATGAAATTACTAAATTAAACGATTATACATCAAGATTCAGCTCTACCTACTACACCGTATCATGCCATAACCGTAACAGGAACGTGTCAGAAACGGAACGTCAAGTGCATTCATGAGACGCGACGGCGACGGTTGGTTAGGAAACGTGCTACTGGGCATAGGTCTCAAACTTTTCAATACAAAGAATATATTTTTCCCTGACTCGTTGCTATTACGGTGTTGGTAGAGACCTTTATAAGTCAGGAACGATCCAACTAGTTTCGATCTATTCGGACGATCGTTTTCACAGGCGACTGCGTTCACGATGGTGGCACTCCATCTTAGTCCACATCTTCGCTTACCATCAGACGTGACTGTGGTCAAACGTTGGCCTATACAAAGATAAAAAACTTCATCAGTTAAGATTGGTTTTTGGATTATTTTTGTATTTTTTATTTCAACTCCAAATTTGTTACTTTTACGATCATCCCGTGGAATCCAACGAAAATACAAACTGAAACATGGATGCACAGAAAAAATACAGAAAAAGAGACCAGCGCTGGGAATCGAACCCGGGTCCTCAGCATTCCGTGCCGCGTGCCATACCCCTACACCACCACTGGACAGGAGTCTAGACACAAATTTCTCCCATGCACCACACATTTCAGCCTGCTTTTTCCTTTCTTAGCCACTTAAGCAGCGACACTAGCGACATCTATGTTTTAGCTCTCATCGAGAACACTCAACACTCCTTCGGAACTAACCGCTCACCCGGACAAGAGATGTCGCTATCAAGCAATCAAATTAAGATTGGTTTTGGAGTCTTTAAGTGGCTAAAAAAGGAGAAAATCAGGCTTAAATGTGTGAGAAATTGTGTCTAGACTCCTGTCCAGTGATGGTGTAAGGGTATGGCACGCAGCACGGAATGCTCAGGACCTGGGTTCGTTTCCCAGCGCTGATCTCTTTTTCTGGGTATTTTCTGTGCATCCATGTTGCAGTTTGTATTTTCATCAGTTTCCTTGCTCAGTAAAATTAAATTGTATTGGTCGATTTTCTTTTGTCTACATGTCAAGTTCTTCCAAAGAATTTGATCTGAAACGTAGAGGCGACAGGTCTTTGTTTTTGTGTAGGACAATCTTCTCGGATACCATGGATTCCATCACATAGTTTGAATTGGCAGTGGTGATAAACTTCGCCATTATGTCAAAGGAATCCTGTAGGGCTGGATGCCAGCTAGCATGCTTTTTGTTCCAGTTCCAGTAAAATACTACTAATATATTTTTTAAATAAAAACGAAAAATATTTGTATCTAAATTACAAGAAACTTATAGAAGATGTGTTATTTTTAATGTCAATGACAAGGTACCTACAATTTTTAAAAAAAACATCATCATCATCACCACATCAGCCGTTGGACGTCCTGTTGTCCAGCAGTGGTGTAAGGGTTAGGTAGGACGGTAGGTAGCACGGATTGCTGAGGACCTGGGTTCAATTCCCAGTGCTGGTCTTTTTTTCTGGTTTTCCTGTGCATCCATGTCTCAGTTTGTATTTTCGATATGGTTTCACGGGATACCCGTAAACGTAACAAATTTGGAGTTGAAATAAAAAATACAAAAAAGACTCCAAAATCCAATCATAAGAAATACATCATCTGTTCATGAGATACAGCCTGGTGATAGACAGACAGACGGACAGTGGAGTCTTAGTAATAGGGCCCCGTTTTTACACTTTGAGTACGGAACCCTAAAAAACAATGTAATTGTGAAAAAATAAAGTCAATGTCAAAATATCTTTATTCAACTTTAACAAGCACTATATATATGAATGTCAAAAAAAATCTACTAAGTACCGGTTCGGAAAAACCTTGAGAAGAATCCGGCAAGAAACTCAACAAGATATATGTATATATTTAAAGAAATACGAGTGTAATGCACTCAAAAACTGAAAATGATGACCAGCATGAACTTTTGTTATTTTAATAATAATGATGTTTCCGAAACGTTCATTTTTAGGGTTCCGTAGCCAAATGGCAAAAAACGGAACCGTTATGGATTCGTCATGTCTGTCTGTCCGTCCCTATGTCACAGCCACTTTTTTCCGAAACTATAAGAACTATACTGTTGAAACTTGGTAAGTACCTAGATGTCTTCTGCAAACCGCATTAAGATTTTCACACAAAAATTGGAAAAAAAAAACAATAAGTTTTGGGGGTTCCCTCTACTTAGACCGGAAACTCAAAAAAAATAATTTTTTTTTTCATCAAACCCATACGTGTATCGGATATATGGCTTCAAAAATGATATTGAGGTTTCTAATATAATTATTTTTCCAAACTAAATAGTTTGCGCGAGAGACACTTCCAAAGTGGTAAAATGTGTGCCCAAACCCCTCCCCCCCCTGAAACTTCTAAAATAAGAGAATGATAAAACATAAAAAAATATATGATTTACTCGTACATTACCATGCAAACTTCCACCGAAAGTTGGTTTGAACGAGATCTAGTAAGTAGTTTTTTTTAATACGTTATCGTAAAATAAGGGAAAATTTTATATAATGTTACTTGTTGCTACGGAACCCTTCATGGGTGAGTCCGACTCGCACTTGGCCGCTTTTTTTATATAAGAGGGGGAAACGAGCATGGGGGTCACCTGATGGGAAGCAATCACCGCCGCCCACGGACACTAGTCAACACGAGGGGTATCACAGGTGCGTTGCCGACCCTTTGAGAGACTGGTCATTTTGTGATGTGGGCTAGGAACCTTGTGCTCATTTTGCGATCTTGTATTACAAGTAACCTAATATTAACAGTATGAGCCTAATCGATTAGAACGGGCAAAGCAGCGTACATAACCTAGTCTATTATATCATTAAGTGGTTAATTAAAAACTCAATTGTCCTTATAACGTGCCGCTTTTGGAAAAACAGCCGTCGTTCGCAGAAGCGAAATTATGTATGCGGGTTGTGTGCAAGTAAACAAGTTTTTCTGCCCTTGGGAGCTATGGATGATACCATAATATGAAATAGGTATTCTAGGGTTCCAATGACATTGCGCTAAATCCAACTTGAATATTCTGAGAAGTAAGATTTAAAGTTAGTCAACTTTCCCCAACCGGTAAATCAAAACGATCACACTAAATGTTGCAAAAAACATTTGCTTAACCTTTTTGTCCAATCTTAATTTTATTGTAGCGATTGTTGACGGAACCCTGCTGAAGCTAAAGTTCAACTCACACTTCACCCTCTTTTAGGATTCTTTACTGAAGGTAACGTACGACGCTGTCCGTCTGTCTATCTGTCACAAGTACGTAATGGGTAGACAGCTAAAATTTACCAATTATGTGTTCTAGTGTCAGGGAAAAAATTAAAAACTTTATAATTTGCCAGTCAGTAGCTATATTTTCTAAACATAAACAGGTAGAGTCATGTGGGGTAAAGGCACGCAGTTGGTAAGTGTACGCAATCCCATAAATTTCAGTCCGAAATGTATGTGATTGCGTACACTTACTCACTGCGTACGTTTACCCCACGTGACCCTAACTAATCAGTTTGAGATGTACAGTCAACCAATTTGATTTCTGGGCCACCATGGAACCTTATTGTATTGTAAAACTCTTTTTCATCACTTAAGCTCTGAAAGTAGGTTGCATTTAACTTGAAATCCGTGTTGTAAATTCGATTTACATCTTCAGGGATGTAAGTAAATTTAAAAATCGAATGGTGCTCCTTTGTATTCACGAACTGGTAAACAAAGAGATTGTAATGCGTAATACTTACCTTCAAACCTCCATGCTGGCATAATGCTGCTGGCTAGTGCTGGCTGAATGTGCCACAGTATAGAGCGCGAAGCCATTAAAAAAAAAACAAAAGACGGTTTGGCGATATAAATTTTCTTCCGCTCTGTTACAAATTGCGTGTTATTATTCATAACGTTTTTTTTATTTCCCCGCATTTGTGATGAAAAGTAGTGTTCAACTCGAGTGTAAATGATAAATTACAACCCTTGTCTATCAATCTACTATATTCTACATAAAAGCAAAGCACATGAAATTAACAGATAACAACATAATAGATCAGAATACTTGTCATAGTAAATAATTTGCAGTGTCAAAACATGAAGGCTACCTTGATTGCAACCCCCCAAATAAAACCCTCGACCTTAATGTGCTTGTCATGAAACCCGTGGTCGGTAAATGAGTCATTGCGCGTACAAATTTTCCTGTCATGAAGCCCAAGGTCGGTAAATGAGTAAATGTCCGTACTGATGATGCTGCGCATAGCGTAGCAGCAGGACCACATGCACACGCAGCTCAGGCACATGCTGAGGGAGGGGGAGGGCGGCGCTGCCAAGAGCGCAGCCTAAGGTATCGCCAATATTTGGAACAATTATATTTTTTCTTTTAGAAATATAAAATTTTACTCGCAAATGTGATGAAAAACATTGTATGTCGCACGGGCGGTACTAGAATTACGAACATCGACTCATTAAAGCCCTCAGTCTTCGACTTCGGGCTTCTAATAGACTCTCGTTCGTAATTCCTTATTTACCGCCCTTAAGACACAATGTACTATTATTTTTCTATAACATTATTTATCGAATGACTTTGAATGTTATTACGACACGGTGCTGTGGTGGCCTATTTAGGAATCAAATTGGTTGGCTATACAGAGCCCTCGGTACGCTATAGTTAGACTCGCTCTCGGCCGGCGTCTTGTGCCTTATCATTGATTTTGCTGTACATGCCATTTGCAACTGGATTTGATGTAATCCTTACAGCAACGGCTTGCGGTTGAGTTTGCCGTTTCATGTCTCAAAACATCCGTATGCACACAACAGTATATTACAGGAGTCACCACAAAACTCGAATAATATAGAAAACTAACTAACCTAAATATGTATTAAGTAGGTAGGTACTTATTATTGTTACATATCATATGCATAATAATATCAAAATATACGACCCTTTAAGCGGGCGAACCTATCTTTAATTAGGTATCGAGTGTTAGAAGAGCTTCTGAGTAAAATGTACGAAATGCGGGGTCATTTTATAAGAATTCAAAAAAAATTAGGTCAATGTGAAGACAATAAATCATGCGGATCAAAATTTTGTAAAATTAATACTGATTTGGTCACTTCTCATCCCTTTGTTTTCCAATATAAAAACAAAACAATAGAGTAGGTACCTATTCAACGAGCTCCAAATAACAACACCGAATTTTTTGGTAGGTATAGGTAAATTTGTCCCCTTTTTTGCTCATCTTTGACTGAATGGGCGCCCCTTTAAAAAAACATTTTTTGGACAATTTTATATGACTGAGTCATCGAGTGCTAATAAGTACAAAAATGTGAAAATTTTTAATCAACACGTTTCAACAGAGTGACAGCAATAGACCTCCGCTTGGACCGTCGGAACCTTAAAAATCATCATCATCAACCCAGCCTATTTAAGTCCTACTGCTGGGCACAAGCCTCCTCTCAGAATAAGAGGGCTTGGGCAGTAATTCCCCCGCTTAAAATTACCTACTGACTAATAAAAAACAATGTTTCAGCCCAATCGACCCGCAAGCCACGAGTTACTGTATCGTAGCTTCACATAGAACAAACTACACATCGCTTTGTGCTGCTCAATACGACTCCAAATCGAGTATCGATTGCAGGAACAGAATCGATGACACTAAATTAAATCGTTTCGAGAACAAAACTAGAGAAAACAATTCAGTAGAAGATACCGACGCATATGGCATTTATGAGGGCAATTTTAAGAATATTTACAGAAGAAGGAAGTTCGGTAAGTGTCAGGTTTTTGTTTTAATGTTTATTTGGGCACAAACCGTACAATTTAACTTAGATCTAACAAACTTTATATCTAACACTAACCAATAAAGATGCCACCGTTAGATAATACATTAAAATTAAAGTGGTTTGGTGTATCCACATTTGTGCAAAACATTTGAAACAAGAGGAAGTCAAAGAATTGTATACTAAACTAATAAAATGTAGTTAACCACTAACTAAACCTAAAAGAGAAGCCTTAAATCTAAGCAGAGAAACATTAAATACTTCTGCTTCAGAAAATGATCTATTATACATTACATGGTTTACTTACAAAACCATTGCTTACATAATTGGTTCGAGAAAAGGGGACTCGAAATAAATTATTATTATTATTATTTATGCGACTGGGTGGCAAACGAGCAAGTGGGTCTCCTGGTGGTAAGAGATCACCACCGCCCATAAACATCTGCAACACCAGGGGTATTCACCGGCTGTCTTACTCTCCACGCCGAAACACAACAGTGCAAGCACTGCTGCTTCACGGCGGGATTATCGAGCAAGATGGTGGTAGCAATCAGGGCGGACCTTGCACAAGGTCCTACCACCTTATTAGTTCGGCGACTATTCATTCGAGGAACTCTAAACCTTATTTCACCAAGAAGAGAGGGAGAATCAACAAGACCAGACATGAATTTGAATAAAAATAACTGATCTTTCAATGTGCGTCGGCTTTCGAGAGAGACAATAATTTTGTACAAAATGTAAGCCCTTATTTTTTGATTTTCTGGTACAGTAAGCAGCAGAAGTAGATGAGCTGTTATGGTGCTCAAAATGATCTAACGCTTTCTTATTACTTAGGCAGTAGAGTCGTGTGTATCTTTTTAGCGCCGTATCAGCTCATTCACTTCTACTGCTGACTGTACAATGTTAACATCGCCCAGTTTTAGAAGTGAATGTATTTTTCAGGTCGCAGTACTAAAGTGACTGATGAAGACCCTCTCATTGCCTGTGTGGGGGGCAGGACTCGCCATCAGATAGAAAATCTAGATCCTAGCACGGTATGTACCTCACTGAATTGCGTTGCCATCAGCCGGAAGACGTTTACTGTTGAACAAAGACCTCCCCTAAGAACGTCACAATGAACGACAACCGCTATTTTTGTTCCCACGTTAGAATAAAAAGAAGAAAGAAAAGATGTATATTCGTAACATTACAAAATAAAAAGGTAGAAATAGGTACCTACAGTCAAAGAAACTGTATCACGTACCAAGGTGGAACCTTTGTGCTACTAATGTCATGTTGACATCGCCTACATGTACCAAAGGAACCATATCGAAATTAATTATGAAAAGGTTCCACCCTGGTACGTGATTCCGTTTCTTTGTCTGTACATACGTATCGCAAAATAGTCCCAAATCATCAAAATACTGTTCTTCTTTTGACTTCGGCACAATAATAGCTAATTTCTTTTTAAGATTCTGAATAGCCTGATAGATGCCCCTGAACTACTGAATGGTGTGAACATTCGCGTCCCCCGGAAAAAGGAACGCAGCTGCCGTAAAAGGGCGTTGTTTAGTGTACAGAAACATAGAACCAGGCATGCGCAATTCTCGTACTTGAGACGTGTATGCAAACAGTATAATGATAGTTGTATGAGTGCAGATTTGTTTTGCAGCTCATTGGATGTATTTAAAAAATGTATCAGAGATTTATTGAAGTAGATATTTATATATGCATGTATATGGGCTTAAGATAATTGATGATCTTAATATTGCTTAGGTATAGGTTGTACGTTTGACGTGTTTCATATTTTTTAACAAAAGTTAACTGTACTTAATATTTTTTTTTTTACAGGGAACTATAGGTCTATTTATATAAAACTAATTCCTAGATTTAGCTAAAATGCAAAATTATTGTGTAAGACTGTTTGTTTCTAAATAAAAAAATATAAAAAAAAATAGCTAGTCAATTATAATATCCAGCCTATTGGAGATATGCTCGTGTTGACTTCTTGTTTATTAGCAGCATTAAAGAAATGTAAATATTTTGTTCAAAAAAACCTTCGCTGACCTAATAAACTGGCACGTGCGCTTCTGGATCAACATTGTTAAATTAGATGAAAAAAATACGAACGGTTTCCTTTCACCTTGCTTGTATGTTTATTTTTCTTTTTAATACTTCAAAAAAAGTTTTCCCAGAGGAAACGTTTGATGCTAAATGTGTTTGGAAGAAACAAAATGATGCCAAGTAAGGGGGTACCCATAATAAATATTAAAAGGGTTCTACGAGTGTTTCAACCGCTATGTTTCCTGTCGCATTATATTGAAGAACTGAAAGACCGTAAGCAAGAAATTGAAATTGTACCGCATGCAACCATATCGTTTTATAAAACCCTTTCATTCTGCCTGACTCATTCACTCAGTATAAGCGACAGCAAACAGATAGCGGTTGAAACGTTCGTAGAACTACCAAATATTAAATCGATTCAGTGGTGACGTGTGTGTCACGTGTGTGGGTGTTTATTTGATGTAGGCTGCTTTTTATTCCAAAGTCCCACGGGATCAGGATAAAATCAAGAAATCCCAAAGGCTAAGTCTAGAGACACGAGGTAATGAAATCCACGATCGGATTTTTTTTGAATTCCCATGGGAACTTCCAATGGGAACCAACAAACTGCCGGATCCAATGGGCTTTACGCGTGCGAAGCCTCGGGTAAAGTCTACTACAGATATAAATTAAAGCCATATTTTACGATACGCCCAGGAATTTCGTGATTTTACGATCGGTCGCCGAGATAATATAGACTGCATGTTTCTTATATCAAAACGGCGCATAAAATTAGTTCACAGCGCGGTTTTGTGAACGTCGCCGGGTGACAGGCAGAAGCCACTAACTGCAAAAAAAGATTAATGGAGTATTAACCTTACGATGATATGCATAAGTTTGATTATCCCTCTGGACTTTAAGTGGTAATTGGTGACTTTTGCTTGTCACCCGACGGTTTCACTGGAGTTTGTTGACGTCCGTGACAGGGCTTGTGTCAAAGTAATATTGATGATTGATGCGCCGCGCATTTTGTTCCAAACAGCCAGTCTGGTACCGTAAGGTACATATAGATGTCAATGCTTATCACACCAGCGATTTGCGGGTGAGTTAACGCAACGATATCGCTTTGAGCGTGCAACGAGTTAGCAGCGTGTAGCGTTAAAAACGCCATATTGTAGACTCTCGTACAATAATAATAGGGCGTCTTCGCTTTCAACTCGCCCGCAAATCGCTAGTGTGTTAAGGCCCTTACGGCTGTAGGTATACTTACGTCATACCAAAACCAAACAATGGATAAGTAAAACGTCAAATGTATGTTTCAAACATTCTAACAACTAGAAATGCGCTTGAATTTTCAAATCTGCAATTGAAGAATTCCTAGCAGTCTTAGGAATGTTTCCAACGTTCAAGGAGATGATAATAGTACCTACCTTGTAGGAAATAAAACACTGAACGGTTAACGGAACAAAGCACTCGTGGCTGGAGATACTTTTGGCTTAGTTTTGCACTAGTGCTTACCACAGTCGAGAGAACGGAACCCCATACCAGAGCGGTAACCATGTTTGGTAATTAGATTTCGTGGATTGTAATCAGTTAGATTAGATGTGCGTCAAACACATTGCACCGAGCGCTTAATAGTGACCATTATGATTTCAATTCGCAGACTTATTTCGTGAGCGTCTTCGCCATCGCCCGTGACAGAAGAGCGGGTTCCCTTCTTGCTTCCGGCAGTGTACGACCCAGAACCTCTACTGCGAAGAGGTTACTTGAAAATATGCCATATCGGGCTGACATAAGAAGCAAAAGCGTTTTCTATTTTAAGGTAAGCGCCTGAAGAATACGTTTGTACTCAAGCAGAATTATTTTGCTATTGTTTTTTAATAGACGTTTAGTAAATGATGACTTGACGAGTGAATATGATGTACAAGGTGTTATTTAAATAACTGAAAACCAGAAAGTAGTTTATTGCAAAGCAACGCCTGATTCAATTTATTATTTTGAATTGATTAGGTACACTGTGTTTTAAATCAGTTTGTGTTTGTAAATCCTTTTTTTATTGTGCCCGATCTAAAAAGTTTCGAATGCAACACGCGCCAGTTAAATGTTGTAGCGAGGACTATTTAGATAATTTAGTACTGGCCGTTTCGCTACTCGTATCAGTTACATTTTCTCTTATTTTCTTCTAAAAATGTCGAAGCACAACTGAAAAATAAAAAATGATGAGTGTAGAGTTAGAAATGAAGTAGAATTACTGACTTGGCAAAACACACGAATAAGTAGGTATCTAGTTTTTGACATAATAAAGGTATTCGAAAAAAATTGCAATCAGCTAACTGAAGATAAAAAATATCATTTCTGTGGTGTCGCGAGGTTTTCAGTTATTTCATTAACACCTTGTATAAATACAGTCCTATCAAAAACAAAAATGTGAAATGAGAGTCAAGTTCAAAACTAAGAAAGCGTCGTTGTTGATCGCCGATTAAAAGAAATGAGATCTATGTTAGACGCCATGTTATTCTGCTTGGGATAAGCTTCATGCAAGTTCAAGACCTTCACTTGGCTAGTTTAACGCTGATGAACCGAAACAAATCTTTCTTTATTTATTTTTTTACAGTTAAGAGCGTGCGAGCAACGTTGCATTTTTGTTAGTTTTTCTCGATTATTCCATAAAAATTGATTGAAAATTAACAAAATGTGGTCTGATAGAACTGTTCTTAATATATAAGTTAATGTGTCTTCTCCAATAATTATGCGTGATAGACTTTTATTTTCTTTGAAAACCGTTAATAAACATTAAAATTTGTTCGTTTTTAAAGAGTATAAAAGTCTATCACGAATAATTATTGCAGTAGACACATTAACTTATAATAATTAAGAACAGTTCTATCAGACCACATTCTTAATTTTCATTAAATTTTTATGGAATAATCGTGAAAAAATAAACAAAAATGCAACGTTGCCAGCTCAGCAGGTATAAACGCTCTTAAGTAAACAATCAATTCTCTGTTTCTGACAGATAATGTCTTTCTTTACTTAAATCATAAACTTATATAGGTAGTGTCACGCATACAACAATATGTCACGTAATGGCTGACCATTCCAGGATTTTGACATTTACTCATTCAGTTCATTCATTCTCCTTTTGTGCTATCAGTACTTTTTGTAGCTGTGTGTGTAAATATTCACTTCAACTCTAGTTCAATTTAACAGTAAATTTTATCATATTTTATTATTTTCGTCGGATTTTTCAAGAGTTTCCACCAAATTTAATTCAGCTTTGTTGAAGATAAATCATCAGATTTTTAATTAAAACATGCTATTCTTAAAGGCAAGGGATCATCAATCATATTTCGTATTATTCTTTCGTAAATCTGTTGGCTTGAGGCTGGAGAAAAAAAAAATAGTTTGGCGAATTTGGTAATATCCAAAAGCCACCACGATTAATCATATTGGGTAAACCCTCCAGTGAATGAACCCCCCCCAGTGAATGAACAAAATCACGTTTTTTGCCTAAAATAAGCAATATAGCCATTTCCACCAACTGTCGTATTTTTTTTCTTACCGGCAACTCGATTTCCTATGCAATGGCAACAATCGGTAAATTTATTTTCGACCAATTTCAACATGGCAGGCGTTTGAAGTTCACGTATTTCTGCTTTTGAAGTTTTGTATGGAAAAATTAGATCCCAAATAAGAACAGTGCATGTTTGGAGTAACATTTGAACTGCTTATTTCATGTATACCACTATAAAGTTTAGCTATTGGTTAGATTAAGAGTTAAATCTTCTATAATTGTACTCTTTAGTGGCTTATTTTGCGGTTAAGTTGATATTTTTAGGTGTTCCATTACTGGCTTAACAAATGTTCTAAAACAGTAAATGAACAGTCTGTTCATGTTTGTTTTATGTGTCGGCTCAATATAGTTTTTTTCCTAAAATTAAATGTTAACGTAATCGTATTAAGGTTGTGTTTTCAGATTCTGCATAGAAAACGATTCTGTTTCTTTGAACTAGTATTGGGACACTACGTGTTCATTCATAGGAATGAAAAATCTAGTAAATGGACTATAGAAATTTGGCTTTGTTCATTTACTAGATACCTACTAACCCTATGTATGAACAACGTAGGTAACGATGGACGTGATCGAAATGCACGATAGTTTTACTTCCTAAATTGGACTTGTTAATAATATTAGATTGTACAACAAGAGCATAAAACAAGCCATTTTACCCAAGACGTTCATATAGTCACCCGAGCCGGTACAGCGAGGGTGGATAGACACGTCGAGGAGAAAATGGGGATTGCGAGGAAAGGAAATAGGAACAGTTAAAACAATTGTTCAGTTAGTGTGTACCTTTTATTTGTTATGAATTACTATATAATTATATATTTTTTTGTTTTATTGATTTATTTTGATCGATTTTTATTTTTATATAAATTAAAAATGATTAAAAAATTAATTATGTAGATTTTGCTTGTAGTAAGTTGCTTATTGTTATTAGCCACAATCTATAATTAAAAATTGGGTTGTTAAGATTTTTTTGTCCCAAATGATGATACTTTTAACTAATTAGAGACTGATTACAGACTGATTAGAATACGAGTATCAATAGAGTTTAATGTTTGTTATTTATTAAGTTTTATTATAAAGCTCGGATTATCGTCACTGAAAAAATCTCGTACTTATCTAAAATCAATATGTCAACAAAATTGAACCTTGATATACGTCTATAAAGTTCACTCGGAAAAAATATCTATTTTGAGCTACGAGTTTTTAAAAAAAGTAAATTAATCAAGATATTAAGGTGCTTAATTTGTACCTACTTTAATAGAATTATATATGTATTTTTGTAATACAGAAACATAATTGGAATACTGAAGGTGCTGTACCTACCTCAAGATTTTATATAATAATAACTGAAGAAGAAGACTTCGTTTTATGTTAAAAATGCTTTTCTAAATGTTGATTAAAACTATCTAAATAATGTTCATTCACTGGGTTTTACTCTGTTCATTCATTAACTTTTTCGTTCATTTACTAGGTTTTTGGGTACTTTTTTATAAATTCTTCCATAACTCAAAAACTATACACGTAATAAAAAATCGCAGAAATTAAATTCTTGTTTATTAAATAACGATTGATTAAATTACATAAAACCATTACAATTATTAATAAGTACAGAGTAGTGATTTTTCAAAGTAGAAAAGTTTCTTAAGTGTTCATTCACTGGAGGTTTTACCCTTGATCTCGTTTCATCATAATCATCATCCCAGCCTATAAACGTCCCACTGCTGGGCACAGGCCTCCCCTCAGAATGAGAGGGCTTGGGTCCTAGTTCCCATGCAGGCTCAGTGCGGATTGGGAGTTTCACATACACCATTGAATTGCTTCGCAGATTTCTGTAGGTTTCCTCACGATGCTTTCCTTCAAATGTACCTAATTTCGCACATGAATTTCGAAAAACACAGATGTGCGATCCGGGGTTTGAACCCACGATCCTCTGCTTGAGAGGTTATAGGTGAAACCACTAGGCCACCACGGCTCATCTTTCAATTGAACTTTTACCTAGTTCAACGAAACTATGCCTATTTTCTGTACCCACAAGCCCAGTTTCAAAGTTTGCCGACCGAATAGCCAAGTGGTTAGAGAACCTGACTAGGTAGCTTGAGGTCCCGGGTTCGATCCCTGGCTGGGGCCATAGATATTTCTTTGGATAATACGAATGTTTCTTCTCGGGTCTTGGATGTTTAATATGTATTTAAGTATGTATTTATCTATATAAGTATGTTTATCCGTTGCCTAGTACCTATAGTACAGTCGTGTTCAGATATTTTTGATCAAAATTTCGCTCACAAGTTTATGAACTTGACTGTACAAGCATTGCTTAGTTTGGGACTAGGTCAATTGGTATCAATAATGTTCCATGATAGTTACTTATTAAAGTGAATGAAAAACCGTACATAGTACATTGCGCGATCGTGGAGTAAACTCCAATGAGTGATTTATTGAACGCCGCAATGTTATGTTCCTTTGCAGGAATTTTCCTGCATATGTGGAGTTTTTACGCCTCGCGTCGCACCGATTTGTTACTTCAATCACATGAGTAAAGAAACGGGACAGAGACTAAGGTTCATAGAACTGCGCTGTGGTACCTAATAGCATAGTTTAGCACCGAGAATAGATATTTGTCATTTGTACGCCAAGTTTCAATCTAATACGAATGTTTCTTCTCGGGTCTTGGATGTTTAATATGTATTTATTTTTATAAATATACATATTTATCCGTTGCCTAGTATTTATAGTACAAGCTTTGCTTAGTTTGGGACCAGGTCAATAATTGACAACCAATTACTAGTGTCAAGTGTCGCATGATACTTATTTATTTATTTAATCCTTCAGGATTATTGAAGGAAGGAGGAAGGAAGCCGTTGAATAATAAACATTGAATATCTTCACAAAAGGTATTGGTAGGATTGGGTTCTCATATGCCAACCTTACCAAAGTACTTAGCTATTAGGTATATAGGCTGGGATGATGATGATATAGATTTTTCAAAAAATCACTATAAATCCAATTTTCAACCGATTTAAGTTTTCTCTTCGCTAAACACTGTCTGTACATCTATATTTTCATAATAATATTAAGATATAGCAAATTCAGGAGTTGTCAAATACCGTATTGATCACAATCATAATATTGGTTAAGGATATTGTATGTCGTACACCGACTGAATACTGTATTGTTGTGCATTAATACACAGTAATAATATTCTATTCTATTCATAGTCAAATTTTAAATCAATTACCGTGTTTTAATTTTCAATGTTTTCCCGTTCGTTTTTTTTTTTCATTAATTACTTATACCATAAACTAGAGTAGGATTGATATATTGAGGAAACAAAAATGTATAGCTGTATTAGTTTCTCATGATTCTGTGAAGCTTGTTTACATTCACCCGAGCAATTGGTATTATAAAGGTAAATTAGTTAATGTGTTTACGAAAAAAACAATATCTGAACAAAATTTCAGAGAGCCGTTTTTCCAAGTAAAGACTTTTCTCTCGATTTCAACAGAAATCACGGTATAGAACTACAATACAATACAATAACTCTTTATTGCACACCAATACAGTAAACAGTACAGAGAAAACAAGTATATACATAGAGATTTTCTAAGGTAACCAATAGGCGGCCTTATCGCTTCAGAGCGATCTCTTCCAGGCAACCTTTACAATGGACAGAAATAAGGAATACATTTTAGCAGGTGGTGCAATTTACAGTAGATTAGAGCTGTATCAAGAATACATAAAACTAACACATACAATACACATACACAACAAATCTAAACAGATAGATAGGTAGATAGATACCATAACAACACATAAATAAGCTAACTATAACATTTATACGCAAGATGACAGGTAGTGCTCCTAAGCATAGACCTAAAGATAGGCAAGGACTTTACGCGCCTCAAGTCTATCGGTAGGGAGTTCCACAACCGAGTGGCCTGGACAGTGTAAGAATAAACATAGAATTTAGAGTTTGAAAGTGGGACAGTAAGGAGGAAGTTCTGAGAGCAACGAACAGAAGTAACATAGCTAAATCGCTCTTTGAGGTAGCAAGGAGTTGCAGGGTTAAAGAGAATGCCGTAGAGAAGATGGAGAATGTGAGAGTTTCGGCGAAAGCGGATGGGGAGCCACCTGAGCTGTGATCGGAAATTAGAAACATGATCATATTTACGTAGGCCAAATATGAACCGAATGCACAGATTTTAACTACGGAACTACGTATGTTTAATGAGACGTTCCTATTGTATTCCTAGCCTTATACTACGAAGTGCAAAATTCAATCTTCGTATCTTACCGTCCGCTGACACTTACATATTTAATGCGAGAGAGGGATGGTACGATAGGAACTTCGATTTTCGAATTGCGTAGTGGCCCCGCTGTCCTGGTACAGACTGACACTAATTTGTTTACAGGGCACTATCGGCTCTCCGCTCTGGGTGTCTCTGTCGACATGCGGCGGCTCAGTTGACGTAGAGGTGCTGGTCAAAGGAAAGAAGATATATGCCGCAAGTAAAATAGGTATGTGGCTGTTAAGGGGCTATCTACACTGTTCTGAATCAATGGTGTTAGTTTTTAACCCCCCAACGCAAAAAGAGGAGTGTAATAAGTTTCACCGCTATGTGTGTCTGTGTGTATGTCTGTCTGTCTGTCTGTCTTTGGCACCGTAGCTCTTAAATGGGTGGACCGATTTGAATGCGTTTTTTTTTATTAGAAAGCAGGTTTTCTATCGATGGTTCTTAAACATGTTTTAACAAAATCGGTTCAGCCGTTTTTGAGATATTTAAATTTGAAGTGACAAAGTCTGGGGTTTTTCAACTTTTTCGTGGTTAGGTTATTAGCTGGTGTTCTTAACCACTGCTTGGGCCTGCGTTATCGTCAACGTATAGGGAATATATGCATGAAACACTTTCCTCAAAACTGGAAAAGAAAACGAATGGCGTAAAAATCATCAACATCTGTTGAAAAATAAGCAAGATACGAGCAAATGAAGTTTTGTATTCCGTATCTATCAAAAAAAAATGTATGGTGGTTCGCGCTCAAAAAAATTTTTTTTGTATTTGTCAACTAGGAATGTATATAAAAAAATCAGAATTGATAGTAGGTAGGTACCTAATGTTTCCTAGCGAACTCGGATACCTACTTAATTATATTTAGTTAGTTGTTTAGCTTAAATGGGGAGAATTTTGTAATAAATATGAAATAAGAAGACAAGGTTCACTTAGATAATCCCACCGTTGAAACCCCAATACTCGTTATTTTGGAATATTTCTTACGTCTGGTCATATGATGCAATGTAGTTGCGCCTTTAGGTAGCTTTGAGATTGGACTGACGCTTGATTAAAGGCCTGATTCCATTGAGGCTTGCTGAGGCTAAACACGAAGGGATCTACTGTAAACCTTCTGCTTCCCGTCTGGCCCTTTGACACTACAAATTGAAAGTTCAATCAATCAATGCGAAGATAATAGTGAATCGAAATAAAAAAATACAAGCATTGATAAATTAGTAAAGGAAAGATGGATGAAAAATTATTTGGTTTATATTGTACACTCAACTAAAGCATACACATAGTTCTATTGAAAAATATCTTGCATCTTTTTGTGTGCAAACACAATGTAAATTTACGAAGACACTGAGTAGAGTTAAGTAACATAATATAATACCTACCTATATTGTTCTACTAAACATGGCTAAATTCCACACGCAATCAAGTAAAGCTTAAACACACATTTCTTTTAGGTAGATCTACCCGATATCTTAACAGGGAAGGAAAAATGATCGAAACACTGCCAAAGTCACCTGTTATTTAGATACTTACCTAATTAATTAATAGATACTAGGTACCCAATGCATTGCGCATATATACCTTCAATCAATCGCTGCGCGGTAACCATCTCTACCGAGCAATGAAAATAAAATTCACTCATCGCATCGCAGGTCCATGGTAAAATTTGAAGTAGAAAACCCTAACTTCTAACAACTTTTGGTTCAGATCGCTTCTTGAAATTCTCCGTTGAAGCATCATCTTCCATCCAAGAGACGAGTGACGAGGGATCAGTCCAGTTCGACTCCAGCTCGGAGGAAGCCAAGATGCGCTATGTCATCAGGGTCCTACCAAGCCTCGCGGACCAGGAGGCTGTGGGTATAGAGGTAACTTATTAGGAGAGTACTTCATAATATTCCAAAAGACGTCCACTGTTGAACAAAGCTTCCATTTGGAATGCCACAATGAAGGATTATGTGTGTTAGTTGACAAAAAAAACGCAAGTTCTTTTACTGTCTTTACTTGTGCTGACTGTACTTACATAAATCAGTACAATTTAAAGTCATTTCAATCACTAAGTGCCCGTTGTTTCAACAGTTAGTTAAAGATACTAATAGTCAAATTTCCTTTTTAACTTCTCGTATTAGATTATCTATTCTGTGCTATTAGTTTGTTTAACTACTGATCAAACATCGGGCACTAAGTGGGTGGTTTTCAGCTTGCAAGACATAGCCCGAACGATCAAGCATTTTGCAACGTTCGTAAATGGCTGATCTTTAACAGAACTCCTGACAGGAGCTCAAGACCGAGACGCCGTAAGAAATGTGTCTCCCCAAACTCCTTGAACTCTTAATCCTTGCTACCAACACGTGTGTACCCAATGGGTGCCAACGGAACCCTATTACTGAGACTCCGCTGTCTGTCTGTCCGTCCGTCTGTCACAGGGCTCTATCTCTTGAGCCGTAATAGTTGGACACTTGAAATTTTCACAGATTATGTATTATTGTAGCCGCTATAACAACAAATACTAAAAACAGAATATAATAAGGGGGGCTCCCATACAACAAACAATTTATTTGCTATTTTTGCTTGATATTAATAACGGCAACAAGTAGGTACATCTAGACGCTTGAAATATTCACAGAATCTTTATTTTTACTATAACTTCAAAAATAAATAATTAAATCAAAATAAAATAAATGTTTAAGGGGGGCTCCCATACAACAAATTTGACTTTTTTGACGTTTTTTTGCTAATGTCTAATATTGTACCTATAGATAATGGTGGAACCCTTCGTGCGCGACTCCGACTCACACTTGGCCGGTTTATTTTATATCTGGCTACTACAGATCTAATTTTTTTCAGCTGACAGCATCTTCCGCCCGTTCCGGCATTAGTGCGCCGGAGTTGTCAGAGGCGGGGGTTCGCGAGCTGCGCCCTCTCCGCTCTTGCCACACCATCGATGTTGCCTACTTACCGGCCATAAATCACGAGGGTGACGTCATCAAGTAAGACTTTACAGTCCTAATACCACACACACAATAGTATTTTATGTAAAGTACCTAAACTATTTTACGTTGAAAAAACCGGCCAAGAGCGTGTCGGACACGCCCAATAGGGTTCCGTAGCCATTACGAAAAAATTAAGTAATATTTTTGTAAGGATTTCGTATTTTATACGGAATCTTCCAAGTTTAGGTATATTTTATACCTTAGGCTGCTATTTACTCTTAAACTACTAATAATTCTCAAGCAAACTTAGCCGTTATAGTTTTCCTTGTAAGTTTGATATACTTACTATCATTGTGAATTTTTTCAAATTTTTCTACTCACCGGTTTAGATTGTAGAGGGGGGGGGGGAACGCCCTATTTTAATGAAAATTTGCACTTTAAAGTTGAATATTTCGCAAACATATAACCGAATCGAAAAACCGTCTTAGCAAACCCCTAATGGTTTTAAAAGACCTATCTAACGATACCCCTCACTATAGGGTGAAAAAAAAATCACCTCCGCTTTACCCTAAAAAAAATTTTTTTCGTATTTTTTTACTGTACTATTATGTCGGCATAGTTTATATATATATCCGTGCAAAATTACATCTGTCTAGCATTGATAGTCCCTGAGTAAAGCCGCGGACGGACAGACAGACAGACAGACAGACATGGCGAAACTATAAGGGTTCTGTTTTTGCCATTTAGGCTCCGGAACCCTAAAAACTGTACTACTTTTTAGAAGAGCGAGGCGAGGCCTCCTGACACAAGTTTTTAACAATAGGAGGTCTTAACATTGTTATGAAAAGGACTTTTGTAAAAGGAAAATAAACAATATTATGATATTATGTGCTGCATCATTTCACTATAATACTTCATTTATCACAACATTTATTAAACCGATACAATTCACAATGTCAACTTAGAACAATATGTCAGATAAATTCATTACAAAACCTTAGTTGAATCAGACTGAATGATATTATTATTTATTTTGTTTGAACTATACACGCTGACGTTTGCAATCGCAATCACTATCTTTTTTCTCGCCTCGTCTTATGCCGTGTGAGAGAAAGAAGTGATGAAAATGATTGTGAATTCAAGTGTGTTAGTAGGCAATAAGGTCTACTATCATTTAAAAGGCATTCATAAAGCCGAAGTCAACATGAAGAGGCTTTTTGATACGTGGGTACGTCACGCGAACTGTATGAGCAGAGCTAGCGTTGTGTTATTTTCAGGTGCCTATTTTGACTCTCACACAAGCTATCTTAGATTATCTTTCACAATAAAAAATAGCTGTGCAGTGGACGTATCTTATCATATCAGACATATTGAATTCGAATGAGCTCGCTGTTATCAGGCAAAGGATATTTGAAATCTTACACACAGGCTAAAACCGAAAAGTAGTTTCTGGGAATTTGTATAGGTACTTTTTTACAACAAATTTCCAAAAAATATTACCGGTCAAACAAATATAAAATTCAAATCCTTTGACAAGAAGACATTATAATATTTAACGCGTATTATAGGTAGGTGGTGATCCCTTACCTACTACAAATAGATAGCGCATCTATCAAGGTACTTGTGTTAAATACTCGTGATGTACCTAAGTTATTAACTAACAATTAAACTTGCATTGTTTTAGTAAAACCTCATGGAATTCGCTAGAAGTTACATCGTGGTCTCCGTATAATATTGTGTGGAAAATTTGATGTACCATCATCCAAATATGTGGTCTACCTCCCTAAAACTGATAATCGTTTGCTTGTCAAAACAATAATGCCAATAGACGTGTCTGTCAACTTAAATTTTCGACTTTAGCGACATATTCATTTGATAGGAACTTGTTTAAAAATTGGTATGCCACTTATTTGGCTGAGGTACCTATCTGAATGTAGTGGTTAAGATTTTGCAATTTTAGATGTATTCTGTGGATATATTGGGATAAGAAGTGTAATAGCGAAAGCTCTATTGTGGCTTAGAAAAGAAGATTGGTCTAAAATTTCATCTTTCATCTGAAATTGTCGGTAGGCCTCCAACAAGATGGAGCGAGGACCTGGTTAAGATCGTGAGATCGCGGCGGATGCGGAAAGCACTAACACCGGTCTGAGTAGAGAGTCTTGGGGGAGGCCTATATCCAGCAGTGGACGTCGCCTGGCATGATGATGATGATCAAATTTCCAAATTTCATCTAAATCCATCCACCTGTTTAAGTGTGAATTAGTTACAAGCACACACGCACACAGAACAATACACACACACTTTTGTATTTGTAATATTAATAGGATCAATTTTAAAAGACGCATCGTCTTGAGAAACTCTTCTTTGTCTTCACCAGTGAATAATTAAATCAAATGTTTATTTCTGTAGGTACTGCACGGTTGCTCGCGAAACTGGCATCGGCGATCAGCACTCTTGCGCCTCTACCAAACGGTCTTCAAAGGTGTGCATTAACCACGTCCAACGACCGCCGTGAGTTGACCAACATGTACTTTTACCATATTATTCATGGTTGGCTGTACATTGTTCTATAGAATTTCGATTCACTATTTTCTGATAGTATCATTTCATAGAATAATCCATACGTAGAATATTTACTTCCAATAAATTTAAATCATTGATTTTTCTTGCAAATACGTAGAGTTTTGATTCATATCATAGATTATAGAATAATAAATCAAAGATTCTTTATCCCATATTATTTAATTAATAATAAAACTTGTTACCAAGAAAAATATAGTGCATAGTGTTGGGGTCCCAGTTTTAACTTAACCTAACCTACTTTTATGATACTTACTCGCTTCTGACGGCGATTCGTTTTCTGGTGAAGTTGCAGTTCTAAACTAACTTAACCTAATTTTTAAACTCCGACGCAAAAAGAGGGGTGTTATAGTTTGACCGCTATGTGTGTCTGTGTGTCTGTCTGTGGCACCGTAGCTCTTAAACGGATAGACCAATTTGAATGCGGTTTTTTATTTGGAAGCAGGTTTTCTAGCGATGGTTCTTAGACATGTTTCATCGAAATCGAGCCATTTTTGAGATATTGAACTTTAAAGTGACAAGTTCGGAGGTCTTCCAACTTTTTGTTCGTTAGGTTATAGTTGATGAACAAGTAATATTCATTGAAAAATAATCCATTTATTTGATTTTTTTTTAATAAAAAATGAGAGCTCACAATAGGTAGGTACAGTATTTGACTTGAAGCCAGAGACTGCATGTTATCGAATACAAAAACATTTTTTAAGCTACCTTTACATATAGCAGAGATATAAACGTTTGAAATGACCTATGACCTGACTTAATGACCTGTTGGGGCCGTTAATAAACCATTTTTCTTTCTTTCTTTCAAATTCAAGATTAGACAGAGAAAGATATACTTGCATGTGTCACACACTTATACTGGCTGCATAGAGAAAATCGTTGTAGAAAGAAATACAGATAGGTATATAGATTTTTTGAAAAATCGCTAAACCGGGTGGGCCCTGTAACAGAAGCAAAAAATTAAAACACAGGTTCCACAACTCAAATTTAATTACTTTAGTTCTGCAATTTTCAAAAATTAAGTAATTTCATCATTATGATTATTCTAAGCAAATTAAATGGTATTTTCAATGTACATCCAATAGCCTAAATGACATCGCCTGTCACGTAACAAAATGACGGGTTTCACAATACATTGCTTGTCCAATTAAACTTCAAACTATAATAAAAATAATAATACAAGTTATTTTCAAAAGTTGTAGAACTAAATTAGCTCAAGATGAAGAGTGGAAGCTGGTAGTTTAATTATTTGCTCCTGTTACAGGGCCCACCTTGTATATCCAATTTTCAACCGAATTCATTTTTCTCTTTGCCGAACATTTGTTTGTATATCTATATTTTCATAGATGTGGTCAAATATCGTATTCATTGAATTGTGTTTATACATTGCGTTCGAGCAATTATTCGTTTAAATAATAATTTAATACTTATCAGAATCTAAATATAAACACAGAGTGCAGTTCTTAATGTAACCACTATAACAGCTATCTGATTTTGATATTTTCATACAAAAAAATGGTGTCCTGCACTTACTTTTGTTTTTTTTAACAGGTCTAGAGCTATCGCGCAGAAACTTTCCGGCCTGAAGGCGGGAACAAGATACGCGATACAAGTGACAGCATCTAGCAAAGGGGCCACGGTGCCATACAAAACATTGATCGCCGAAACAAATGTTGTGTGTAAATAAGCAAAACAGAAAACAGTATTAAGCAATAGGTATTAACTAAAACGGCGATAACTTATTTTTAGCGAAGAAAAATGTAAATAACCTATTTTTTGCGGTCCGAAAATGAAAGTTTATGACAAAGAAAAAAGATTTTTTTTTATTCGACTGGATGGCAAACGAGCAAGTCCTCCTGATGGTAAGAAATCACCACCGCCCATAAACATCTACAACACCAGGGACAACAACAACATCTGCAGATGTGTAGGGGTATTGAAGATGAGTTAAATTAACTAAGTATATTTTTGTTCGTTCGTGATCATGGTAGGTATGCTTAACAAATAGAGTGAGTCAAGAATCAGTCAATATAATCTTTAGTTAATGACTTATAACGACTAGGTACCTACTATTGAGTGTGTTCAGACGTTCAGAAGCGAATGGAAGATACGCAGAATAGCATAATATATATTCATCATAGTTATACAAAAAAATATTGTACTGACGAATAGAAACAATTAAGTCCCCAGTCAAACGGCAGTCCAAAAACACCAGTCAATCCTATATTACACCGAAAGAATAAGTAGGTAGTTTTTTTTTTAATCTTATATTTTAACGAGGCTTTAGTACACTAAATGCGACTAATACCAGCCTAAAGAATAGTTCAAATCCAAAATTGTTAACCGATTAAGATGTAGCGCAATTTCAAGGCCTAAAGAATCTCTAACAGTATTTTAATGACGCTAAATTTCGATGTAAATTTCCTATTGTGATAATTTACCTACTGTAAATACCCCACGTACAATTGTTATTTATTGTTGTATAAATCAAGAAAGCAAAGAATCTGTATTTAACTTTATACGATACAATAAACAGTGGCATTTATAAGATAAGTATGTAAATAATTTTAAGTTACAGAATTCATAAGTTCCTAATTATTTTTATGTAAATAGAGTGTAAAAGACAGTTCAAATATTATATCTGATTTTGATTATACATGTTTTTTTTTTATTATGGTCATTTTATGAACCCACAATATTTCCCCCATATCTACAACATTAATTGTTGCAGTCGTATTACGAGCCTTGTCACTTGCAAGGAAAATAACAGTTTGAGCAATGTCACCGCTTGAAGCGTGTTTTCGCAGCGGAGTCTGCTTTGCCTTTGCTGCAAGGACTACATCTGAATTCATATCAGCTCTGTCGTGGAATTTCGATTTCCCTGGTCCCGTGCTAACTGCGTTGACTCTGACTCCGTGCTCACCCAATTCAGCAGCCAAAGATCTTGTGAACATGTCCAAACCAGCTTCAGACACTGCATACGGAAGATAATTTGGAATTACTTTGGTCGCTGCGATGCTAGAAATATTTATAATATTCCCCTTTGTTTTAATCAGATGAGGCACAGCTAAACTTGTCAGTAAATAAACGCTTCTTAAATTTGTTGCGATCATTTTGTCGAATATTTGTATGCCGTCTAGGATTGATGCCACGACTGCTCCAGCTCCAGCGTTGTTAACAAGCACGTCGATCCGTCCAAAATCCTTCACAGTTTCATTAACAATTCGTTCCACATCCACATCCACAGTCACATCGGCTTCCACTACTAAAGGCTTGATGTTTTTAGCTTCTTCGCATTGTTTGGCAACCACTGTAAGATTTTCTGCGTTCCTTCCAACAATCACAACTTTTGCTGATAGCTTCGCAAATTCTACTGCAATAGATGCACCAATACCGGAACTTCCGCCAGTGATAATCACAACTTTATTTTCAAAATCCATTTTTAAACCTCTTTTTGCCGGAACGTTTTTAATTTTACTACTTCACTGTATCGCTGTACTTCTTTGATTACGACGCGAGACGATATCAAGGTAGAGTGCAGTTTTTATGTAGCTATTAACTTATCTTTCGGTAATCTTTACGACACTATAATGTTCAATGTGTTCAAGCGATTCAATACGATACGAGCCACAAACACGCTTTATATATTATATAAGTGGCTATTTAATCACAATGCTTCTGTGGTACTTAATTTGACCTTCGCGCATATTTTACACCGTCAAACTCACGAATATGACACAAACTTCAGCTGGAGCTGCATGCAATTCATAAAGTTAAGATCGCAGGTTCCGTATGATGTCAATCATATTCAATCAATCTGTCAATCATATATTTATTTGATAAAGAATTATTTGTATGTAAGTAAGTAGGTACTAAAGTAAGAACAAACTTTAACACTGTAGGAAGATGATCACAGTGCTATGTAATCACATAATGATAAAAACAAAATTATTTATTTATAAAAGAAGACACTGATACAAACATTTTGTTATTGAATTTTGGATAGAATCAAACAATCCATTAATAAACAAAGTTGTTTATTTCAAATTACTTAAAACATTAATTTTCAAATATTTATCTCACTCCAACAAACGCCCGTTATCTATTACATAAATACTTCCAGTGATACTATTAGCCTTGTCACTTGCTAAGTAGAGCACCATATCAGCAATATCTTTGCCGACAGCGATCTTGCCAAGAGGACTGGACGCCTCCCTGTTTCTCACAAATGCTTCGACATCCAAGCCAGCAGCAGCAAATATATCAGTCTTAACAGGTCCGGGGCTAATTGCATTGACCCTCACTCCATACTCCCCTAACTCTTTAGCTAATGACTTTGTAAACATGTCTAAACCTGCTTTAGATGTACAATAAACAACAAATTTGGAAACTGCTTTTTGTCCAGCAACACTTGAAATATTTATGATGCTACCCCTTGTTTTAATCAAATACGGAGTAGCAAGGCTAGTCAATAAGTAAACACTACGAAGGTTGGTATTCATGAGTCTATCGTAAACTTCGATTCCGTCTTGGATTTTGGCTTCCGCTACAATACCTGCGTTGTTTACAAGTATATCGATCTGACCAAAGCGTTCCATGGTTTTTTCTATGATGCTTTTAACGTCTGAATCGATAGTAACATCAGCTTTTATTATCAGTGGTTTGATGCCTTTAGCACTCTCACACGATATGGCTACGTTTCTTAGTTTTTGTTCGTTTCTTCCGACGATAACTACTTTTGCTGATTGTTGGGCAAATTGGATTGCTGTTTCAGCTCCTATTCCTGAACTGCCTCCGGTTACAATCACCACTTTGTCTTTGAAATCCATTTTTCTCTAGGCTTGATAAATATATTAACTGAGCCAACAGTTTTGTTTTTAATTAACTGAAGTCAGAATCTCGTGTTGTGTTGAGTGTAGGTCTAACTGAACTGAACTGAAACAATAAAGTGATATTCAGGTTTAATTTATTACTGTTTAAGTTTTAAGATGGCAAATGCCAGTCAGAAAGACGATTCTCTTTATAAAATAAAATTGAAGAAAGATTAGCCCGTTATGCCCGTATGATTAAATTTAGATTGCTCTACTCCCCAAGAGGGTATCATATCAGAAAAATTAAATAAAATAAATATTGAACTCACTAATATTGAAACCGAGTTCAGCCGTTTTTGCGATATTGAACTTTTTTTTTATTCGACTGGATGGCAAACGAGCAAACAAATGGGTCTCCTGATGGTAAGAGATCACCACCGCCCATAAACATCTGTAACACCAGGGGTATTGCAGATGCGTTGCCAACCTAGACGCCTAAGGTGGAATACCTCAAGTGCCAGTAATTTCACCGGCTGTCTTACCTACTCTCCACGCCGAAACACAACACTTCTGCTTCACGGTAGGATTAGCGAGCAAGATGGTGGTAGCAATCCGGGCGGACCTTGCACAAGGTCCTACCACCTGCCACTTTGAAATGACAATGTCAGAGGTTTTAAACATTCCATAAGTTGGTTGTGTTATTGTAGGTAACTACTCTTATTTATTTTGACAATGTTTAATAATTAAAATATTACTTAAGTACCTAAGTATGCTATTACCTGATATATTATTTCATATTGTTATTTTCTTACCTACCGAAATAAGTAGGTAGTAGGTACGTCGTACGCTGGCTGGAAGTTTATTTTAAAAAATCATTACCAGTTTATTACATCACTGTTCATAACAATCTAAGATGATTCGCACGGAAGGTTTAAAAAAAATAGGTAAACAATACGGAGCAATTCTTAGAGCTAGGTACTTACCTACATGCACATCACAACGATCACGCGTGTTCATTTTATCACTGTGCAAATTAAAACAAACAAACATTCCTTATCAATCATCATTATAAGTGCTTACAGTTACTTTAAGTACCTACAATTATCATTGAGAGCATCATCCAGTAGGTAGGTATTATTTATGTCATCCAAAAGTACCTAATAATAAAAGGTAAAACAATAGGGACCTATTGTTGCCCTTTTCAATTACAAACGCAGTTTTGCGCGGTAAATAAGTACCTAAGTATACCTACTTATTTGCAAAATGTCGGTTTAAGTACAGAAAAACGCGATAGGTAGGTACTTAAATGTGTACTTACCTAAGGTGCTTTGGGGTAATTCCACGTGGATTTTTGATGAGTTGACATGACGTTTGTAATTTCGTTAATTACTCCGAGTTGATACATTATATTTAAAATCTTAGGATATTTCTGTCGTTTCCACTAATCGATCTTATATACTATATAAAAAAGTTTCTAAAATATGATCGATTTATGGAAATATTGGTATTCAAAAACTAGTTACTTATTTTTTTTGCACAGGGGCTATTTCGGAATATAGCGGGGTTATTCTGCGTGTTATTGAAAGGTGGACTTTATTATAATTTGGCTCAAGGTTCATATTTCTTTTTAGGCTGAAATTACCCCATTCATTTTTATTTTTTATTTCGTTAGTAATATCCACAGTTACAGATTTTTTCAATATCTGTATTCCGAAATAACCCCACAAACGCAATGTGGTTCTCAAAATTTGCCGCAAAGGAATATTAAATCTACATATATTATAGAACAAAGATGGATTAGTTACACCATTTATAACTCTTGAATAGCTGGACAGATTATTATGATCTTTGATGTGTGGATTGTAGATTTTGTCTCCGCCCCGAATAGCAGAATAGGGGGAGAGGAGCGAAGCCGCGGGAATATACTAGTAAGTATATAAAACAATTAGAAATGCCATGTCACTTTAATATTTTGAACTAGATTTTACCCGCGGCTACGCTCGCGTGAATCATAAACATTCAATGAAGCAAGCAATCAAGCAAGCATCCTAGCAAGCATTTAAGCAATCATTTAAGCTAGCTTGCAAGCAAGTATGCAAGCAAGCAAGCATGCAAGCAAACATTTAAGCAAGCTTGCAAGTGAGCATGTTTCGCTCGCGTGAACCATAATCATTTCAAAGAAGCAAGTATGCAAGCAACTAAATAAAGTTCATGCTACATCGTTTTGATAGCCGAAGTATCAGGTACGCTACCCTGTTCGACACACTGGAGATCTCTTTAATGTTGTTAGAGAGGGATCTATTAACAAGGAACCCTACGCCACCCTGTGATGTTTGATCATCCTCGCGGAAGTACAGAAGGTGGCCCGAGTCTAAGATGATGGTGCCCTCTCTATGTATTTCACTTAACTCCTGAATATGCCACCCTTATGTTCTCCAGCTCCACTTCCAACTGCGCTAGAAGAGTCCTAAAAGTCCGTCCGTTCTAGGTAGCCAGGGTCAGTTTACTTAGGTAGCCTTGGATCGACCGGGATTCTTAGCATCCTCTGCCCTACCGTTACCATGAACGCTACTATGGCAAGGAATAGCGGGGCGACCGGGAACTGGGGGCCATCTCTTTGCCGTGCGCTTAATTCTGGTAGGGGTTTGCCCATAATCCCCACACTGGGCATGCGAGTTGGCGATCGTAGGGCACAGTTTATTGCACCGCCGATGCTGCAGCCCATCCGGGGCCCGGGGACTTAACTGTGCCGATTTTGGCTGCGCTATGCCGCAATCAGCCAGCTGCCAGAGCCCAGTCTGTCAGACGGCAGGGTGCACCACGGGCAGGTAAGGTTGGCTTGGGGTCCATAGATGGAGGTTGGCACCACAAATAAAAAAATGTAAATCTTGAAAAGTTGAAAGTTTGAATACCTCAGACAATTACCATACTAAAGTAAGCTGGGGTTATTTCGGGAATCACTTCACTGGAATAACCCCTAAAGGGGTAATTCGGGAAAAAAATTAAACTATAGCTAGGCCTTTTAGACTGACACAGTCATTCGCAAAAAACGATTATTTGTCATAACATTAATAGTTCAATCTTGTAACTTATCAGGTTTTAGAGTTAGCGGTGTTGGGGTTATTTCGTATTTAACTTTTTGGCACGAAAATGCACTCGACCCAAAAAAATATATATTGCACGTCCAACCGATGTCAGCGCCTCGCATCATCTGGAGAGACGCGAGGAGCGGTAAATGGGGCGTCCATTTAAGTGCTGCCAGTGGTTAAACATCAACACGTTTAGGAGAAATTTTAAATAAATGGAATAACCCCGTTTACGGAATTACCCTAAAGCACCTTACACAATTTCATATTATCATAGATATTGGTTCAGCAGTTTAAGTGTGAAGATGTATTTAAACAAACAAACAAACAGACAGACAGACGAATAGGTGGGCAAAGTTACTTTTTAATTGTTCTATTTATACTGTTTACTTATATATATTAAATTGATAGTGTTCGCCACTAGTTCACTACAGTGAACATGATTCAAGACTATCTCATTGTATTTTTTTTATGTAGAATTTTTTGGTCTTTAGGTTTGAATCATGAACCTTTTTCAAATTTTGACAATAAGACTTAAAAGTTAAAAAAACGTCTCACATACGATTGCGAAAAACCAGAAAAACACTTCTCTAGCTTGTGTTGTCATTTTGACAACGTCAACGTCATTGATTCTTGTTCGCTCGCTTGGCGACAGCTGATACCTACCAAAAAGCTGTGAAATCGTTGAAGATTACCCGTGAAGATTAATTAATAACTAAAAACTATGTCGAAACCCGACAAGCAGTTCTTCGGCCCACTTACTTTACACCAAAAAAGTGAAACACCGACAATTTTTAAGGACAACGACGTACAGGAGTGCGAGTGCATTTTGTGCCATGAAAAGTTCACATTACCCGATGGAGAAAAGCAAATGCTCACACATTTCTTCATGAAACACCGCTTGGTTATTGCCGATGTGAATCAAATAGCTGATTTGTTTGAATATTTGAGATATTGGCGTATAAGATTTAAAGGTTAGTTTTGGTGAAGGTGTATGTGGTTAAACGGACATTTTTCAAAGATAGAATAATAAAATTATGTATTCTAATATAAGGAAGACGTTAAAAAAGTATATTTTGCCTAACTAAGTTATCTTTAAAGTTTACAACTACATTGAAAATTTAGGGGCCGACTTGGAAAAAATTTGGTGGCATCAAAAGGATACCAATATAAGATCTGTCTTTTACAAATGTATCATCTGGATTCTAGAATATGCTAAAAAAAGCATTTTGTCTTATATACTTTTCTGTGACTGTGTGAATTGTGATTGAGACTTAATAGAGCTCCACTCTTGTTACTGTCCTCTATAGTAAATACACCAGATTCCAAAGTTTGTACTGTTAATAATGCCTTTAAAATTGGTGAGTTAATGTTTTAACAAATTTTTTTACAGATCAAAGCCTGCCTTATTTCTGTACGACAATGTTGCTGGACAGCAAACCAGACGGTACCAAGTCAAAAGACGAAGAATATTACTTACTAAGCGATGTCTTACCAGAAGACAAAGAGTTACGGACAAACTTGCAACAAACAAAACTAGAGAAACTACTACAAAGACACCAGTTTGAAAGAGAGGATAAAAACTATGAAAAAGAGTGCTTATTCTGTAGATACGTCTCTAAAGACACAAGAGCTAATTACCTGAAGCATTTATTTGAAAAACACAATTTTCATATTGCAAAACCAGAGAACCTAATATTCATTGATAAATTAATAGACACTGTAGCAGCAAAACTAGACAACCTGCACTGTATTTACTGTGAAGGATCATTCAAAGACCGCATTATTCTTAAGGAGCATATGAGAAAAAAAGGCCATAAAAGAATCAATCCTGAGAATAAGGAATATGATAAGTTCTTCATGGTGAATTACATTGGGGACCCTCAAACTAGACACAAACACCCAAAACATCATAACAAAAGTCAACCACAGAGAATACCAAATCCAGTGAATGACCGCGATTCAAATGTAGATAGCGACCCTGAATGGTCGGAATGGGTTGAAGAAGATGGTCCACAAATAACTTGCCTGCTGTGCGAGCATACAGAGATGGAATACGAAACTATGTTAGACCACATGGAACGGAAGCACGATTTTTCATTTACAAAAGCAACTACAGGTTTAGATTTTTATCATAAAATCAAAATTGTGAACTACATTAGGCGGCAGATACATTTAAAGCAATGCTTAAGCTGCGAAACTGTGTTTGATGATTCTGTTAATTTGGAGAAGCATTTGAAGGAAGTGAAACATTGGGAATTGAAGAAGGAAAAATGGGATCAGCCTGAATATTATTTTCCGACGTATGAAGATGATCTGTTCTTATGCTTTATACATGATGATGACGAGAGCTGGTGGGCTACGGATGAACAGGAAACGGAGAAAACTGATAATCGTAGGTCTGATTCTATATCTACAGAAATGGCTATGGCTGTCCTATGTGATTAAAACATGCCATGTAATAATAATAATAATAATAATAAGCCATTTATTTCCGATTAACACTTTTTACAAATATTTATAGAATATCCCTTAAATCGGTGTGCCTTCTGGCATAGGCCTCCTCCAACAATCTCCACTCTGCTCTGTCATCCGCAACTCTGGTCCACTGTGGCCCCAGGGTCAAACGGATATCGTCCACCCACCTCCTTATTGGGCGTCCTCTTTTCCTGGTACTGTCCCTAGGGTACCACAGTGTGACCTGTTTGCTCCACTTATTTTGTTTACATCTCAGCATGTGTCCCGTCCAGCTCCATTTTAAATGGTCAATTCGGGTGAGAATGTCTGACACTTTAGTTTTCTTTCTTATCTCTGTACTTTTAATTTTGTCGCATTTTAACATGCCATATACTTAACAAAAAAAACCCGGCCAAGTGCGAGTCGGACTCGCGCACCGAGGGTTCCGTATAAATATTTTTATTATATGATGTAACTAAAAATTTACGGTTTTCGCAATTTTTCCTTTATCTGTGCTATAAGACGTTGCTTCATACCAAATTTCAAGTATCGTGAGTTCACGGGAAGTACCCTGTAGGTTTTGATTCCCTTGCGACTTTCGAAAATTTGCGATATAAACGGCTGTATCTTTTGATTGCGTTGTCTTAGAAGTTTGATTTTTTCACAGCTCCTAGCTAACAGTAGACCTGAGTATTTGATATAAAATTCAACTTGATTCCTCCACGCGTTCCTGAGAAAAAGGGTCTTGACAGACGGACAAATGGACAACAAAGTGATCCTATAAGGGTTCCGTTTTTTTCTTTCGAGGTACGGAACCCTAATAGAATATTGTAGTTCACACCTAGAGAGTTTGCGAAATTTATAAATGTGAAATTAACTATGAGCTTTACAGTGAAGGAAAACATCATTAATATTTTTGCACACACATACTATAAAGAAACTCCATTGTGTATGTGAAATGTCCAATACACACTGGCGCAGTGTGGGACCTATATGACCCAAGCTGCTCTCTCATTGTGAGAGATTACTTTGCGGAGGTCCATATCAATGAATTAAAAACAAAACAACAAATAGTAACTTACGGAGAGTGAGAAAAGTGTATAACTGGACATGGAAAAAATTATGTATTGAAAACTATAAAAGAAAGATTTACGGTTGTAAATAAGCAATATAGTAAAATGTTTGTGAGGGGATTTATACATATTATTATATATTCTAGAACATTATGTAAATGCAATACTAAATAAGGCTATATGAAATAACTATTATCTATTGTTATCTGCATTAATATCTGCCACAGCAGAGCATGTAAATGGGTGGATCGACTTTTTCTTGTTATATTCTGTCTCTGTCCTGTCAGCGAGGGAACAAAAGTAGTACAGTTTAATAGAAAAAATGTTGTGTCACATTATACTTACATGCTTATTAGATGACTAATTATAGAAGGGGCTTAAAAATTAATGTTTGGCAAATTTTGACCCTATAAACTAGCGGTTTAATTTAAAGAGTGACTCAGGAGACCGTAACTATAACTATAAATGACAAGAAAAAGTTGATTGACCCATATCTGGCAAATCCCATGAGTCCTAGAATTGGAGTCATCAGATGCATGCTTTGTTGTAGCAGAAGTTGCTGCTGGTGACTGTACATATCTGTGTGTGTAACTCTTAACCTAATGTTTAGTTTTTATACAAAAAGTCATAGTGACTTCCATTGTATTGCATGACAAAGTAATTCATATTAAAACTTAACGCTTGGAGTGGCGGAGCCATATTTAAAATTTACTGTCAAGTGGCGCGGCCATTTTGAAAAAAAAGCCGGTCTCGTGCCAAACAAGTGTGTGCCGGGACCCGGACGCTTGCCACTCCAGAGGTTTACTGTGAGATGAGAATGTTATATTGAGTATTAGGAATTAAATGTATCGATAATAAACAATTTTTGATAATAAAATAATTGCTAAGTGCATCATTTTGCATCATTGTTTCATTGTTTAATACAAACTAGGTATTTTTTTTGTTTCATGTTCATTAAAAGCGTGTTGCTGACAGTACTTGGATAATTGGTTTATTTACGATTATTTTGTTACTTCATTAATGCTACTTTGACTACATGTCACACGGAAGTTTAAATAAAAACATCATCTTGTGTGCAAGATTACGTCATTTTGTACGTCATCCGCACTGTTTGTCCGACCCCTGCTTATAAAATTAAGGCAGTCGAAAGGTTCCCGTAGTATTAGGTACCTACTTGTTAAATCATTAACACGGTCTATTATTACCTTGTGGAATATTTACCAATGAAGCTTGTTAGGTATACTACCCATTACGAGTACTAAATTAATTACTGGGGATGTCGTGTTCGGCATTACAACAACGTGGTCGGAATAATTGCGTGAGCTCACAAAATGCTTAAATTAAAGAAAATTGATTGATTGAATTTTTTTACACTTTAGTAGGTATATAGGTACCTTGTCACTGTATGCCTTGGGAAAAAAAATTCAAACTTGAGGTAACAGCGACAAAGGTACTAAGTATAAAGATATCTTTGGCCTCGACTGTACAGTCGAGTTCATAAACTTGTGACGGCGTACGCCGTTAATAATAGAGTCGTGTTCAGATATTTTTGATCAAGTTTTTGCTCATAAGTTTATGAACTTGACTGTACACATGAAAAAAATTACTGGACACTATTGATTCCAATTGACTTAGTAAAAGTAAGCAAAGCTGTTGTTTAGATCATTTATTTACCCAAAGTTTTTTTGCCTATTTTAAGCGACACAGAAACATACCTAGGTAGGTATTCGTCAAAATCAATCAATATTGCTCGTGAGTCTGTGTAAAAATAACTGAAAAAATAAAGCATCATTTAAAGTGAACATGCCCGCCCAGTAATTTAATTTCTTCATTTATGATGTTGCACTCAAGGTCTCTACTACCCCAGTACAGTCACCAGCATTAATATCTGCCACAGCGGAGCGTGCAAAAATATCGGACACGTCCTTCCGGCCCTAGAAATAGAGTCGTATTTATCAGATATTTATGCACGCTTGTGTCAGATATTGGTGCTGGTGACTGTACACCGTATCATGCCATGACCGTAATAGAAACGGAATGTCAAGCGCATACTTACATGACACGCGTCGGCGACGGTTAACGGGCGAATGGGCATAGCTTTAGATGGATGAGACCAATATTTTTCAAAAATTGCAGTTACCGCTGAGTACGCTATATATATAAGTCTTCTAAGTACTAAGAGTAAGTTGGTATGACGATAAAAATGCGGGTAGTTGTGCGCCGGTGTTAGTTTCGTCGGAAGTCGCGCGAGCAGAGCGGTGGCGCGTAGTGTGCGTGTTGCGGCAGCCGCCGAGTCGCGTGCTCCTGAGAAGAAGGGCTACGAAATAGCCCGAAACATGTCGAGCTAAACTCGGTTTAAGACGTGAGTTATCCGTTACAATATCATTTAATATGAGTGAGTCTCACGGTAGTTTCATGTTCAAAATAAGTTGGTTAGGTTTTATAGATCGTATATGCAAATTCTTTAAAAATATTATTGGATATACCTAACTAGTGCTATCCACGAAGACGCGTGATTTTGTCAAAATTAGACATTAATGACATTGTAATAAGAACCACGGCAGGCGTCATCGTGAATGACTCTACCTATAACTGAATATAAAATACTATATTCTGCCACCCACCTTTACATCTTGCAATCTTGCTTATAATAACCGATAATATTGAAATACACTTAGATCACTATCGATTGTTCAAAACTATCGATAATATCGATACTGATATATACCTTCATCGTATCACCTCTTTAACTCTATACCTCATTACTCGGGTTACCGCTGTGACTTGTTATTCTGTCATTCAATTAATTCATGATTTGATATGAGTTACGAATTTATCACTGGCGACGAGATTCTATGAACCCATGAATCCATTCGATGTATCAAAGGCCCGTTGGGCGCATGCAGTGCTGCGCGGCACACTTACAAAGACGCAAAACATAATTTCAAGCCAGGCAAACTTCAACATTGATGAAATCAACGTACGTATACAATCTTTAACGGACAATTTACAAAAATTTCAAGAACTACAATCGAACATTGAATTAGAAACGGAAGAGGTGCATAATTAGACAGCAATAATATCGATACTATCTATAGTATTGCATGAAAAGAGATATCGATATTCGATACTATCGATAGGCTTTTCCGATTAAAACTATCGATTGTAAACTATCGATTTTTCGAGTACTAAGCAAGTAGTCTGGCTTATTATTCAGTGCCTAAGCATAATTTTATACGAAAGGCACGTCTAACACGATTGCTATTACGCCTATAAGGCAAAGTCTACATTAATTAGCCGCCTATCTTGAAACTCGATACATTTTAAGTAATGGGACTTTCTCGTTACCTTAAGGCCCTTTATTATGTCTATGTTCATCTACATTGGCATGGCACAGAATATGTAATATTAAGTAGATGGGCGTTTTAAAAAAAAAATACTTACACTTTTTTTTTAATTTTGGAAAAATTATAGTTTTTCTTAATCAGAATCAAGAGCACAATCTATTCCGATCGTTTAAAAAAATGTCCGCAATTTTAGGGTTCCGTAGTCAACTAGGAACCCTTAAATAGTTTCGCCATGTCTGTCCGTCTGTCTGTCTGACTGTCCGCGGGTAAGCTCAGAGACCGTTAGTACTAGAAAGCTGTAATTTGACATGAATATACATATCAGTCACGCCGACAAAGTGGTACAATAAAAAAGTAAAAAAAAATTTTTTAGGGTACCTCCCATAGACGCAAAGTGGAGGTGTTTTTTTTCTCAACTAACCATATATTGTGGGGTATCGTTGGATAGGTATTTTAAAACCATTAGGGGGTTGCTAAAACGATTTTTCAATTCAGTGATATGTTTGCAAAATATTCAAAAGTGCAAAAAAGTGGGTGGAAAAAATTCAGGATGGTAGTAAGTATATCAAACTTACAAGAAAAACTATAACGGTTAAGTTTTCTTGAGGATTATTAATAGTTTAAGAGTAAATATCAGCCTAAGGTATAAAATATGCCTAAACTTGGAATATTCCGTACAAAATACGAAATCCTTAGAAAACCTATTTTTCCGATTTTTTGAAGAAATAGCGGTTTCGGCAAAATCACCTCCAGGATCCAGGAGGAGGAAAATTAAAATGCTTATGTCCTCAAGTGAGGATTGAGGGATCCAAGAGGCTGTTATACGTCCTAACCCTATTAGGAAGTATACACATGCCTCCTCTCGGAATGAGACGACTTGGCATGCAGTTCCCACGTGGCCCCAGTGCGGATTGGGAACTTAGCACACATCATTGAATTGTTTTGCAAGTGTTTAGAGGACAGGTAGTGAGTGTGTTTTGGGAGCTGATGAAAGCAATAAAAAACTTCTATAAAATATCCGCCCGGTATCCTTTATTCATGAATAATATTTACAAAAGTTCATTTTAGTAACATTATTTTTATATATTTTTACACTTTACAAGATATGTTTATACAACCTTAAACGCTACATTTGTCACTTCGTGCTATTTTGTTTTAATGTGAAATTAATTATATTATTTATTATTAGTATCTACTATAATAATATATAACAACAAAACTTTAAGTTTATCACTTAATGCTATGGCACAGTTAGTATGTAGTCAGCGTATACGAAATGGTTATTTTCTAAGATTTAAAACCATGATAGGAATTGAAAATATTACCCGATAATTCGAAGACAAAGTTTTATGAAAAAAAAAAACATTTAATTTGGTGATGTAATGGCGCTCAAATTCGTTTTTGCTCCGAGTTAAAAAAAAGTATAAATAAACTAAAAATACAGCCCGCATATTTTCCAGGATTTTGCAGATTTTGAAATAGCAACCCTAAGTCAAAGAGCGTACATTAAACAGAGGCATTAGACGCCATAAGAGCTAAGCTTGCATGATTGATCGAGAAAGTTCTGGAAAGATTTTAACGCAACTTTGTTCCTTATTAATATATTTGCATAACGAGGCTCTTGTGACAGTTACGACGTGTATTAATTACTTTTGAATACACGTTAAATGCAGATTACAACCGAAACTTTGTAATTATAACACGTTACTTTAAATTCTGTAAGTGCAAAATTCGAACTTCATATCTTGCCGTTATTAAGTATTTTTACTTAATAACCGATAGTAATTTTTACGACAAGTGGATCACTATAGAAGCTTGGCAGGCCAACTGGTTGATAGTAAGTACCCACATTGAGTTGAATAAAGCAAAATTTTATTGTTATGCCGACATAATGATTTATCACTAGCAAAAAAATTAAATTAAAAGGAAAATCGTTCTAAATGTTTTTTCTTTTATTTATATATAAATAGTTTCATACGTACAAAAAAAACTTATAAATGAATTAAATTGCGACACAAAGCTAAACACCATGTCTTAAATTATGTACTTAGGTAAACATTATTATTTGTGCATCAAAGACAGTACATACTTCTAGTTGTCTTAGAAACTTGAAATTTGGTGTGAAGGTAGCAATTATAACACAACCAACTAGAAAAGTGTGAAAATCTTGATTTTTTGTGTGCCTGTAAATACCAAAACCAATATAATCGGACCCCACACTGCGTACGTTTGCTTAGGAGCAGGGCTCTGCTTACACTGGATGTATTAAATAACTCGGAAAAAGCTGGAAATATCATCAACACACGATTCCCGTTTACATACCTATAAATGTGTACGGAACCCTCGGTGCGCGAGTCCGACTCGCACTTGGCCGGTTTTTTTTTTAAATAACATTATTTATTTAATCGTATGGCATACATTTAAAAAAGGCTTATAATATATAGGTACATACACACACTCTTTGCAGCGCTTATACCCTCAATGTTAATTTGCAAGATGCGGACTGAAGGTCCGACATCTCTAGTCGAAATGCTCATAACATTAATTAACATAACCAGATGTAAGTAAATGTCAAATGATAATATTATGGGTACAATTATTATAACAATATTTCATTACAAAATATACCCTCCAAGTTGAACATTTCAATAAACAGTTAATTTTATTATCTTCTAAGTATATACATTGTTTTCTTTGTTAGACAAATAACCGACCGGTATAGTACAAAACAAATGAAAAATGTTACATTTCACATAGGGAATTCTAACCATTTTTAAGCATACGACACGAGAATTTTTGTGGCACCCTAACTTAATTCAGACTCTGTGTGTCCGTCTATCTGTTTGTCCGTCCATCAACTTTTCCAGACCAACGCTTGGAGGTATCAAGCTGAAATTAATATATCTGCTACCAATTGAAGCTGTAAAAAAATCAAACTTATAAATTGACGCGATCAAAAAATACATATTAGCTTCGTACATCAAAAAAAAGGTAATTCTATACAAATTAGGTTTTTTTGACAGACTAAAAATATCGCTAGATGACGTTAGTATTGTGAGGTACCTACGTTTGACATTAAATGTCAAATTTATCGTCGTAAGAGTGTATGTTCTCTCGCGATTAGGATTTATAACAAATTACCAATAGAATTTAAACTATTACCAATACCACTTCTGAGACGTAAATTATTAACCCTGCTTATGAATAAATGCTATTATTCTGTTCTCGAATATTTAAATGATGACCTAAATTGTTTGTAATTGTCTTTGTCTAATTTGTTTTTTTTTTTCTCGTATACCTATCTAATTTAATGTTCAATATATAAATATAATAGGTTAAGATCTGGCTTAATAGCCAATGTTTTTGTACGCCAACTGGCAAAACATAGTGCAACACGAAAAAATGTAACATCTCTGTATTTATGCGGCCATCACCTATGTTTCACAAATAAAACACTTTTGACTTTTGACTTTGACTTTGAGCGTCGCGCTCGTGATTGGTTAAATATCTAAATGAGCCAATCGCAAGCAAGACTGAAATGGCAAACCAACGGACCTCACGAGCTCACGATACTAACGCCATCTAGCGATATTTCGCTTGTCGCAATGATGCTGTAACCGAAAAACCTAGGGCACTTCCGGTTGTCCTAGAAACTTGAAAGATATGAAGTTAGCTGATATAGCACAAGAAATGAAAAAATAATAAAAAATGTATGTAATGTAATTTACCACGAGCTTTGCGGTGAAGGAAAACATCGTGAGGAAACCTGCACAAATCTGCTAAGCAATTCAATGGTGTGTGTGAAGTTCCCAATCCGCACTGGGCCCGAGTGAGAACTATGGCCCAAGCCCTCTTGTTCTGAGAGGAGGCCTGTGCCCAGCAGTGGGACGTATATAGGCTGGGGGGGATGATGTATGTCGGTCTGTCTATGTCAGTAACTATGAAGTCCTAACACTAAGCTAACACTAGATATTCATAGATACCTAAAAATTTGCACGGAACTCTCAGTGCGCGATTTACTCGCACTTGGCCGGTTTACTTATGTAATTAATCACACCATTTGCTTGTTTTCGGTTACAACCAAAATAAATTAAAATGTTATTAAATAATCATAATACTTAATTACTGAGCGGCAAAAATCTGGATATCTCTTGTCCGGGTGAGCAGGTTAGTTCCAATGGAGTGCCGAAAAAAGTTTCTCGATGAGGGCTACGGCATAGATGTCGCTAGCGTCACTGCTTAAGTGACTTAGTAAGAAACAAACAAGCTGAGATATGAGGTGCATAGGGGAAATTCGTGTCGGTACCGTTGACCATCAGTGGTGTAGCGGTATAGCACGCGGTACGGATTACCGAGGACCTGGGTTCGATTCCCAGTGATGGTCTTATTTTTCTGTTTTTTCTGTGCATCTTTATTTCAGTTTGTATTTTCAATTTAGGTTTTACGGGATGACCGTAAAAGTAAAAATTTAGAATTGAAATAAAAAATACAAAAATATTCCAAAAAAACAATCTTAAAAATCTGGCCCTCAAATGTATGCAGTAAAAGGTAATTTTGTATGTAGAGTTGGCCAAATTTTGTGCAGTGGCATATTTTAACAAATTAAATCAGACATTAATTCACTACGTGCCATAAACAATCTTTAGATTAGATAAAAATACAATTATCTTATTTTATATTTATATTAATTTATATTAACTTTGCATGAGTTATCAACATTTACATTTTTTTTTTATATTTCGCTTCTATTCGAAGAACTTAATACAGTAAGGCTACTACGAAACTCGAAACTAGAAGTTCGTATCGTACCGTCCCACTCGCTCTCGTATTAAATAGTATAAGTGTCGGTTATCTATTGTTTGCCCGAAATTTATATGCCATAATTTCATTTGCCCGAAGTTCATATGCCCGAAACTTCATTTGCCCGAATGTTTCGTTTACTAGAAAATTTATTTGATATATTCTTATTTTCCCGAAAATTAGATGACATAATGATTCGAATGCAATACGTATTGTTTTCCATATTATTAAGTGCAATGATATTATTTAATAGAATATTCAAACGCCATACTAAATAGTGTTTATTTTCATTATGATTGATTAAAATTACTTTTTTTTCTATTACTAATCTATCTATTATCTTCATTATCCGGGCTGCTATAAAAAAATACCTAACATCTTCTTAACCTAACCTATCCGAGTCGCTTCGGCTACGAACCGTCTTGCTCGCTCGCTCAAATCAAAAGTCGCGATTCTAACCTAACCTAATGTATGTGATAAAAAAAATCCTAATTCAAAGGCTTGTTTGACGTATGGGCTTTATCAGTATTAAAGTGTCGATACTCACCATTTACATGGATGGCAAATGATATTATGGCATGTGATACTTATGTCTTTTAAGATTATGAAAAATGAAATTATTGAAATTAATATTATGGGAAACAAAGATTCTGTCATTTGATTAATATGGTAAACAATGAGTAGTGAAAATGAATTTATAAGAAACAATATTAAGGCGGTTGAATATTATAGCACATGAAATTCGGGCAAATGAAATTCGGTCAAGTGAAGGTATACCTACCATAAGTGTCAGAGGGACCGCACGACACGAACTTCGAGTTTCGAGTTTCGTAGTAGCCCTGCAGATGTAGTGAAGCTTTGGTTCCGTATTTTGTCATAAAAGTTCGTACCTATTTATCTTACTTCCTCAATTAGCTTACCTACTAAAGTTTACTAATGCCAATTGAAAAAGTAAGACAAATAGGTACTAATCCAACAAAAAACGATGGAAAATCACTATATCTGTATCTCAAAAGAGCACGCCTCGAAAAATATCCAAGTTGTCATCGCATAGAGGCGATTATCGACTATACAAAATACAATGTTAGGTATATATACAAAAGCAATGGAATTTGTCGATTTATTAATATTATTACAGTAAGTGGCCGTTCTTATTATAATTATAGTATATTATATACTTACCTGCATATTCATTGGTCAAGGTATAATGATACATCTTGGTAAGTTATGTGATGCGAAGTGCGTTTAGTTTTACACACGTTTTGAATGGTTTTTGTATTACAGATGATTAGCTTGCGATATGTCTACCATGCGCTAGATATACAGTGTAGCCTCAGGAGTCTCTTGGCCACTATTGCCAGCTAACATGTATTCGCTAGCTATAAAAGAAGACATGCTGGAATGTAATACATTTCAAAACCTTTACATGGGTTAACTATACGAATATTCCTACGTACCATCTTCTGAAACATATCGAATTTATTTTAAAACACCCCTTACCAACTCCATGTTATACGAACAAAGGACTTAGTGAAATCGTCTATTAAATAAAACCATAAACTTCCAATCACAATGCCCTTTACTTCATCGAGCCCTAATAAGGGCTTAAATTAATTTGCGTTCGAATAATGCTCTTGTAGTAACTAAGTAGATATAATCATAATAAGCTGTCAAATGCCTTTAGCGATCTGAGAGATTCAGATAGTTTATCTTGATTCCTCTTAGTCAATAATTAGATAGATGGTAATGAGCTATTGGTACCATTAATCCCTTTACTACATGCGATTGGCGGAGCGATGATCGTTTTCTTTGTTCATTGCGTGTGTTGATATGTTACCATTATGTGGCAAGTGTTTTGGCCTACGAACATATATGTCGCTCACGCGTAGTTGTGGGCGAGTGTATTTATAAGGTACTTAGTTCATATGAAGCAAAAGATCAGTTATTAACAAAATGTTATGTTATTATGTATGTCAAACTATAAGACCAAAAAAGTGCAAAACCACATGCGTCGTTATTTCATTTAGTATACCTCGTGGTTGTTTAAGAGAGCAAAAAATCTGTAGGCAAAAATCCAGCGAATTTTCCTACGTTGCCTGATGGATTTTTGGGGCACTTTTTGATTCATTTCACGCTTCCGGTCTGCTAGCGTCCGATATTGCTTGTTTGGTATTTATTGGTACTAAAATCAAGAGCTATTGAAAAATTCTTCCGAGTTTTAGCTAAAAAATATATTACCTTTATTTAAGGGCTACTTTGATTGCCATGATAAACTGTCGTCTTGAATCCAACCAACCAACCAATCCACTGATTATAATCTGTTATTCATTATTTTCCTTTTGAGTAACTAATATACACACATAAATAGTTTGCTATAAGATGGCCAGTTTTACCAAATAAAATGGTGCTCGATAAATTTTGCAACGTACCTAAGTACCTAAGTACTAAGAGCAGAAAGGAGATGGGAATAATAGTTCATTCTAGTACTAGTCAGGAACTAATTAGTTTCAGGGCTTAGTGCATGGAGTAGGTACCTACAAATAAGCCTATGCAGTAGAAAACGATAGAAAACATTGCTACGATTATTTATTACTAGCTTTTTCCCGCGGCTTCGCCCGCGCGGAATTTGGCTATCGCGCGCTGTTCCCTCGGGAACTGTGCATTTTCCCGGGATAAAAAGTAGCCTATGTCACTCTCAGGCCCATAAACTATCTCTATGGCAAAAATCACGTCGATCCGTCGCTCCGAGCGAGCTTTTTTGACTTACTATGCAGCGTTGCATGCAATACTTTTGTACGGCTAAGTACTTAGAACTAAAATACAAAATAGGAGAAAAAATAAACTGAACTTTTTGCTGGCCATCCATGACAATGCTTCAGCTGTTCATTGCTCCCTCAACACATTCATCGTCTAGCGTTTTATACAACGCACGCATTGTATTACAAAACCGCCCAACGCTTCGCTTTTCACACTAGGGCGGACCTAATCAATTACAAAACATGTTATATCACTATCTGTAATAAAACAAAAACATCGCGTATCTTACACAAGACTGGCCCTAATACTACGACTACGAAGTGCCAAATTCGAACTTTTTTCTCTCTTGCCATCCCGCTGACGCTAATATTATTTAATACGAGAGCGAGAGGGACGGTACGATACGAACTTCAAATTTCGTAGTAGCCCTGTATTTCATTAAAAACTTTATCTCGACCGTCTAAAGCTATCGGCAGGTAGATAGAAACTCTCGGTGCTGCTTTTCGCGTCGACGTTAGTTTCCGCGTGTTTGCCTCCGTTCTCGTTCTCGCAGCACTTGGGGAACGGCGCCAGGCTGTCGTTCTTGAAATAGTTCCTTAAGTTCTCCTTGCTTCGCTCGTTGTTGTTGGCCGGTAAGCGGCCGTTCCTTCCTCAGAGTTTCGAGGAACCGTTGCTGATGAGACGGATGCTGCTGTCACGGCCGACGCTTGTCCTAGGACAGAAAATATAAGTTGTAAAAAAAACCGGCCAACCGGACACGCCTAAAATAGGGTTCCGTAGCCATTAAGAAAAAAATAAGTAATATTTTTCTAAGGATTTCGTATTTTTAACCGACTTCATATACGGAATCTTCCAAGTTTACCAAGGTTACTAATAATTCTCAAGAAAACTTAGCCGTTATATGTAGTTTTCCTTGAAAGTTTGATATACTTACTACCATTCTCAATTTTTTCAAATTTTTCCACCCACCGGTTTAGATTTCAGACTTGGGGGGCGCTCGATTTTAATGAAAATTTGCACTTCAAAGTTGAATATTTTGCAAACAAATCACTGAATCGAAAAATCGTTATAGCAACCCCCTAATGATTTTAAAAGACCTATCCAACGATACCCCACACTACAAGCTTGGATGAGAAAAAAACACCCCCACTTTACGTCCATGGGAGATACCCTAAAAATTTTTTTTTTAAATTTTTAGTGTATTATTTTGTCGGCATAGTTTACATACATATTCGTGCAAAGTTACAGCTTTTTAGCATTGATCCCTGAGCAAAGCCGCGGACGGACAGATAGACAGACAGACAGACATGGCGAAACTATAAGGGTTCCGTTTTTGCCATTTTGGCTCCGGAACCCTAAAAAGCACGTTTCATCATCATCATCAATCAAACTTCAGCGAGACTGAGTCATAGTCCAAGTCTCACGTTTGGTATTTTAAAAAAAAGGAGACCATAAAGAACCCGTGTGTCAGTAGTAGATAGGTATCTATTTGTCATTATTGTATTGTTAACTCGACTTAAATACCGGGTGTGGCCTGTAATATGAGCAAATAATTAAAACATAGATCATACTCCTCAAACTGAACAACATTAGTTCAGCGACTTTTAAAAAATAATTCGTTTTTTAATTTTTATTACACTTTTTAAGTTTATCCGAAGAAGCAATGTTTTAAAGCAAAATGCTTGATGTTTGTAGCGTGACAGGCAACGTCAGTTGTGTTCTGGCGTACATTGATAGCAGTATTTAATTTGTATAATAAGGGCAAATTCAAACTGCATTATTTTTAAAAGTCGCTGAACTAATGTTGTTCAGTTTGACGAGGACGATCTACGTTTTAATTTTTTGCTCGTATTACAGGCCACACCCGGTATACGTACCTACCTTCTACCTTAATTATCAAAAGGAAATGTTTCGTTTACGAAAGCAGTCTCTTGTCGTTAAGAAACCTGCTATTTGGGATCCGTCGGGATCTTAAATTATGCTTATTCGGAGCTCCGTAAACTAATTCAAACTTTGAAAATTAATATTCAAAGAAGCAGCAATTTGAATACAGCTTTTCGTTCATTGACATGAAATTCCTTTTTCACCTCAGCACCTCAAACAGGCAGGTTTTGCTATGAGAAATCAGTGAGCAAAATCGCATTTTGCTCACTCCGTGAGACAAAGTAACTTTTTAATTATTTTTTTTAAATGCTGAGTACAGTGTTGGGTCTACTTACTGAATTCCAAATATTTGAACTTTACTTTGATCTGTCATTTCACTTCAACTCGAAAAAAGCAAGAGATAGGATCAAATTTGTCGATTACAAACTTAAATTAAATTTTTGGTATTAAAAATATATCGAAATATTTCCAAAATGTAAATTTTCCCGATCTTTTAATAAAGTATGCAACCTCGTTGCACGAAAGCCGCTTCTCTTGTTTTTTTTTTTATAAAAGAATTCCGTATACTGCCTCTACATTATAATTATTATTTGTTAAATTTAATGATTTTTTAACAAATCTATTTATGTTTATGTAATATAAATCTTAATAAAATCATATTAAAAGGTTTAATTATTCAACCTTTTCAATTACCCCGAGATGAGGCTTTTTGCAGTATTAAAAAATAAGTGTGACATTAGTACAAGAAGTTAAGATTGCATGTTATGAGTATGCGATTTGTATTGTAGCTACTGGACTCTTTTTATGGTTTTAAATGTAATTATTATATTTGATAATAATCGGATCCTATTTTAAAAAAATGTGTTTGTTTTGTAAACAGGTAGGTATATGTGGTTTTATTCTTATGTTACATTTAAATTATGTTCTCGCTGCTGAGGTGAAAAATTGTATGTGTCACACGAGACCAAAGTTTTTTTGCATCTCGTGTATTTAAATCCCTTGCTGATCTCAGGATTCTAACCTAGAATCACTCGCTAACGCTCGTGATTCAATTATAGAATCCTTCGCTTACTCGGGATTCAAACTCAACACTCGCAACAAAAAACTACTTTGCTCTCTTGTTGCACAAATAACTATTGTTTGTTTATAAGCCTCTAAATTGTATTAAGAAACCACAAAGTCCTATTTTTTGTTCGAAAACTTTCCGTAATGATGTTTTAGAGTTGGGAAAGGCGTTTTTGAAAAACGTATGACACGGATTTATGGAGGTGGTAGATTTTATATTCAAAATTACTTCGCTCACCCGCGACCTTATGAAAGCTATGTCTATGCAAGAAATGTGTGTTCATGCAGTTTCTATACCTCCACTCTGTAAGAACACACACAAATTCGAAGTGTGTTTGAAAATAAGGTCATATAATGAAATGGTTCTAATACTCACGTCCTAGGCACCATACTGATATTGGTTTTCCTGCTGGAGGTGATTCTTCTGGACGTGGATAAAGAGATGGACCCTCGAGGACCACGAGCCGGACCACCGCGGCAGAGCAGGTATCTAAAACAAATTGACATTAATATAAAAGCAGCTATGTGTAGGATTTTTCTTAAGATGTTTTCCAAAGTAAATTTCCTTTAAAAATTGTGTATAAAATTTCTAAACCGCACTGGTCACGCATGGACATTACAGCCTAAGTCGTCTCATTTTGGGAAGAGGCTTGTGCCCAACAATGGGAAGCGTGTAGGCCGGAGATGAAGATATCTTAAATGGCCCGATACTGCGTATATTTTGCTTAGAACTTTGCTAAATAACACTGGATAACAAGGATAGATAGTTATACGTTTTTTTTAATTCTTTTATTTCGTTCCACATAACTATATCACTTCGTTCGCCTAATACGTTATAACAACAATAATAATAATGTTTATTTGTATTTACTATTGCAATATAAGACGTCTTATCTTGCCAGTATCTTCATTCGCACACAATGCAAGGAAGGATTACAGTTAATTCTGGGCTTCCAAAGCATAATATTGTGTGGGTATAGTTACTATAGTAACGAATAGATACGTACACAATACGAGTACACACGTACATATATATAATTAGTACTATTGTACCATACGTCGAAGAATATGCATTAAGCCATCTTGAATATATCGCATACCTTATTTAGGAAAGGAGAAACGTTCAACTTTATTTTTGTAGCATAGGTTCTGGATAATGCTTAAACCACTCTCAAGCTTAACCCATTTCCTCTGAAACTTACATTTTATGACACACTAACAGAAATAATGGGTACTTTGTAGTCAACTTTATCCAACTTGCCGCACTCTGTGAACTTGCTTCTGACAGCAACTTTTCACGCTAAAACAGTACTTTACTGCATTAGAATAAAGTCGGAGCTTCCACAGCCTAGATTAACATCTATCAGATTCACGAAGAGCTCTCTGATGGCATAAAAAGCACTTGTATACGATATATCCTGTATTCTCGCTCAAAAATAAACCCAATAATAATGGTAGAAGGTGCGCGATTGTATGTTCTGCCATGAGGGAAGATTGATGTGTCTGTGAGAAGCTCTAGTGTTGGTTAATTCTCATGTGAGAGATTGTGTTGAGATAAATTAGGTAATAAGAAACATTTTTACTCCGTAATGGACATACGTGTACTGATTACCGAGTAATTATTTGTATCTAGGTAAGTACCTACATACCTAATCCTACTTATTGTTATAAATGCGAAAGCTGGTGAGTATTGCGTAATTTAAATGCTTGCGTGTACCTATTTGTTTCTCTTTAAAAATAAAACAGTTTACCAGTACAATAGTAGGTACAATACAATGACTCTATTATTGTACACCAACAATAATTAAGCAATACAAGAAGCAGGTCCACAGAGAGAAAAGGAGAAATTTGATTGAAATTTGGTGTAGATTGCCTAACATCTTGAATAGCACATTGTCTACATTTCAATCTCTAGATTAATACGGTATATATTGGGATACAATTCCAACGGCTTGGAATTAGTTACATGAAATTTTTTGCGGGTAAATTTCTTTGGAAATCTCAACAATTAAAAATAAAGAGAAAAAATAAATAAAAACTAGTTTGAAATCGGAAAATACGCGAAGGCACGACGGGCACTGCTTGGTTCACCCGTTCTTAAAGTTCCTCACATGGGTGTATCTGGCCTTATGCATGTTTTTTTTTGGTCTGAGTCACCTGAAGGGCCAAAGACATTTGATTTTGTTTACTTGTTTTAAGTTTCTGAATGGTATAACATTCAGACCTCATATAAGAGGTGCTTTATGAGAAGATGGGGGCATTGCAGTCTGGTAAAATCAATTATGGCCGACTGGGAAGGTAGGTCCCAGACAGTACCGGACTCCTACCGCCTAAACACCTCAACTCCTCGGAGATATTATATATATAGTATTATGGATGTTGAACGTAATGTACCTGTTGAAGTGCTTCCTGAAGATACCGCTAGTGCAGTAAAGGGCGATGGGGTTGACGCAGCTGTTCAGGAAGGAGAAGCAGAAGCCAATGATGCGGAGGGCGTGCCACCACCCGTTGTAATCCATTTGGGCAGTCGGACTGCAAACAAACATTTTACAGAGACGGAAGAATAATTTTAATAAATCACTAGCTCTCTACCCCGTGGGAATTTTGAAAATGCCCTTCTTAATGCACCTGTATGATCGATCGTGCCAAGTTTCAATATATGCCAACCGGATAGCCAAGTGGTTAGAGAACCTAATTATGAACTTTGTAGGTCCCGGGTTCGATCCACGGTCGGGGCAGATATTTGTATTAAGGGGGGTTGCTCTTCCATACAAACCTACGGACACCCCGCATAGCTTCCACGGACATGTTTTCTTAGAGGATTTTTTGAGAATAGTAAATTATGGATATGCTCTTCCAGCAAAATCCAAAAAAAAGTAACTTTATTGCATCAAAAGTGCAGCGTGATGCAGTAAATTTTGATGCATTTTACCATTGTATGAGTACAACTGACAGTGTTCGCAGCGAGCATGTAGTGACATCTTATATGGGTGCGTGAGTCAATGTCACAAAATCAAACTATTGTAAATAGGTATCGACTATTTCGTGTGGTCACGTGACCATCACCTTTGGCTCAGATAATACGACAACTAAATGAAGAAAGCATGAGATCACTGAGAGATCAAGTTCAAGTTTCTGAGTCTAGTATTTACTTTTTTTGTTTTTAAATCTGTTATTTTCGGAAGTTGAAACGCCTAAACTATTATTTCTGATTAATGCAAGGACGCAAACTATAAGTAAGACGAAAAATAGGTAAGTTACTTTTAAAATTGTCATTTAAAATAATAATTATTTAAGTAACAGAACCAGTCCTCGGCAAAAATTATAACATTGCATACTTTACATACATTATAATGCGGTGCTTCGATCTAGGACAAGTGGTTTAAATTCAACTTACAAATTCTGAACAGATATTAGTTATTTACTCTTACGTAGACAGTAGCGCCACTAATTTATATAAAGCATATTTATTCTCACAATAAAAGGTGCTAGGTGTAATCACTAAACTAATTAGTTAAAAAATAAGGTCTACATTCAACATACATTGCATGTGTATGTATGAATATCAAGTTTTACAGTGAGGCTCAAATAAATTCCTACATATCACGGCATTTTTACGGCCGCTAAATCTAGGCTCGGTGAATAAAAAGGTTTTCACAATCGAAGTAGTTTTCGTACCTTTTTTATTATTATAACTGGCTAGATAAGTAAAATTTAAACGTCATTATAATACATTTTTGTCACAACGTCAAGTCAATGAGATTGATATTCAAAAGCAATTATGTTTGAATAATTATGGTTTGAACACAAATCAAGAAGTCAAAAAGTTGGCGGACGAGAGGAAATTAGCAAGAGTGCAACTCTTAAACTATTTATGTATGTACGATTTGATGATGAAAAAATTGGATACACGGGTATGTTAATTTTATCATTTTTGTCAGAAACATTAATATTTGTTACAAGAACACCAGAGGCAGGGCTGTAAGAATTTCATTCCTACTGGGTGGCCAAAGTATGGCTTATCGTGTGTACCAAACTTGTGGTCTGCAGCAACCTACTACGAAAACATACCAAATTTCCCTAACTCTTAGTAGCGTCGTGAACATTTTCACTCCATAGAAGTAAGTCGCTTCCCACCGTCTGTCTGCATATGTACGAGTATGTATAGTATGTACTCTATTATGAAGTGATTCAAGATTTTTTATTTTATTTATAAGTGTGAGAAACGGCAGGGGTTATGGTTTTGGAGCGTATGTATGGGCATTTCTTTCGCATGCTATGCAACAAGGCCTTGATGCATCTTAACAAACGACAAGAGCAGAGACAAGAAAATAAGTCTTTGTTAGGAGTGACACAGGTTGTTAATTTTATGCGTATGTGAGTCTGTCTGTGTATCTTTCCGTCGGCCCATCCGTCCGTCCGTCTGTCGATCCGTCCATCTGTCTGTCCGTCTGTGTTTTGAAGTGAACACTACATCATTCTCCAGTGATGACATATGGATCCGAGATGTGGTGCTTTACTTTAGGCCTTATAAATAGGCTCAGAGTTGCTCAGCGAGCTATGGAGAGAGCTATGCTTGGGGTTTCTCTACGGGACCGAATCAGAAATGAGGAGATACGTAGAAGAACAAGGGTCACCGACATAGCCAAGCGAATCAGCTCGTTGAAGTGGCAATGGGCGGGCCATATAGCACGGAGAGCGGATGGCCGTTGGGGCCGAAAAGTTCTCGAGTGGAGGCCGCGGATCGGCAAGCGCAGCGTAGGACGTCCACCAACAAGATGGACGGATGACCTGGTTAAAGCCGCAGGTTCACGGTGGATGCAGGCCGCTGCCAGCCGAAGCAACTGGAGGTCTGTGGGGGAGGCCTATGTCCAACAGTGGACGTCCTACGGCTGAGATGATGATGATGATGATGATGGTGAATAAAGTTGTACCAACTGTACTTTAGACGAAAACTTTACTACGACCTTTAAAATTTATAAGTATTTTATTGATAATTAGAAGCAGAGTCTTGGGAAATAGCTCATGTTAGGAGATAGAGAGATCAGAAGAGGTATCGTTAGATTTGTCTCTGTTAGGAGTGACACAGGTTGTTAATTTTATGCGTACATGTCTTTCCGTCGGCTCATCCGTCCGTCCGTCTGTTGATCTGTCCATCTGTCTGTCCGTCTGTCTGTCTGTTTGTGTTTCGAAGTGAACACTAAATTCATTGTCCTATTTTTTTAATGATTGTTTACCAACGCACACACCAAACCTTTTATCCTAAAAAGCTGAAATTTAAGATAAGGAAAAAATGGGATTTATTATGTACCTACATAAAATTCTACTGGTTCGTAACTATTATTTAGTTTTTAGGGTTCCGTACCTAAAAAGTGCCATCGGAACCCTATTGCTGAGACTCCGCTGTCTGTCTGTCTGTCTGTCCGTCCGTCTGTCACAGGGCTCTATCTCTTGAGTCGTAATAGTTAGACACTTGAATTTTTTACAGATTATGTATTACTGTGGCCGCTATAACAACAAATACTCAAACCAGAATAAAATAAATATTTAAGGGTGGCTCCCATACAACAAACGTGATTGTTTTACCGTTTTTTGCATGATGTTAATAACGGCAACAGGTAGACGCTTGAAATATTCACAGAATATTTAGATGTATAATTACTTTAAAAATAAATAAATAAATTAAAATAAAACAAATATTTAAGGGGGGCTTCCATACAAAAAACTTGTTTTTCTGGCCGTTTTTTTTTTTGCTAATGTCTAATGTTGTATAGATAATGGTACGGAACACTTCGTGCGCGAATCCGACTCGCACTTGGCCAGTTTATTTTTAATACCCAGGGTAGGTATCATAGTATTCAATGTTATATATTTAATTTTACAACTCTATCTCCATATCACTAATCTCTGTAAATTTGACATGCAGGCAGAAAGGAATAGCAAAAATCTAAATTTAATATCAGGATATTTTGAAAAAGATAAGTATTGTTCACAAACCGATCTTAATGACGATGATGATGGTGATGATGATAGTCGTATGTCATCGCTGCCGAATTCTAACTTTATTCAATGAAAGACATGGAGAAACTTTGTCACAAAGACTTAGTTCAGATAATTTGATATTACGCTGTCCGTCCGTCTATTTCTATAGGATTACTTAAAACTGAAGCAAACTGAAGTGGCAGTGGGCCGGCCATATCAGCCGAAGAACCGATAACTGCTAGGGTAAACGAGTATAAGCCTAGCGTGGCGTGGGACGCCCTCAGACTAGGTGGAGTGATGATTTTCACTGGGTAGCTGACAGTAACTGGATGAGAGTGGCCGAGGGTCGTGCTCAGTGGCGTGCAATTGGAGACGCCTATGTCCAGTAGTGGGCTAAGATAGGCCGATGATGATGATGATGATGATGACTTAAAATAAGAATAATCCCACTCATATTATAAATGCGAAAGTTTGTTAGTCTGTTTGTTTATTTCTTTATTACCTTTTCACGTCTAAATCGTTGAACCGATTAGGATGAAATTTGGGATACAGATAGTTTGAGCCCCGTAGAAAAACATAGGGTAGTTTTTTTTTAATCGCATAATTCCCGCGGAATAGCTATAAAATAATTCTACGCGGACAGAGTTGCGTGCAACAGTATGTACATTAGGGAATTTACCTACTGATAGTCTGATTTTCGTCCTTATGCTGTAACTAAAAGGCATCGGTCAATTTTATTCGTCCACCTAGGTATCCTATAGTCTGTCTGCTAATACTATTTCTGTATTTATTAATGCACAATTCCTTTCAGATTCAATGCTCACTAACTGCATATAACTTTGCCTGGAATCATTATATTGCTGAAGTAGCCTAGGTGCTGTCATGCAATATTCAAGGTGAAGAAAAGAAGAAACGTTTAATGTTGATATGCAAAAAATTAAGGAATATCTGACTGATTAGCTATGTTTGATTTATTTATTAACGCTGTGTTAAAAAGTTTGTTCTAAATAAATATGATGTACACAACAAAATAGTCTTCGTAGGCATTTTCTTTTAGCGTTCCGTGGGTGGAAATTTTAGTGGAGCTTCTAAAAACAAGAATAGCAACAGGTATGTAGTTTTTATTTGTTGAATGAAACTACAGTAATTTCAGATGATGAGATAATAGGGGTACATATATATAAAGTACTATAAGACCGTACAACTTTGACCTTTGAGATAACTTTGCCCAAGTTGTAATTTTTTTAAAATATCTGAAATAAAACAAAATTGACTGATTTGTGACCACTTTGTGACATGCACATTTCTAAATCATTTTTGTATATTTTTTTCCCTGTTGTCACGAATAAATCTTTTCTTTTCCCTCGATATTGGAATATTTCTTTATTCCTGACGGGAGTTACTTCTCCTTTTTAGGGTTCCGTACCCAAAGGGTGCCAACGGGACCCTATTGCTGAGACTCTGCTGTCTGTCTGTGTCTGTCTGTCTGTCTGTCTTCTACTGGTTCGTAACTATTATTTAGTTTTTAAGGTTAGGCCAACGGGACCCTATTGCTGAGACTCTGCTGTTTGTCTGTCTGTCTGTCCATCCGTCTGTCACAGGGCTTTATCTCTTGAGCTGTAATAGCTACCCGTGTGATGTCGGGTTAGAATTAGACCTCTCCATTTCTTCCGTGGATGTCGTAAGAGGCGACTGAGGACCGTAGGCCACAGGCTAGCAACCTGTCACTATTGTACTGTTTTTGTCAAACTTAAAACCTAAAATTGCTAAAAGTGGCTCCGAAGCTGTAACGTTTCGTGTGCTTTGCCTACCCCATTTAGGCATACATGTTTGTGTGTGCTAGACACTTGAAATGTTGACAGATTATGTAGGTATTACTGTGGCCTCCATAACAACAAATACTAATAATAAAGTAATTAAAATTAAAAAATAAATGGAGTTGTCATACAAGAAACGTGTTTTTTTTTCAGCGTTTTTTGGTTACTAGGCGTTGCTAAAACTTATTTTATTAGTGAACTGTTTTAAAAACATTGTACTTACGGATCCCTTCGTATGTACGAGTCCGACTCGAACTTGACCTTTTTTATCCTGCCAAGGCCTTTTTGTTACAGCTTATATTTAACTCCGCGGGCAAAATAAATATAAAGGGCAAAATTGGACGGTTTTATGGTACTAAAAAAATAGTCTTCTATTTATAACAGAAAAGGAACGACCAATAATTGAAGGATTTTAAATTGTGTTTATGTATGTAACTTGAATTTTAGTTTGCAGATAGCTCTTATGGCACGAAGAGTAGAAAAATCAAAAAATCGCCGGTTACGTTTAAGTTATGAAGAAATATAAATTTCATTTCATAGTATGTACCACACAAGTATATATCATAATCAACTTCGTGCCTTACTTCCTGGCGGTGACATATTGTCACATGGAATTCAAACTAACATCAAAAAAATGTACGAAGAATTTACGAATTTGTGCGCTAGTTTCAAAAAAATTACTACCCGTAATAATCACGGGACAATTCACACCAATTGACCTAGTCCCAAAGTAAGCTTAGCAAAGCTTGTGTTATGGGTACTAAGCAACGGATAAATATAATTATATAGATAGATACATACTTAAATACATATTAAATACCCAAGACCCGAGAACCAACATTCGTATTTTTCATACAAATATCTGCTCCGACACGGGAATCGAACCCGGGACCTCAAGCTTCGTAGTCAGGTTCTCTAACCACTAGGCCATCTGGTCGTCAAATAGTACTACTAACCACTACTAATAATAGTACTACCCGTAATAGTAGTACACCGGTAGTAATAAAGATACTTTCTGGCGGGCGCTATCTATTTTACTATGAAGCAGTCGAATTTTTTATGAGAAAAAAATCGGAATCCCAATAGGCACCTTGTATAAGCGCTTCAGAACCTGCACGTTCATTTTTCATTTTTTTTAACTATAGCGTACAATTTCGTTCATTTTTTCTGATTTACAAGAAATTTGAAAAGTCGACTGCTTCATAGTGAAAAAGATAGCCCCCGCCAGAAAGTACTTCAAACTAGTAGATTTTTTTTTAGTTTTTTTTATAGTCGGTTCCATTTTTTGTTAAAAAATTTTTCATGTACCTACATTTTTTGATGTGAGTGAATTCCATGCGACACCATGTCACCGCCAGGAAGTATGACACTCAACTTCAAAGCTGTCTCACCCTGGAGATCGCATAGATCGATATTTACTTGACATCTTATTCCGAAACTTATTTATTGTTTTGTCACTAGTAACGTGCTAGCGCAAGTCTTTTCGCGATAGTTTTAATCTTCTTCTGCGTGAAACATAAACATGTAGTAGAAAAATAGTAGAATTATTATACGTTCAATTTTTTTAACAAACGAGTTAGTGTTATGCTCTATGTCACAGGATGACTAAGACTATCGACATCGATAATAATATCACTCATGTTTAGACTTTGCTCACGTCTAGCTTTAGAGACATTCTTGACTGAGCCGGCCGCGATTTAACTGTAGTAGGTAGTATGGCGTTCTTTTTCGAGTGTCATTGCTACTGAACTGTCAGGTTGCCTTACTGAAGAAAAGGAAACTCGTGTAAAATGACAATCTCGCATACAGATACCCAGAATCAAGAACCAAAATCAGAAGAATTGTATATGTTCATATATTGATAAATTTTTATTGTGAGCTTACTTTTTTTTAATTATGTGTAACTATTATTACAAATTATATATTTTTAAGCTTCTGGTACCTTGACTTTTGTATTTAGGACTATTGCATGGTAGGTGCACGCGGCTAGTAGCTAGTTTTATAAAATCTCCGCTTACAAATTGTATCTTTCACGTCACTGCTTTCATTATAGTGGCATCATAATAATGTTTCATTTTGAGTTTGCATTATATTATAGGCACTAAGTAAGTATAGAAGTTAGGTTGGTCAAAACTGTCTTATTGGCTGTACATTTATTTTCATCCAATCTAGTGTCCCAAATTTCAAATTTGTCAATTTTCAAAATCACTCAATATGCTTGACTGAAATGTTTACATCGTAAAATCTGGGCCATATTGTCCGAAATAAAGGTACTTATTATTGTAATAGCTTGTTCAGATTTTCGATCACGAACCCATCTGGACCCGGTCATTTGAAAGGCATGTGACCACAGCCAACATATCTAATATAGATGAGATGAGCAGAATTTTGGAGGTCTATCCCCTAATACACTATAAGGATGTGCTAGCGGACAGGCCTCTACAGTTGCCAGATCCGGACAGTAATTCACATGGAGTGGGCTATGGCGTTATAGGATGCCGCATACAGCATTACCGAGATATGGAGTGAGATAACGGACACCTACCATTACAATTTTCCAATATCATATAAATTGTACTTTTAGTAGACGATGACATGTCGTTCACTAAATGGGCCGCTCAAACTATTGACCCCCCGGAACAACGAGGTGTAGTATAATATAACGCTTCAAAAATGTGTTTCACATACTTTTATTCTGACCTAGAAAGACGTGTAATAATATGTGATATTTTTGATTGATTCGATTGTATATCTATCTTGTCCTGAGTGGATAGAGATGAACGAAATAAATACTTGAATAATTGAGTAATTTCGATGTTACCAGGTTCCTTGACTCTTGATGCGTGGCTTTACTGGTACGTCCATGAGGCACATGTGCCATATGACCAGTGATGTAAATAATGGAGTTGTTCTTTCGATAAATAATAAACTTTATTACATACATTATAATAATTATTTTTATTCTTGAACCGCATTTAGATAAACAATGAAAATTGCTACGGGGATATTATATTACCTTATCATTACTATGGCGACGTGTCAAAAGAACGCTGCACATTGCTTCGGGACAGATAACTTGTTAATTTGCGGAACCTCATATAAATATCTATACAATAAGTTTACATACACGCCCGCTCTCTTTCTCTTCCATGTAAAACAATATGTTATTATGTATGTATAGTATATGTCACACAAGCTCAACTAGCTGTCACAAATACCTACTATATAACTATTATTAGGTATTGTGTGATATATATATTATTTCATGTAGGAGGGAGGTGGAGGAGGGCGTGTACTGCATGTTATTATATTATGTAGGAACGTATCACATAGATCTAACTGTGCCGCACGGTTGACAGCAGAGAAACCTAGGGCAAAATTAAATACTGTAGGTTCTAGATACTGACTAACAGTCAAGCTCAATATTTTTTATTTGCTAGTGGTACGGTTGGCTTGTTGATTGACTGGACAGCGGGCATATTTAACTTGTATCACAAAGTTTATACCTTTTTTTTGTTCTCAAAGTATTAGCTGAATCTAATGCCGATGTTGTTCACTAGCAGACCTGACCCCCTGATCCTGATAATTATTCTGAAACGCTGTCTAATGCGACGTACTGCATTTTACTTACCCCAAAGAAAAGATTGTATGGTAGAACTGCAACTGTCACAGGCGGAACGGCAGTGATGGGCCTGGTAATTGCAGCCTGCTCGGTGCTTGATCAGATGAGAGGAATAGAGCAACAAAATAATTAAAAGAAACTGAAATTAATCAAAATACCACGCACAGGACTTATCACGCTAACACACACGAGTAATATTTACCTCGACGTTTCGGCAACATTACAGTGGCCGTGGTCACGAGTAGACTGAAGTGTGGGGTGTCAAGTCTGCCTAGCAGCGCGAGTCCTTCGAACTACCCGCACTTGGTCATTTTTATTTGTCACCCCACACTTCAGTCTACCCGTGACCACGGCCACTGTAATGTTGCCGAAACGTCGAGGTAAATATTACTCGTGTCTAAAAATATATTGTTTCCAAAATACTTACTTGATTTATAATGCATAATAATTGGCATGATTATTGGGATATGAATTTACTGTACCAGCGGGAAAATTACAAATTAATTATACCCCTGCCCGGTCAACCAGACTAGTTAGCCGTAGATACTACAGGCAAAGAGCGCTCAAAAAGTAGCAAAGTAAAGACATTCCCTTTTTACTCTTAGTATTTGAGGACATGTAAAACTATTTGAGCATTTCTAAATAAAGTTTGTACATTTGATTTGCGACTCCTATTTGTGATAAAAATTTGCAGGTATATAGAGTGAACGATACTGAGCCGTAATAACATAGTCTCTCAAAATGTCCCAATTGGTTTGTATGGAAATTTCCTTTTTTGTTACCAAAACTATGGATTTGCGGTAACAAAAAAGGAACTTTCCATAATTGGGACATTTCGGGAGACTATGTTATTTAAACTCAGAGTGAACGATTCACTCTATCTACCTGCAAATTTTTACCCAAATCGGAGTCGCAAATCAAATGTACAAACGTTTTTAGAAATGCTCATTTTAGCTGTAGCTTGCTGTGACAAAGTATCAAACTGTTCAGCTACCTATGAGCTTGACTGCTTCGAATTAGGTTTGATGCAACATCTGTCTCCGATGATGACGTGTCAGCTAAACTGAACGTGCCCGTAGTCTGCAAGTACGACGGATTATTTGCGGTAGTTCTAGTTCCTTCACAAGACCTTGAAGAAAGAACTGCGGGATTTTTCCGCCTTTGTACCTTTGCAAGAACTGAAGATGCTACTGCGAAAGGAACAAAGGCTAAAAAATAAACGCAGTTTTTCCTTCAAGTCTTGTAAAGGAACTAATGCAAAAAAAACGCAATAGTTCCATCGCACGAACATCCAAAGGAAACACTGCCAATAATCCAGTACGCACGACTACAAACCTGCTGGATCGGAAAAAAATCCTAGCAGATAATACTTACAATAGGTAGTTATATGATACGAATCGACAACTGTTTTCGACTCGAAGGTAACAAAGGGAGTGTAGATGATTTTGGAACTGCTCGTAGTCTTCTGCTGATTGTGCCAAATCATCGGTTATGATATCCTAACAAAATCAATTTATATAAGTAGGTACAAAATTAGCACGGGATAATTTTTTACCGCAATTTGATACCAGTTATCGGCGAGTGGGTGAACTTTTGCTGTTATGTAAGTATTTCGTAAGTATTTATTTATACCTATAAAGGCAAAACATGGCCTAAAAATGCATGAGATTTGGCAAACGTATTCCTTGAGGATCGCAGAGGTGCAAGAAGTTTTTTTTTTAATTCGAATACCTACACTACAGAGTAGATTTTTTTCTTCAGCGGGAGCGAAGCCGCGGGATTAAGCTAGTAATTATATATACGAACTGAGAAATCCAGATGCAGAAGCCTAGATAAACTCTTCGTCAATTCTTTTCATGGTTAGCAACTTATTAATAATTGATATTAGCAGCTTATGATTACTAATTCTCTACCAAAAGTCTTACCACAGAAATTGAGTGATGATGATGATGATAATTAGGATAGTAAACTCTGTATGGTTTTTATTACCTCTTTTGATAGAAAGAGCTTACACGAAGCACTGTTCATAAAATATTAGGTATGTCTAAAGGCACTGTTACACATGCTCGTTACTGGACTGAAGCAAACGCGTTCACACTTGCTTAATACCTTTCCCCCTTCCACCCTCTCGAGTTTGCCACTAATAAGCATGCTCGATAGTAGCATGTCCTGTTCACACATGCTACTAGCTAGCATTTGCTCAATAGTAGCATGCTTTCTTGCTACTAAAGAGCATGTGTAACAGTGTGGCCTTACGGATGCCCTTGATAAACTTGATTGCCTGTGCATTCCTGTGCGTGTCGTACAAGGTGACTAAGAGCCCTGGTGGCAGCACTCTCTATTGCCAACTACGAATTCCAAACTCCAGCTCTGCGGCGTGGAAGGTAAGGACAAACATCCGCACTATTTTCCCAAGAAACTCGTCCTGTAGATTTGCTACTGATTTTCAACCGACGACCATGACCACTTTAGCATGGTAGTAACTACGAAAAGTAACTATAAATATAACCTGAATAGTAGCAAGACCATCAACCAAGACAAGAAACCGTGGTCAGAATCTCGGTAATTTCTCAATTTATCGTACACATATAATGAACACTTGAAAGGCGTTTGGCTCGTATTATAATATGCGAACAGTTATCCAAGACCCTGCTTCTAATTATCAATAAAATACTTATAGATTTTATAGGTCGTAGTAAAATTTTCGAGTAAAGTACAGTTGGTACAAAATTTCGTGACTCGATAAAAAAATGAGAATATTACTCGAAGGAGTACCCCGATCGGGTAGCTAAGTGTCGCAATAGACTTTCGCTAGCTGGCGCTGTCTATTTGAGTGTGTGCGTGAGCTCCTAGTGTCCGTATACGGCCGCAATTGACGTTCAAAGTAAAGCACCTCGTTTGCGGCTTTGGCGGAATATTTCATTTCGAGTGTGGGGTCAAAAAATCGGTTACGCTTAGATACTCCCGCCATTAGTTTTTGGTGAAATAATTCTTCATAATTTACGAAAAAAACCTGAAAAAAGGAACTATTGATAACAGCGCCATCTAACGGGACATTGCTCATGAGCTAACCAGGAGCAAACCCCTTAAGTAAAGCTGGTGAAGACTATATCGAGTAATATAATATCGAATGAATAAATAAATGAAACTAAACTAATAGAGAATTAAATAAGCTTCGGGAAAATTTAACCAGTTCATGCCCTTTCGAAATGGAGACTGCAAAGTTGTTTTTGTTGTATTTTTGTGCAGTTGGTACCTAAGTCGATTGCAGATTAATAATAATAATAATAAATATCATGGGACACTTGACACCAATTACCTAGTCCCAAACTAAGCAAAGCTTGCACTATGGATACTAGGCAACGGATAAATATACTTATATAGATAAATACATACTTAAATACATATTAAACATCCAAAATCTGAGAAAAAACATTCGTATTATTCATACAAATATCTGCCCCGGCCGGGAATCGAACCCGGGACCTCAAGCTCTCGCGAAATTCTTAATCTTGCTCACATCTTGATCTCGTTTCGAACCCTGTGACTTGGAAATGACTCAAACCTCCGCTTTAACATGCCTAAACTTGACGTCATTTTAGTTCAGATAAGGATGGAAGCTGAACTAATATTGACTTGGGTCAGAAAGTTAGTCCTATCCTACAGTTTAAATTTCAACTTTGGTCAAGTTTTCGTCATTAGTTTCCGTTAGACTTTGAGGACGGATTAAATTTGAATACATTAATGGTTCTAATTATTAAAACTAGTACAAGTATCTTCAGTTGAGGTTGTCTCCTTAATCTATCATTTATGATAAAAGTTATCTTCTTTTGAAACATTTGTGTTTTGTCTATTTTATAAATAAGATAAGGCAAACTATGAAAGTAATCTGTAAATATATATAAAAAAATCAAACCTAAAAATAAAGTCGAATATACGACTGACTGATATTGGTACAACCCAAAACTGGGTCCTGACTATTGAACTTTTAATTAAGTATTAACATGTAAATCAAATATTAAGGTGCGAGGGTGACTCAGAGGTTTCCACACGAGATGAATTTGCCGGCTAGCTCTCCGGGTCAACTGAGGCGCAGTTTGACAAGCACAAGACAAAGGAAAATTCGAGATAAATAAAAAATAAAAAAAAAACAATTGAAGAAAGAAAGTAGGCGCTTGTTTAATAAATACCATAAATTAAAAAAAATACTGTTGGGTGTCTGAATTTTTGTAGTTATTTAATTAACACCTTGTATTATTGTGTGTTAATTAAATTAAATTGAAGTTTAAAATGTTTTTACTTTTTAGTTGAATTAAAAGCTTTGGTTCTAAAAATCAAAGGTCAAAAGAATCTCACCAGTAGTAGAACCACATCATGAAGACGTGCGAAGGCAAAAAGCAAGCTGCGAAGACCAGGACGAACGCGAGGACGGTCAGAGCCACTTTCCTCCGAGCCCGCATCTGAAAAGACGCTTAGCTTTAGGTTTCCCGGATCTTGACAACCTTGCGGTCTATTCGCCAAGGTTTGATAACATCTCAAAATACCTCACCGAGCGTACTGTAATTTTGTAATGTCAAGCACTCAGTTATTGTCAAACGCACGGGGCGTGCGTGCGAACGCGGCGGCCATATTGCTATTTCGTTTTACAATTGAGTGCATAGATTGGGTAATTCGCGTGATGTTATCTAATACAGCTAAGAGCGTTTATACCTGCTGAGCTGGCAACGTTGCATTTTTTATTCTTCCATAAAAATTTGATAAAAATTAAAAATGTGGTCTGGTAGAACTTTTCTTAATAGGTATATAAATAAGTTAATGGTGTCTACTCCAATAATTATACGTGATAGACTTTTATATTCTTTAAAAACGAACAAATGTTTATTAACGGTTGTTAAAGAAAATAAAAGTCTGTCACGAATAATTATTAGAGTAGACACATTAACTTAATATACTTATTCGTATATTAAGAAAAGTTCTATCAGATCACATTTTTAATTTTCATTAAATTTTTATGGAATAATCGATTAAAACTAAAAAAAATGCAACGTTACCAGCTCAGCAGGTATAAACGCTCTTTATTATTATTAACTTCTACAAGTGCTGGTTAAGTATAATGGTTATATATTAACGGGAAACAAGGGAATTATAATAACTATTTTATTTTTAAGAACATTAAAACAAATAACAGTAAACTGATAAAGTCTTTTTGTTAGGTATGTGCGACATAAAAAAGTGTAGATATTTGATTTCCTTTAAAGGTTACGGTTATTGTCGACCTTACTTTGATCGACCATTAAATAAACACAAAACACATACTTAACAGCAATACATTTGCTTTAAATTTCGTTTAATTCAAGCTTGTCAAGACAGATAGTACGATTCAATGAAGATATTGCCGACAGTCACGATATGTGCAAAGTGGAACAATTGAGAATAAAGGTAGATATACTTACAACATACGCCCAGACCTAGAGAAAATTTCATATAAGTAAAAAAAACATATTTTTCTTCTACTTTGATACGTCTCGCTCAAAAATGAGCAATTGCACTTTAGACGAGCCAGAAGCTAGCAGTCTGTTATTTTAGTGGAAGAATCATGATTTTTGTTTGTACTAATATAAATGTGTTTGTATGTCTGTCCGTCTTTCACGTCAAAACGGAGCGACGGATCAACGTGATTTTTGACATAGAGATAGTTTATGGGCCAAAAGTGAGATAGGCATCTTTTTAGCCCGTAAAAGTGCACAGTTTCCGAGGGAACAGCGCGCGATAACCGAACTCCACGCGGCCGAAGCCGTGGGCAAAAACTGGCATGTGATTGCAATCGCGAGCGTCAGAAACGTTAGGCACGGCCTCTGGGCCCGATTCTTTATTATCTAACACACTTGGAATCACGATCATTTTCACCAATTCTTTCTGACACACGGTATAAGATAAGGATAGAAAGAGATGGCGAATGCGATCACGAACGTCGGCGTTAGATTAGACACTACGCCGGTTGCCTGGAATAAGTAATGAATGATCGAATTCATATCTCAATCTCAGCAGGTTTTTATTGCGATCCTGCTTACAATGTATTGGTAAGTCTATTATATGATATTGTACCGGATAACTCACGTCTTAAATCGAGTTTAGCTCGACATGTTTCGGGCCAATTCGTAGCCCTTCTTCCTAGGAGCAACGCTACAATATCATATAATATGACTGAGTCTCACGATAGTTTCATGTTCAAAATATTAGTAAGTCTGTTTTATTTACGAGTAATATTGAATTAACCAGGATTATTATCAGGAGACCCACTTGCTCGTTTGCCATCCAGTCGAATAAAAAAAAGAAGTTATTATATAGGTATTTGCTAGTCTTGCTACTAAGTAAATATAAGGTAAGTCCACTTAGTACCTATCTAGTTCATGGATATGGACCATCACAAATTAATGCCTGATTGAGTTAGTTTACTTTGAGTACCTTTACGAACTTTGTGTCTGTTAACTAATCCGAAACTCTTCCGTTTAAGCAAATTTAAATAATAGATAAACCTATTATCTACCTACCCGCCGTTGCTAAAATCATTCGAAATTTTAACATAAAAATACATCATCAAAAAAGTTTGAAGTGCTATATTTAATTTTAAGCATAGCGTACCTATTATAGAAAGAAAGAATACTTATCATTATTTGTAACATTTAAGGTTCTTTGAAAAGAGAAAAACGGACGAACAAAATGGTTCCAATTCAGCATGATATTCCGTTGGATAGTACGAATATAGTATAACATACTATTATTTTAAAACGCCTTGACTTTCATGCCTTACTCTCTAACGCAATGCATGAACACACACGTATGCAATTGAATTCCATTGGCAAATGCAACACATAAAGTGGCATCTGGATATGCAGAGTGCACGTGCAAACGCTACTGGTAATGCATTTTATGTTGACGACTTAATGATGTTGTTATAATCATACAAGGCTCCGTACAATGTTACGCTGATTCAATAATACTTATATATACTTCTTGCCAGATTTTTCTCAATGGAGATTTCCCGAACTGGTGGTAGATTTTTTGACATTCATAGGTGCTGTTATAGGTGTTTATAGCCTTAATTGAATAAAGATTTTTTGATTTTGACTTTGAAAGATATCTATAATAACCGTACGTTTTAAACACATACGTATATCTGTAACAGCACCCTCAAGTGGTAAAATAAATCTCGACATGTTTCGGGCTATTTCGTAGCCCTTCTTCTCAGGAGCACGCGACTTGGCGGCTGCCGCAACACGCACACTACGCGCCACCGCTCTGCTCGCTCGACTGTTTCGACGTATTCAGTATGGGAGTGACACGTGTCAGGATTTACTTCTTAACGGCGGACTACTATACGTAAGCCAGAAAAGTAAAATCTGACTAAAAAACACAAGTTCATCTTATAATTACTATAAACAACCTAATTAAACGTCAGTGTCAGGCTACTCATAGGTTAAGTTCAAATTACCTAATATCCGGCAAATATTCAGTATTATTTTCTGATCGAGCGGTTTTAAATAGTTTATTTATAAAGCTTGTCTGTTATTATGTAGGTTTCTTTAAAAATGCGTAATTTTCTAAGTGCTGCTATGTCGTATAAAATGTCAAGTAGCTTTCTGAAAAGCACCGTCAAAAAGCTGTAATGGTTTATGCAAGTGAAAGCCGCGTGTTCCATCCATCCATTCCAGCCTATTTACATCCCACTGCTGGGCACAGGCCTCCTCTCAGAATGAGAGAGGCCCGAAGTCCCCACGCAGGCCCAGTGCTGATTGGGAACTTCTCACTTACCATTGAATTACTTCACAGGTGTGTGCATTTTTCCTCACGATGTTTTCCTTCACCGTAATGCTCGTGGTACATTTCAATTGTAATTTCGCACATGAATTTCAAAAAACTCAGAGGTGCTCGGAATTTGAACCCACGAATTTCTGCTTGACAGGCGATAGGTCAAGCCGCCACCACGGTTTTTTTGAGTTTATCCCAATCCATACTAAGTAGTACTAATACTATAAATAAATACAAAAGTAACTCTGTCGTGTGTGCGTCTGGTACATTTTCCCGCTTAAACCGCTGAACTAGTTAAGACTAAGAAATTTGGCATACCAAATCCATAGAGCCCATAGAGCCAGTTTGCGGTTCGGGAATACAAATTTAGGATAGTTTTTATCCCTTCAAACTGGATAGTTCGGGATAGCGATAATAGTAGATTGTACAACAAGAGCATAAAACGAGCCATTTTACCAAAGACGTTCATATAGCCACCCGAGCCGGTATGGCGAGGACGGATAGACACGTCGAGGGGAAAATGGGGTTAATGCTCGAGTTTTACACTCTGCTTTTCACTTCGATGGCGAGGAAACGAAATAGCAACAGTGGAAACAATTGTTCACTTAAGTACTAGGGCATGCATTACTATATAATTATATTTTTTTAGTTCTATTGATTTATTTTGATTGATATGATTGATTTTAGATTTTATATAAATTAACTTGTTTGTGGCTGTTGACACCTGATTACCTTGGTCTTAGACGAAGATTTTATTTTATGCACTAGTGCATAAAAAGTCATTTAATGTCGCCTAGATCCAGCATAAACACAAACTTTACGAGCATGAGAAGTGAAAACGAACTTTGCAGATAGGGTCACGGACAACAGCCAGTATAAAATAAACCCCCATATCTTTATTCAATTTAGGCTATAATATAAAATTGATATTGTATACTTATTGTTAAGATAGTCATTTATTGTTAAGTCTTGGGAACAATATACAAACAAGTGACAATTAATTTAAAAAAAACAAAACAATATCCGCAACAGGCTTCGTCAACAAAACAAATTGTAGATCCGCAACATGCTTCGTCATTAGTCTAACCTAACTTAACCTAAACCCCAAAGCAATCCCCGGACCGATGCAATTCAGACCCAAACGTACCATAAATACTTGCCGCATTGCCCCGCTGAATCGCTAACGATATACGCTGCACCAGATAAGAACCGGACCGCGGGTCGCCGCCCCTGTCCCTCATACGCCGCCCCAGATCCCTAATGAAACGCTTTGCTTCGACACACCACGGCCCAGCAGTCTCGACTGCTATAGGTACAAAGTCATAATTGTTCTTGAGCATAATTGTTGTTAATTGTTGTTGTATAAAATAAATAGATGTTCATAAGGTGTACTCGCAGTAGCATCGTCATCACCATCATCCCACCCATGACCCTGTCTGCAAAGAGTTCGTCTACCGCCATCGCGAGCTATCCATGCACTTTTACGGAATAAAAACTATTCTATGTAGAGACATAGAATACCAGAGCCTTTATACGTCGCATTGCTGCTCACAGGCCTCCTCTCAGTACAAAGGGCTTGTGCTATTGGCTCTGTGCACGACCTCAGCGCCACCATGCGTCCGCAACTATTTTGGCTCTGATGCTCTGACGTTTTGAAATTTCATCGCGACATTGTGGCAAAAATCAAACCTGTAACGTATTAGTTTATAATACAAAATTACTGTGATACCGTGATTTTGGTGGACAAAATGTTGTGAATTCATTTTTGGCCATTAAAATTAAATAAGGTTAGTAAAATTTATTCAAAAAGTGTGTTGTATGTTATTTTCGTTATGTCAGGGTTTGTTTACTTATGGCTACTTGCTGGAAACACATAAATCTCGAGTTAGCGTTAAGCTCAGTTTGTTATGAAAGATTCATATGAGTATGACAGATGATAGAGTAGAGCCTAGATTATTTCTTCTTTTGGCCACTATGAGCGCTGCGATAGATTTCATTACCCCCACCTAGTACTTCGCACCCTCCCAATACTTCGCATTGCTGCTCATAGGCCTCCTCCCAGTACAAAGGGCTTGTGCTATAGTCCACACGCGGACCCAGTGCGAATTGGAAACCGCAGTTGCATACCGTCCAGCTGGGCTACTACGAAACTCGAAACTCCAAGTTCGTATCGTACCGTCCCTCTCGACCTCGTATTAAATAGTATAAGCGTCAGCGGGATGGCAACATACGAAGTTCGAGTTTCGAGTTCCGTAGTAGCCCAGCAGATTTTCCTAATACGAAACCGTGCAAATACAACCAATAACAACTCCGCAGCAGATGGCCGTTAGAAGCGCTCAGAAATATTGGGTACGCGCCAAACGATAATGTAAACTCTCGAAAGTGTTGCCGAATCTAATTTGCCTAAAAAGTTATCGATTCGCGAATAAAACGTAGTGGTTTTCGCTCAATGTTATTGCCAGTTTGTTGTGTTGTTGCGATCGGTTTCCGAGCAGTTAGATGTATTTTATGATGGACCCTTTGACCTGATCGTTGGGTCATCGGTCCCATTGTAAAGCTATTATTGTTTATCTTATGCACGTCCTATTGTCTAAACTGGTTACTAGTTGAATAAATCGGTCTAATGTGATTCCGTCTCAGAAGTTAAGAATTCCGCAACACTGTACTATTGTCTATAATCTATAATGTTCGAACAATAAACGCCCATTAATACACATATTATACGTTTATTTTATAGGGATTATATTCTATAAGTCAGTATGGAAGTACCGTTTTATTTACTTCTCGTATTGTCTTTATTTTTACAGCTTCTCGTTGTAAATATTTTTTATTTGACACACAACACGGAATGTTGACGAATCAGGTTCGATTCCTGGAGCGCAGTTTTATCTTTTCGGATTTTTTTATTTTTATGGTATTTCTAACAAAAATTAATGGGTGTGGTCTAATTTAATTTTTAACATTGTCAGGTTTTTTTTGGGGTACTTACCGTGCCTCTTAAGGAAAAAAAAAGAAAAAAAGAAACAACGTGTCGTACAGACACATTCTTCAGTCTTACACGTGTAGAAGTGGAGTAAATTGCTAGGTACTTTGTAGTTCATTGATAAATCATCAAAATCAAAATATACTTTATTTGCTAGAATAAAGTCAAGCGGATGTTGATGTGTATTACAATTTGTGTGCAGTGTATTCTGCCTGCTAATGGGCATGCAAATATTCAGTGTTAATTACAGTTAACTTTAATAAATATTCATCATCATCATCATCCCAGCCTATATACGTCCCACTGCTGGGCACAGGCCTCCTCTCAGAACAAGAGGGCTTGGGCCATAGTTCCCACGCGGGCCCAGTGCGGATTGGGAACTTCACACGCACCATTGAATTTCTTCGCAGGTTTGTGCAGGTTTCCTCACGATGTTTTCTTTCACCGCAAAGCTCGTGGTAAATTTCAAATGTAATTCCGCACATGAATTTCGAAAAACTCAGAGGTGCGAGCCGGGGTTTGAACCCACGACCCTCTGTTTGAGAGGCGATAGGTCAAACCACTAGGCCACCACGGCTTCGGCTTCGGCTTCGGCTTCGGGAATAAGTATTATGAGGCTTATAATCTAAGGGGCTGGTTTCACCATTCATTGATTAGTGTTAAGTGACGGTTAAATGTGATGCCGTCTCTATTTGTTTTGTTCGAATAGACGGAGACGGCATCACATTTAACCGTCAGTTAACACTAATCAGTGGATGGTGAAACAGCCCCTAAGTATTCTTTTATAGAGTAAAATCCATTTTGAGTAAAAAAATTGAATAAAAGTTTCTTAAACTCTTGCCTTCCACATGCTCTTATAAATTCAGGTAACTTATTATACAATCCATTGGACATTATCATAAAAACGGCATTGTCAAGCAATACTCAAGCCGACTATACAACAATGTTATTTAGCGGTCAAACCATTGACTCTACAACTACATGTAACCAGCGATGCCACAACCCTTATTTCTCTTCATTGCGCGTTTGACACGCTACCAGCACATGTGATTACCTTTTAGCACACGCAATGAACTAAGAAAACGCTCGGCGGGTCGCTGGTCGCACGGATTTGTAAAGCTTATGTGCCTTTTTATATCACATGTCCTACATTTATGTCCTTCACGCCCACAGTGTTTGCCGGACCCATTAGTCTGTATCGGGTAGGTACACACTTTCCTGTCGCTTTTAGGTTTGACCGGACGCTAACTTAGAAATGAAAGTTCTAAAAAAGAAATTTCAATGAAAATTCAACATTTAAATCCATATGGAAAAGTTTGTGTGTTTGTAATGTTTGTATGTAAGTCGGTCTTTCACGTCGAAACGCTGCGACGGATCGACGTGATTTTTGGCATGGAGATAGTTTATGGGCTAGAAAGTGACATAGCCTACTTTTTATCCCGGAAAAATGCACAGTTCCCGAGGGAACAGCGCGCGATAACCGAGCTCCACGCGGGCAAAGCCGCGGGCAAAAGCTAGTGCCTTATAGTAACTGGCGGCTTTGCACGGGATTATTTTAAAAAAGGTCTCTAATCAAAGGCACTTCACATTGTTCACTTCCATTTTCCAAAATATATACCCGCGCCAAGCCGGAGCGCGTCGCTGTAGTATCTAGGTACATATATGTATCAAAATATAAACCTTTAGTGAATAAATTGTAACTGATAATGAACACCACATTAAAATTCGTCGCTTAGGTAGATGAAAAGATCTAAGCGTAAAGGCGGCAGGAAGTGGCTTTATTTTGTACTATGTAAAAATTAATCTGATTTTTTTTTCATTTATAAGATACCTCGAATTAAATACTTATTAATAAACTGGCTAATCGTATTAATCGTTGACCTTTTCGGATCAATTCCAGATTATTAATTACGGCGTGCCTCGTGGATCTCATGATAAAATTGACTAATTAATTAATTAATCATGTCTAAGCCATAAGGTAGTTTTCTATTTAAAAAACCGGCAAAGAGCGTGTCAGACACGCCCGAAATAGGGTTCCGTAGCCATTACATAAAAAATATGTAATATGTTTCTAAGGATTTCGTATTTTGTACGGGATATTCCAAGTATATTTTATACCTTAGGCTGCTATTTACTCTTAAACTACTAATAATTCTCAAGAAAACTAACCATTATAGTTTTTCTTACAAGTTTGATATACTTACTACCATCCTGAATTTTTTCAAATTTTTTTCACCTACCGGTTTAGATTTTAGAGGGGGGGGGGACGCCGGGTTTTAATGAAAATTTGCACTTTAAAGTTGAATATTTTCCAAACAAATCACTGAACCGAAAAATCGTTCTAGCAACCCCCTAATGGTTTTAAAAGAACTATCCAAAAATACACCACACTACAAGGTTGGATAAGAAAAAAAATCACCCCCACTTTACTTCTATGGGAGGTACTCTAAAAAAAATTACTTTTTTATTTTTATTGTTCCATTTTGTCGGCATAGTTTATATATACATTCGTGCAAAATTACAGCTTTCTAGCATTGATAGTCTCTGAGCAAAGCCGCGGACGGACAGACAGACAGACAGACCGACAGACAGACAGACAGGCAGACCGACAGACTGACAGACATGGCGAAACTATAAGGGTTCCGTTTTTGCCATTTTGGCTACGGAACCCTAAAAATTTATAGTTGTAAAATGGTGAAATTTTTAAAGTTATAGTTGGAACTAACTAATTATTATGAAGCACTAAATGTTGTACCTACTTTGCTTTGAAGTATTAATATGACTCGTAAATTATACTGATGTTTGATGAGAGAGATCATCGTGTTGACAAATCGTGTTTTACGATAGTGAGGAAGAAAAACGTATTTTTAGCCCTTGGTAACAAAACAGATAAAGAGGTGTAGCTAGGTTCTCGACACAAGTATTCTTTAATTTAAAAACAAGAGTGTGTCAAAAACGGGCAACGTTAGTCCTCGTTACCAAACTTCGTAATTGGTTTCGAAATGGGAAATGTAATTTTCAAAAATTAGTAAAACGAGAAGTTATCCGTCTAATAGGTATTACTTGTAATTGTAGGTACTCCTAATTTGACTTTGATGTTTTTCCGAAAACAAAATTAAGAGTTTTTTTATTATTAACCTCTTTTATTTCATTCAAAATTGATTGATCCATTGTTCGCTATCTCATCTGATAATTAGGCAAATTAAACATATAATGGTGGTTTCGGATTCTGTAACATTCTGGTTACGATACGGGTCTTAAAGAACTGTAATATTTTTTTTTCGTCATGCAGCTGTTTTTTTGTATAATTAAGAATAGCAGAAATAAACCCCCTTTTACAGGGTAACTGGACTGGAAGTCAAGGATATCAAAGGCCGTTAGTTAATGTAACAGCACAATATTACATGATAGACCGTCAATATAATATTGGAGATATTCCAATATTGTACTAAAATGTTGCCATTGTGTAACTTTGCAAAGCAATGACGAGCATTGTTGAGACTTGCTTCGGGAACTGCCAAGTAACGCCTACGTTCTCAGGGATGTCAGACGTACCAACTTCTTGGTACACATACTAGTTTTTAGTGTTACGTGTACCGTGTACCAAGACTACTCAGTCCTTGTATGCAAAAATACCCAGATTGGCAGTTGACCTTCTTTTCTATGGTTTGTTTGAGCGAACGAAGCCTCGTTTCCAATATAAATCTTCGTCCTGAATTATTTATGTATTTTTCTCAATATATTTTACATTTTATATCCAAAATGCAATATAATAAAAAAAAAATCAAGTGATATTTCTTCGGTGCGTTCGATAATTACTGCCCTCTATTAACGGTACACGAAATTGAAATGTATATTTTTTTCACTAGGATGCGATTTCCGACACAGTGTATATATCAGTGTTGGCAGCGCTGCAGCGGAGCACAGGGGTACCAGTTTTTCGTTTTAAGTACCAGCTTTTAGCCAGCTCGGCACAAGGATTTCTAAGTGGCCGTCTGACATCCCTGTACGTTTTATTGTGGTGAACGTTTTGAGTATTGGCAAGAAACTTTACAATTTTTTGTGTTGGCAGCGCTTACGGTCTTCCGTATCTATTTAGTAATTGTGTCGCTTCAAACTTTTTCCTAAAAGCGTGTAGCACAAATCTCCGCAATAAGCTTCAGGATGCACGGAGCGTTTCAAAATTTAGCTTAAATCTATCCCGATTGTTTCTATATACCAATGATTTTGATTGGTTCGGTGCATCTCAGCACAACTCCATTCCCAATCATAATTACGAACCAGTGAAACCATTATTGAGTACGAATGCCATTATGACATCTTAAAGAAGTCCTACGCTAGAGATAACAGATACCTTGGCTCATACATACAAAACGCCACTATCTCCTTAACCCTGGCAATGCAACTGGCTATATTGATTCCTGCGATTTTTCACTAGATGGCGACAAAAAATTAACGGCAGTTCGTGGTAGGTCATGTGGTAATCAAGAGGTAGTAAGATGGCGTTGTATGGGTAAATAGCATCAATACAGTCAATACAAAATTAAATGGATCAGGGTTTTGAAAAGGCAGGCATTTTTCTACTCTTGAATACTTTTTTTTTGGGCTTAAGCCGCATTAAGGGCTAAAGACAAAGTTTTTTAAAATTATATATGAAGAGCTTTATAAGTAATAGGACGTGCAGTCGAGAAAAATCCATTATGGACGGCTGGGCAGGAAGAGCCCAGACAGTGCAGGGCTCTCATCGGCTTAAAAAGCCCGCTACAAGCCCCCAAGTCCCTGGAGTTTACTATAAGGATTGGAGGGGTTTGTTCATCATGTTTAATATTAAAATATTCGTACCTGTCTTTGCGTCCCTTGCATCTCTCCAGGCATGTTCTGCGTACTCAGTACTAGGTGACGGGCCATCAAAATGTAAAACAGCGCGATGACCGCCAAGGGCAGAGAGTAGTAAACCAGGAACCTGATCAGCACCATGGTAGCTGGGTAGTTGTCCCCCCATTCCGGCGGGTAGGGGTAGCAGACAAGGAACTGTGGAGGAAAGTGACAAGTTTAGCAGGTACTTAAATCAATATGTTTGACGACTGGATAACCCAGCAGTTAGAGAATCTGACTACAAAGCTTGAGGTCACGGGTTCTATCCCCGGTTGAGGGTGATCTTACGTATGGAAAATTCAAATGCTTGCTCTCGAGTCTTGGGCTTACTTTGATTTTTTTTTTCAAGTTTCTTAATGCTCGGTGTGAAAAGTTGTATGAGCCACTCGGGAGCAAAATTATTTTCATCTTGGGCGTTAACACTTGAATCCTTCATTACGCTCAGGATTCTACTTTAGAATCCCTCGCTACGCTCAGGATTCTATTTTAGAATCCTTCGCTACATTCTGGATTCAATGTACGCCCTCGCCGTAAATACACCATTTTGCTCCCTTGTGACACAAATAACTATTTCGTGTATTTAATTAATTTGTATTAACAAGAAAAGACACTTCCAGCCTCATCAAATTTTCCGCCTTTCACTTTTACCAGCATTCAATCAGGCTATAAACATTTAACGACATTGTCTGCCCAACCCCAAATATTTGCAAATAGCGATTCAGCTGCCGTATCCTTATTGAGATCATAAAATTTAACGGCACTATCAGAATTTAGGCAGTAAAAAGTCCGTGCAGTGTATTTTAACAGGGAGTCTGTTTACCTAGCAGATTTATTGGTTGTTCGGTGATTCTCCCGAACACGTTTTCAATTGTTTGGGTTTTAGATAAAAAGAAAATTGATTTAGTGAGCGTGTTACTTTAGAGCTTTTTAACGATAGATTTTCTTTGCGGTAAGTTTAGTTGTGGTATATACTAGCGTTTTCCTGTATCTTTGTTTGCGTTGATTGTTAGAGACGGTTTTTGAATTGAAATTCTGGGATTTCGCTAAAATTCGCTCGGGAATGCCCGAAAATGGTAAATGTTTGCCATATCGATAATACAACCCCGATACCCGTAAAACCCGTACCCGTTAAAGTAACGAATTTGGAGTTGAAATAAAAATACAAAAAGACTAAAGAAAATGTTTGCCATTTTTATAATATTACCAATTTATCTTAAATTCGTCAAGAATATATTTTTCACTTGTCATGCTCGTAAAATTCGTAGGTATATTTTATGCTGGTTCTAGGTTATAAAATGACATTCTTATGCTCTAGTGCATAAAGTCAAATCTTCGTCTAAAATCAAGGTAATCGGGCATCAACAGCCACAAACAAAAAAGTTTCTAAATATTTTCTTAATACTTTTTATTTTATATGAAACTAAAAATCAATCAAACCAATTAAAATTCATCACACTAAAAAATCACTAAAAAATTAGATTAATATATCAACGCATGAAAAATAAAAGGTACCTAGTAAGTGAACAATTGCTTCCACTGTTGCTACTTAATTTCCTCTCAATCGAAGTGAAAAGCAGAGTGTAAAACTCGAGAATTAAACTCATTTTCCCCTCGACGTGTCTATCCACCCTCGCCGTACCGGATCGGGTGGCTATATGAACGTCTCGGTTAAAGTCGCTTGTTTTATGGTCTTGTTGTAAGAACAAACCCTTTTAATTAAAGTACTACACGATATAGCAAACTTTCTTTCCTTATTTATTTACGTTACACGATCTTCTTTTAGTCATCGACTTAAAAGTGTACCAAAAATCAACTTAATCACTAGTTTCGGAACAAATCTGTTGTGATAGACGGACGGACGACACGCAAGTGGTCCCATAATGGTTCTGTTTTTTTCCCTTTTGAGATTATGAAGCCTTTGTCTACGTATGAACCTAACTAACCACACAATAAAATAAGTTCTGCTTTAAACTTAAATGTAGATTGCAAATATTTATACGATTTTTTCTATTTTTTTAAGTTGTTTACCTAAGTTCTCGTTTCACGTTTACCTACCTAAGTTGTTAAGTCACTGTCAGTCCTCCAGGATAATTCTAGTATAATAAATAGGTAGCCAACATTAAAAGTATCATGTTTGCACTCTGTATCCGAGTTAGTAATTTCTCACTGCAACCAGAGAACTTTACGAGTACCTTGTGTGTATGTATACTGAGTAACCGTAGAACTTATACAAGATGTTAATTAAATAAATGGAAGCCTCAGACGCACCAACAGACTTTTTTATTTTAAGCTAGTTTATTGCCTTTTTTTCAGATATCATAATTATTCAAAAAAAAAACATGTAGTTTTCTAAGTCAACAATCCTACTTAAATAATTTTGAACTCTCAACACTGAATTTTTTACTTGTAAGAGCTTTTTCAGATTATCCGATACGATATCGACTCATATTTCATACATTTTACTTCGCCCGATATCTTATCGGAGTCCGATACCGATATCGGATCGGATAATCTGAAAACGCTCTAAGTTGTGCTTCGCTATTTTTAGAACAAAATGAAACCGACAGAAAAGCGGCCAGTATTAAATTATCATTCTTCTTCTTCTCTTTTGAAATATGGCTTTTCTGTCCTAATTAATAGAACAATTTCGCCAAAGTAAACTCTCTTTGAGAGGGACGTTGTACGGTGATTGTAACTTGATAGTAAAATTCCAGAAACCACGTGGAGACAACTTGTGCATTAAAAAAAGTCAGACACGAGAACAATATTGAATTTTGTGATCACTGTTCACTGTTAAGGTTAATCGCCGCATAAAACACTATCAAAATTATACTTCAACTAGCCAAAGAAACAGAAATAACAAAATTAGATATTGTCTACATCCGCCATGTTCGAATGCTACAAATCGAATCAAAATTATCAAAATAGTGTGCAACCTTGCTAATTATTTAATAATTAGCGTATGCTGCATTCGTAACTTTTAGACTGGGCACAGTGAAAATGAAAAAAAGTATAAAAAAACACAACGTGTTATGAATTATAATGTAATCGATTTTAATCTCAATCCTGAGCTAACTACTTTTAGGTTTTAGGTTATTTACTTAACTAACATCATGTACGAGTACATTATGAGTAATGGAAATGTTATTGCTTGTATTTTGTCACTTTTAAGGGTTCTAAGTAAGGGTTCTGTACACGAAGGATGACAAGCGGAACCTTTAGTTCTGTCGCTGAAACTGTAAAATTAAATAAGAAAAGCGGGAAGTAAAATTTCTAAAGTTTGAAAGTGTGCAAAGTGGGTACTTACTGGTTCATAAACACCTATCATCATCATCATCCCAGCCTATATCCGTCCCACCAATTAAACACCTAACCAATTTTAAAACTTCAAAACCTCCAACATGGTGATTTCAAAGTTCAACATCTCAAAAACAGATATTAAAAACCTAGCCAAGAATAATCTCGATTGATCTAGAGAGCACAGAAAACGCATGAAAACAACCCTTTTTGGAGCTATAATGCCACAGACACATACTGGTCTAACCACAGTACAGAAGCCGTAGCCTAACGTTTCTGGGCCAATCAACTTTTTTACCCACTCTAATCTGTCCGCGACATTTTTCAAACAATTGCAGATTTTTGTAAGTAAACATGTTTTTTCTGTAATTTAATAGAGGGTGTACATGAATACATGTCATCCTACGTAAGTTCAACCTATTAAACCGTGAAATATCTTGTTGAAAGTACGATTTTTTGGTAACGCCAGAGACAATTTTGGTAACGCAGGAGTCGCCCAAAGTGTCGGTAAAATAGTTGATTGGCCCTTCTGATGCTCGCGATCGCAATCAAATGACAGTTTCTGTAAGCGAAACCTGTCATTTGGTTGCGATCGCGGGCGTCAGAAACGTTAGGCAATACGGTCACCGGTGTAACTAATTAAATCATCATCATCATCATCCCAGCCTATATATGTCCCACTGCTGGGCACAGGCCTCCTCTCAGAACAAGAGGGCTTGGGCCACAGTTCCCACGCGGGCCCAGTGCGGATTGGGAACTTCGCACGCACCATTGAATCGCTTCGCAGGTTCGTGCAGGTTTCCTCACGATGTTTTCCTTCACCGCAAAGCTAAGTAAGTTTCAAATGTAATTCCGCACATGAATTTCGTTAAACTCAGAGGTGCGAGCCGGGGTTTGAACCCACGACCCTCTGCTTGAGAGGCGATAAGTCAAACCACTAGGCCACCACGGCTTTTTTTTAACTAATTAAACTAATGTAACTAATTAAATAGTGTTAAAAAAATACCTGTGTAGTGGGATTAACGACGAAGGCTCTGACGTACGAGCCAACATACGCTGGTGTGGCGAGGAGGGCAGCTAGAACCCAGATGCCAATGGCTGTGGCCACCGTCAGTCGAGTAGCGCGCTTGCTACCACCTGGCGGACAAAGAGATTACATTCATTAAATTGATTGATTACCAATCCGCACTGGGACCAAGTGGGAACTACGGCCCAAGAGAGAGAGAGAAGAGGCTTCCTCTCACGTTTTTATATTTTTCAAAAGTCCAGGAAGCACTTGTGCTGTCAAAATAAATAGGTAAATGTAATTTTTTTTATGCCTGACGAGGATCGTGAAATGTTTTTTCTCGCTTCTGACTCAAAAGTCTACACTTTTGTGGTCCACGGTCCACGTCCACGGTCACTGCTAGACTAAATAAAGTTAGTAAGTAAAAAACTAACCTAACCATAAAAAAACATTTTTAATACAAGCTTTTTTTGCTGACTGTACTTTTTGTTGACTGCACTTGCATTGTCACCCAAACTACACTTGCATACCAAATTTCAAGTCGATGCTATTAACCGTTGAAGAGTCCGTACTGCGGAGATGATCCTGGCTGGACTACCAGGATGTCACTACTAGATTATTGTATTGTCACGCAATTTACATAAGTATTCCAAATTTCAAGTGAATCAGACTACTGGAAGCTGGTCAAATTTAACTTGCAAGATTTGACTACAGGCAGACAGACAGCCAGACAGACAGACAACGGGACAGGTGAAACTAAATAAAAGCTTCTAATAATAAAATTACTCCTTGCAATTTTTAAATTATACTAAGTTTTGTTTCGAATTTCGAACGTAAGTAGTTTATTTTATCTATGTAATAAAATAAATAGATATCAATGCCCGTGCTTACAAATACACACACACACACACGAACACACACACGCACGCACACGCGCACACGCGCACACGCGCACACGCGCACACGCGCACACGCAGACGCACACGCACACGCACACGCACACGCGTACGCACGCACGCACGCACGCACACACACACACACACACAAGAAGTAAGTATTAAGTTTGAGATTCTTAGAAGGACAAAGGATAATTTTTATCGCGAAAAGAAATATTGTAGCTCAAATCCATAAACGAACATTTTACAGATATAGCTGGCAACAGTTTACAATATTAGTAAGATCGACGACTTTTTACGAATAAAGGGGATTATTTGCCGGCAGCAACTGAGTTATTTACTTTTTTGTCGGCCGTACCTTGTATTATTGTTTGTTTAGCGCCGCGATAAATACTCAGGCAAACAGTAACAAGCGGTAAATTAGTCTGTTCGTAATTCACTCTTATTTATTGCCCGCGTCCTCCGAACATTATGTTTCGTTGTAGGAAAATATATCTTGTATTACAAGTGCGTGTCTGCAGATGTTTTGGTGGTAGCATTTATTATTTACAAGGAAATAATAATAGGAAGAATAAAAATGTTATCTCGTGTGCTTTCTTTATCAATCGATTTTATGTCACATTTATGTCTCAGTACAATATTTTTACTATCGCGGTCTTTACTAATTTTATTATTTAAATTCGGGTTTTGTTCCACGTACAAAAATAAAATGAATATTTTAGAGAAGCTCGATATTTCGGTACAGTTCCATGCGCCATGATCACGAGACGACGACGACGACCGTCAATTTATGTCAGTGCCTATGGCACCGAATAAATGCTTAAGTAAGCTTATCGCCTCTTTTATCTTGTAGGTACCCAAAAATATAAGAATAGGTACAAAAAATAATTCCTTGCCTACATAAAACTAACCACACATTGAATATTTTCACAGCTCTCTCTTTGCGAAGTGCAATATATGTAAATGGTTCTTCACAAAAATATTATGTTAGGTCTTTATTTAAATATGCGACAGAAGTTATCTTTTATTTTACATTGGAAGGCCGTCTTTGATAAAACAAAAGATGTAAAATAAGGAATAATTACAGTAAGTAATGATGATAATATTTCCAATCTGCCTTAGAACCTTCAGATTACATAATATCTATTAAAAAATGTAAAATTTCATAAATTTCAACATATAATTTTATTCGAAAGACGAGGAGGATGGGTTTCGCATATGTGTCGTACTGACGTTGCTGTAATGCAAGTTGTTAACCAAGAAGTAAGGTAAATAAGCTTTTTGTTAAAAAAAAACAATTTAAACAAACAAATAACTAAAGAAACAGGTGAAACTAAGTCAAAGCTTTTAAAAACATACATTGCAAGTTAAATAAAAGCTTTCAAAATATTGTGAGTAAGTAGTTCATTGATAAACCTACACAAGGTAACGCCTCAATTTTTGTAATTTAGTGAAATAAACAGTTTTTTTTTAATCAACAAAAATAATATCAAAGAATCAATAAAAATTGATTGGAATTTGGTATAGGTATTAATTAATTTGGTAAGGTTCGTTTGCATGATAACATCAAAAAGGGCGTGCCAGGATAAGCTAAGTGATTTTTCAAAATTATTGCTGAGGGAGAACACGGAAGAATCTTTACATATAGCTTACTTCACAAACATCCTAAAATGCTATAATATAAAGCGGAATGCTTGAAACCTCTTTAGCGAAACGTGTATTGTTGCACACTAGGTAAATACTGGCCACTTACATTTTATTATTTTTTCTTTTAACTGTAGAGTTTAGTGGGCTGAAACTTTGCAGATTATTACTAATGTGGTGCCACATCATCTATAAAACTGGCCAAGAGCGTGTCGTACGCGCCCACGATAGGGTTCCGTAGCCATTACGAAAAAATCAAATAATATTTTTCGTTAATAAGGATTTCGTATTGTGTACTGAATCTTCCAAGTTTAGGTATATTTTATACCTTAGGCTGCTATTTACTCTTAAACTACTAATAATTCTCAAGCAATCTTAGCCGCTATTATAAAATTTTCCTTGTAAATTTGATATATTTACTACCATTCTGAATTTTTTACAATTTTTCTACCCAACAGTTTAGATTTCAATGAAAATTTGCACTTTAAAGTTAAATATTTCGCAAACAGACCACTGAATAGAAAAATGGTCTAAGCAACCCCCCAATGGTTTTAATAGACCTATCAAACGATACCCCACAATATAGGGTTAGTCGTATTTTTTTTTACTTTTTTTTATTGTATACCACTTTGTCGGCGTGACTGATATGTATATTCAAATCAAATTACAGCTTTCTAGTACTAACGGTCTCTGAGCTTACCCGCGGACAGACAGACAGACGGACAGACATGGCGAAACTATAAGGGTTCCTAGTTGACTACGGAACCCTAAAAATTACAAGCCGAAACTCGCTGGGGGCACAATCACTTAGCTTATCTTGGCACGGCCTTTCCCTATTAAATTATTTAAGCGTAAACTTAGGAACTGGCTAGTAAAAGAATGTTTCTACTCTGTTGAAGTATTATTTTGATTATTTTATACGTTTAACTTGACATTTTATCATGGTGATTAGTTTTATTGGATCTGTAGTGTAATTATGACATATTGATAATATAATTGTAATTATGACATTTTAATGGTGTAATTGTATTTGTAACATGTTAGTTATCACGTTATTAATAGGTGTTCATGTTGACATTATTCATAGTCTTCTATAATAATGGAGTCTTTAGATCTTCCCTTTTTTCATACAAATTAAATACTGCAATCAATGTACGCCATCCTAGAACACAACTGACGTCGCCCGTCATGATACAAACATCAACCATTTTGCTTTACATTGCTTCTTCGAATAAACTTTAAAGTGTAATAAAGCTTAAAATACTAATTATTTTTAAAAGTCGCTGAACCAATGTTGTTCATTTTGACGAAAATGATCTATGTTTTCATTATATGCTCATATTACAGGCCACACATAAAGATAGATAGGTAATTAATCCCCAACAAAAAGTCGGAAAATCCCCGAATTTGTCACTTCAAAGTTCAATATCTCAAAAACGGTTGAATCGATTTTGATAAAACATGTCTAAGAACCATCGCTAGAAAACTTGCTTTCAAATAAAAAAACTGCATTCAAATCGGTCCACCCGTTCAAGAGCTACGGTGCTACAGGGAAACTCACAGACACACAGCGGTCAAACTTATAACACCCCTTTTTTGCATCGGGGTTTAAAAACCAAAACTACCGACATTATTTTCCTCAAGAACCTACCTCCAAAATCTGTTCTCTGAAAAGAAAGAATAGTGAATCGAAACTTTGAAATCAATAACTTGGATTTAATTCACGTGATAGATCTATATTAGTTACTACAACGTCAATTGAAAGGTCAAACGGCGTGCCCTTTTCATAAACTTTATGATTCAATTAACACCAGTATATAGCCTTTTACGAGGCACATCATGATTTACAGCTGTATTAAATATCAGTCCGATAATATTCATAGATTCTAACGTCATAATAATATGTAGGAGAGCTATTTTTTTTACAGCAGACAAACGTGCAGACGCTTCACTTGATGTTTTACAGGATGATTTCGGGGTCGTGATTCCAACACTATTGTTTTCTAACTCAGTAAATGATTGCGATGTGATCTGTTTATGCTTTAATTTAAACACTGATGTCTTATGGGTATTCATTTATTTTAATGTTAAAAAGTTTTTAACTTAAAATTATGGTCACTGCTTTTTAATCTCCAACCTTTTTGAAAACAAACCGTCTGCTAAAATACTAAAATTATGAGCAGGGGTCGGACAAAAAATGCCGATGACGTCAAACCACTTATAGGGTGATATCAAATAGTATTTTTGATTTTCATAAACAATTATCACATCATTTATCAACCTCTTTATTAAACGATATAAAATTTATTTTATTCACTGAATTCCATTGATTTATGTACGATTATTTTGTTACTTCATTAATGCTACTTTGTTACTACATGTCACACGGAAGTTTAAATAAAAACATCATCTTGTGTGCAAGATTACGTCATTTTTACGTCATCCGCACATTTTGTCCGACCCCTGATTATGAGTAATAATGTTACATTACGTCAAAGTCAATCAACATGAAAATAAAGATTGAAAGAGTAGGGTGACCATAATCTCCATTGATTCCAGTTTTTTTTTTGGTTGCTGTATATAACATCAGGTGAACAGTCTGCTCGTTTATATTATGTGATTACCGTCGCCCATAGACTGCAATAAATACTGCTGTTAATATACCTAGGTACATAAATATTCACGCAACATTTTAACTTCCTAACACAAGAGTAAACTAAGCCGCGAACGAACATGGCGAAACTATTTGGGTTCTTTGTAGGACTTCGGAATCGTAAAAACCAAATCAAAACATTAAAAATTATCGATGAACGTACTGTGCTTATTAAAAAAAACGAAAACACTGCCTTCCTATATTATCAAGTCATTCAGACCACGCTTCGGACTTCGTAAATAGTATGAATGCTTATTAAGCATATAGCAATGCCTTAAGTTTTTCTATAGTTCCCACAGAGCCATGTAATGGAAATCAAATAACAAACAGAGATTTAGTTACGGTTCATTGGATTGTAAACTATAAAGAATACGAATACAAATAGAAATTTAACACGTCATTGTGTAGCTTAAATAGGATCACGTTCATCTCACTGTATTCATTTCCTAGCCTCAACCGCGGCTTTGGTTGCGTGAAACATAAACCTATATATGCCCAGTGGGTCGGTTTTGTCCCGAAAAATTGTGTTTTTTTTTATTCGACTGGATAGTAAACGAGCAAGTGGGTCTCCTGATGGTAAGAGATCACCACCGCCCATAAACATCTGCAACACCAGGGGTATTGCAGATGCGTTGCCAGCCTAGAGGCCTAAGATGGGATACCTCAAGTGCCAGTAATTTCACCGGCTGTCTTACTCTCCACGCCGAAACACAACAGTGCAAGCACTGCTGCTTCACGGCAGGATTAGCGAGCAAGATGGTATGCAAGGTATGACAATTTGTTTACGGCTATTATTAAGTTTAGAAAAAGACAAAAACGACCCACTGGGCATATTTGGGTTAAATAGACAAGCTATTAAAGTAAGTATTAGTAAAGTTGGAAAACCCCCGACATTGTTACTTCAAAATTCAATAGCTCAAAAACGGCAGAACCGATTTTGATAAAACCGATTTGACCCTGTTTTGAAATTAAAAAAAAACCGCATTCAAAACGGTTCACCTTAAAGAGCTACGGTGCCACAGACAGACACACTGACAAATATAGCGGTCAAACTAATAAAACCCCTCTTTTTGCGTCGGGGGTTAAAAATAGGCTTGTGTTTGACTACAATCACGCCTGGGGGCCACTACAAAATTCGAAAAACTACAAGATACGAAGTTCGAATTTTGCACTTACTAGTACAGAGGGGCTACTACGAAACTCGAAAATCGAAGTTCGTGTCGTTCCGTCCCTCTTATACTTATACTATTTAATACGAGAGTGAGAAGGACGGTACGATACGAACTTCGATTTTCAAATTTCGGAGTAGGCCCCCAGGGCCGAATGGTAAGCGAAGATGCAGACTAAGACGGAGCACGCTTGCTTAAAATGAATAACTTTTATCAAAAAATAAAAAAAAACAAAATGGGTTATTAAAAGCAAAAACAAATTACAAAAAGGGTTTCCGTTGGTTTAGTTGGTGGTGGTTGGTTGGAATATTTTTTCTATAGATCTACAAGAATTTACAGGCTGTTTATCTATCAAATTTGAACTTTGTACACATACATACATATAATCACGCCTCTTTCCCGTAGGGGTAGGCAGAGACCACTTCTTTCCACTTGCTACGATCCTTACATACTCGTTTCGCTTCGTCCACTTTCATTATTCCCTTCATACATGCTCTTCGGTTTAGGGTACTCTTGACCTGGCCTTTTTTCAAGACGTCCCTGATTTGGTCTCGAAACGTCCGCCTAGGTCTACCCCTTCCAACACTTTCATTCACACTCGCCTCATACACTTTTTTCGTCAATCGTTCTTCATTCATTCTCTCGACATGGCCAAACCATCTCAGCATACCTTTCTCAATTTTTGTCACTACATCTTCTTTCAGACCACAACGTTTCCTTATCTCACTATTTCTTATTCTGTCACTCAGTTTAACTCCTAACATACTTCTTAACGCTCTCATCTCAACTGCATTTATTCTGCTAACAACTTTGAACTTTGTATAACATTAAAAAATACTTTTTTTTATGGGAACCCCCTTTAATTTTATATTTTATTTTGTTTTTATTGTTTGTTGTTCTAACGGTAATAAAAGGACACGTAAATTTCGGCTGTCTATCTACTTATTACAGTTCTCGAGATACAGCCCAGTGACAGACAGCGAAGCGACAGTAACAGGGTTAGGGGGTGGAAACTTTCATGTCTAAAAATGGAGATTTTTTCGAATTTTATTCAAATCTATTAGCCATTTTGATGTGAAAGAGTAACACACAGTAACACACAAACGTACAACTTTCGCATTTGTATATTGTAGGTAAAGATGTAACAAAAAACCGGCCAAGAGCGTGTCGGACACGCCCAAAAGAGGGTTTTGTCGGCATAGTTTACATTTAATATCCGTGCAAAATTACAGCTTTCTAGCATTGATAGTCCCTGAGCAAAGCCGCGGACGGACGAACAGACAGACATGGCGAAACTATATAAGGGTTCCGTTTTTGCCATTTTGACTCCGGAACCCTGAAAAGGCAATCGTTTTACGATCTTCTTAAACTAATTTTACGACAAAAATTTAGTAAAAGAAACACGTAGCTAGCTAGTAAAATACAAAAAAATGACCTTTCTGCGTTAAGTGAACAAATTTCATTTACAAGAAGCATAACATTGGATTAAAATAAATTCCAATGACAAAGTAAAAAATCTTTAAAAAAAAAATTGCCTGTCTGGCTGGCATAGGCAATGTCAAGAACCAGTTACAATACAATACAAACATAAACACAAACATAATTATTAATAGCAAGTTAATAGGAAAGAAAATACCTAAATTATTAAAAAAAAAGAAAACCCAACGTTAAAAAAAAATTAAAATATTTTTTTTAAAGGAAAAACGAGTCTAATAGGTAGCCAAAAACTCTGCAAAGTAACTTCAAGTTCAACAGTCGGAACATTCAAAACTGACTAGGGGGCTAGATGAAATTCGAAAATCGAAGTTCGTCTCGTAAACGGTATTAAATAATATTAGCGTCAACGAGACGGCAAGATACAAGTTCGAATTTAAAAAAATATCCAGTAATTAAGTAAGTTGTGCTCCCCGCGGTTTTCAGCATATTATCTTACATCTTCTTTAATTCAGTTAACAGCTTACTTTCGCATTGTAGGGCTTTTTGTTACAAACAGAAATTCGCCTGTCCTGGATATAAAACCTCACCATTATCCAAATAACGCGCCGTATCTGATGCCCTGGCCAAGTCTGCCCCATACTTCTGCCTGACTTAAGCGAGGTAAGGGGGTAAAGGGTGCCCTACACGGCGCTATTCAGACTCAAGGGTTGCATTCAATTTAATTAGAGAGCGCCTTGTGGAGACGTCTTTATACTCGATTCTTTGTGAGAGACGTCATTAGGTACCATGATTAATTAGGGTTGGACTGAAACGAAATGATTAGACTAGACTAGATAATGTTTTGCCCTGCTTTTACAATGTTTACAATACAATGACTCTTTTTTGAACGCCACAATAGTAGGTAGGTAACAAAATTGACTTGAAATTACCTTTGAAATGTTCATAAACAGAAAAATAATCGATTTTGAGGTACGAGATTTTTTTTAAGTAGGTACCTAGTGTCGATATATCTGTTCTGCTTCCTCTCAATAAAAGAATACTGTCGTATCTGGGTCAATCAACTTGTTAGTGTTGTTCTTCTGTCCCTTAACTCAGGAGACCTCAGTTATACACTTTGTTAGAAAAATGTTTGTAATTTATACTATTAACACACCAAGCCATAAAGGAATGAGGGCTATCGCGTATGAATTCACCACTAGAGGCGCTAGTGTAGCGTGAGGTCTCCGAAATGTCAAATCTCATAGTTTTTGGGTGAGCAACGCGGGTTTATTTATAATTAGAATAATTTTGTGAATATTTTGCAATACCTGAAATTAATTATGGCAAATATGCGTTCCGGGGCAATGAATGTCTGTGATTTGAGACAGTTTTGTCTTTCGGAAACCTTTGTCCTCCCTTTTTTCCGAACAAAACGGGGACTATGGAACACTGTGGCATGCTCGATATTTTTATGGTACGGTTTTAAGGTGTATTAAATATGATTTTAATCTAAACTTTGTTTTCACGCCCGTAATAACAGACTTTGAAAGCCATACTTAAAAACCTCACGCAACAGTGCGCCATCTCACTAGATCACTAGACAAAAATCCCTCATTGCCCTCATTGCCTTAAAACTGTCACAACTTCTAATTTTTAGTGGATTTGTACCCCCATAAAATCATACATTAGGTAACGCAGGGGACGTTACCAAGGGCACAAATAGTTGATTGGCCCATCTATGACTGTATTGCCATTGGACATAGGCCTTCTGTTGCTTCGGTTGCAAGCGGCCTGTATCTGTCGTGAACCCGTGGCTTTAAGCAGGTCATCCATGCATCTCGTTGGTGGACGTCCTACACAGTAGTAAATTGTACAGCATGCCAGCTTTGGTGTTTTTTTTTGTGACAATATTTTTTTTTTCTTATTTTCTTTCTTTACACTGTGCTTGCCGATCCGCGGTCTCCATTCGATAACTTTTAAGCCCCAACGTCCATCCATTCATCTATTCCATCCACCCATCTAGGTATTCCCATTAAATGTATTTATTTTATGGGCCAAGTCGCCCGAAATAAATGCATTTATTATTAATTATTATTAAAACATGTCACGTTATAATTTGCATTTGCGTTAATGAACTTAGGGATCTTTAAAAAACGAGCCTATCAGTCTCTCAAAGGGCCGGCAACGCCTCTGTGATACCACTCGTGTTGACAGGTGTCCATGGGCGGTAGTGGTTGCTTCCCATCAAGTGACGCGCATGCTCGTTTTCCCCCTCTTATATAAAAAAAAACATATAACACATGCATAATTCATTGGAATTGGCACTGGACTTAGGGTATGTGTTATGTATGTTTATTAGATATTGATCTAATTCTGCGTAACTTCTAAACAACTACAAAATTGCTCGCGTAATTTTCAGTAGAATCTCTAATTTGCTGAATCCGAAGTCTCAGTGTTAATTTACGTAATTAGAAGCTGTCCTTGTCTGTTCCAAGTTTTTCTATGCTTTCCCGATGGCAAGGGGATTTATGCTACTTGTTTCGAATTTTGCAATTCAATTATTTGATGTCATTAGAATTAATTAGAATGCCATGTTCCATTCTGAGTTTATTTTATTACTTGTCCTTGAATCGATAACATTGCTGATTTATTATTCCCCATCAACTTAGTCGTGCTGAGTCTTTACCTATCGATAGAAGCTAATTCTTTCGATTGGCATTATAAAAATATGGAGAGTTTTATTTTTACACATTTGAGACAATTCGATTACCAGAAGAAGAAATCATGTTTAGAAAATCTCTGCAAAGTATTAAAAATAAAATAGTCTTCTTCCATCAAAACCCTATCTAGGTAAACCCATATTTCTTGGACAGACGAACGGACGGATTATAGTATTCATTCATAAGATTCCGTACCTACGCCTTAATAAAAAGTTTTAGATACTCATACGATTATTTACGCGGTATTGAGTTTTATTTTATTACATTCCTTCAATAAAAAAAGAGATAAATTCCCCTATCATAGAAAATTTGACATGCCTCATTCGGTCAAAATAATTCAGTAGCCTGACCTTTTGTGGTATGTAAAAGAAGATTCTTACATAAAATACCTCCAGTGCCTCTATAGGAGTGTAGTGACATACTTGCGAGACACGTTTACTATTTTCAGACAAAAAATAAAGATGTGTAGGAGTTGGGAATGTCATAAGAAGGGTTATTTATTTATTTGGAGAACAAACAGAAATAAGTGTACAGAAGATGATACAAGTATTCTTAGTACTATGACTAAAATTAACATGTTCTTACTGATTTTTAGCCAACGTACACTTCACCGAAAACCAGCCGGTCGGAGTACGCTAATAATCATGTTAGTCGAAACAAAGCAGAGTAGCCAGTACGGTACCCCTACCAATAACAATAATCTACTTATTGAGCACATAATCTACTTATATTCTAAAACAATCAATAGATATGTAGGTATGTATGTATGTAAACACTTTATAAGGTTTGATTTAAGATTCATTTAAATAGTATGCGTAAATATTTAAAAATACTAATTTTTAATTAACCGGAAACTTTTCTCCTTCAAAAGGTATTAATTGGCTTTTATTGTGCCCCTCATAAGTATTTCAAATAAATCGTTTAAAAAAATATAACTGAACTAAAAACTCTTTACCTTGCTACTTGGCATGAAAAATATAACTGAATATAACTCTTTACCTTGCTACTTGGCATGAAAAATATAACTGAACTAAAACTCTTTACCTTGCTACTTGGCATGAAAAATTATATGTATTTTCATGCAGAAAACCCGTTGTCCCCACTTCATGGGGATCCATTTAAATTTTCATTGACATTATCAATTAAAGTTTAACATCAATTTTACAAAGGACCTCCGCAAAGTGTCATGAATTATTCAATTATTGTAAAAAAGTGTTTTTTTTTTCAAACTAGCTATTACCGCAAATTTTTTATCGTGATCGATTAAATCCTGTAAGTGTCAAAGCGAAAGAAATTCAAATTCGCATTTGTAATAGTAGTTAGTAAGTATTGCGGACGAGAGGAGGCCTATGTCCAATCAGTGGACGTCCTACGGCTAAAACGATTAATGATGATTGATAGTGATTGCGGACGAGTTAGTTTTTTTACGCCTTAATTTTTTTCACTTGGCAACCGAACTGCGCAAAACACTTAGAAGCAATGTCACCGCACCTTTGCTTCTAACACATTTCGTGTGTAAACATGTCGTTATGTTAGTCAAGTACTGTCGTTAATTGATTACCTACTCGAGACTGTACTTTCTTAATCAAACTCACAACATTTATTGACATAAAATAAACGCATTACATTAGAACAGTAAAACAGTAAAACAGGTAAATATAAGAAGAGAGAAAACCGGCCAAGAGCATGTTGGACACGCCCAAAATAGGGTTCCGTAGCCATTACGAAAAAATTAAGTAATACTTTTCGTATTTTATACGGAATATTCCAAGTTTAGGTATATTTTATACCTTAGGCTGCTATTTACTCTTAACTCCCCTCCCAGAGGCACAAATTTGTGCCTAAATTCCTTTGATCCTGTTATCCTGGGAGATAACAGATTAAACTCTCAAGAAAACTTAAAAGTTATAGTTTTCCTTGTAAGTTTGATATACTTAATGGGGGGGCGGTCGATTTTATGAAAATTTGCACTTCGAAGTTGAATATTTTGCAAAAAAATCACTTGAGTCGAAAAATTCTATGCTTTAATTTTCCTCTTCCAATGGTAAAGTTGACTTCAAACTTGGTATTACACCAAATTACACGTAATAATGTGCGGGTTGGATGACAGTGTAAGTATAGTCAACAAAAAGTACAGCAAGCAAAAAGGTTTTAGTAATGACAATTTTTACAAAAAAATATCTTACAAGCATAACATCTGTTATGTGCTGTCGTTTTAAAATTTGAAGACCTTTTTTCGATTACTTTTTTTTTGTTTTTTTTTTATACGTCTGGATGGCAAACGAGCAAGTGGGTCTCCTGATGGTAAGAGATCACCACCGCCCATAAACATCTGCAAACCAGGAGAATTGCAGATGCGTTGCCAACCTATCCGATTGAGCTCAAATTTGGCATACTTACTGTAAATTCGGTGGCAGTAAATTAATCTTATAGTAAGTCATAATAATAATAAATCCATTTATTTCAGGCAATATTCCTGAGGGCGGATCAGGATCTTCTACACAGTAAAAGACTCGACTGTTCATAGTGTTCTCCACACCGACAGAGATAGAAATAGATAGAGGGAGATCGCACCAGAGAAAGTGATGCAGAAAGGAGGTCGCGGCTCTTAATACTGAGGAATATGATGAGTTGGGACCATTTCGTGACAAAATTTATTTCCTTTTTTCTTTTTCTTTTATTTGTAAAAAATGTCACGAATAAATGTTTTTCTTTCTTTCTTTCTTTTCTTTCAAGGAGGGATAACATTTTTTTAGATTATACCTACCTATTTAGTAATTTTACTTATATTAGTAGTTGTATATAAAATTTAGTAACCAACTTCAAATAAATACCATTTGCCAACATAAAAAACGTTACAATCCTTCACGTGATAATAGTGGGCAATATTTCAATTTTTGGGCAATTTTATCTTCAAAGGACACTGAGTATAATATTACCTGCAATATTTCTTCTTAACAGTTCTACTATCGCAATGGAGCACGCAATTTAGTACAATAACGAAAATAAGAACTTCCTAAGTTTGCCCAATAAAGTTTTATTTTGCGAAGTAACCCCAAAAGTATAATTATAGTTATAGCATGAGCTTTCAAATTGTTATGAACACTTAGCCCGAGGCCAGGGAAAAATCAAATCATTTATTCACCGAAATGGGCGAAAATGGATTTTACGACTAGAAAATAAATTGCGGGCTTCAGAAGACTTTCGAAAGTATGGGACCAAATTATAATCGAATTTTCGTAATGAAAAACTGCTGCTACCAGGCCTATTTACTCAACTTAATTAGATTTAATAGTATAGCTTCTGCCCACATCTACGTGCAAGTGGTATTGGTCAAGTAATTAAACAAGGTAATTCTTGTTCTCGTACTTAAAATAAGTTTTTGGTAAATAATAATATGAAAACGCATATAAAAAAAAATCATGATACAAAATCATCAACATACAGGAACTTACTTAGTACCGAAAAAAACTACTTTTATGTAGCGGTAACTTTTTTCACACAAAGATTTGGGATTACCTGCCATAGTTAAAGTTTTAGAACTTAGAATAAGCTATCCAGTGACATATCGCTTGTCCTGATTAGTTATTAGGCCAATTAGCCCACCCTCCTTTAGTTCATTACTTAAACCTTTCAAGTAGTATAGCGCGGTCTTATTTCTGGGAAAACGTGTCTTTGAGTTTTAGCCCGAGTGAAGTTTGGTAGCCCCGGTGCGTATCTCATTTTTAAGTTACAAGAGTAAATTTGTTTTTATTATAAGACGGTAGATGTGCTGTAAGATTTTTGTATTGTGATCATGGAATGCCGCCTTAAAAAGCTTAAAGACTTTAAGCATTTTTAAGGAATGTTTTTCCCTATTTTAGATAATAATTCTTGTCTATTCAGACGTCCCCATCTCATCCTTACTGATCCCGAAGACAATATTACCGGTAATTACCTGATTTCTCCACGGGATTTAGTATTCACATACGGAAAGCGAAATAGAAGCAAAATATCACAGCCCCGTAACATAAAAAAGTGGACTATCAAGTAGAACCTCTATTTAATCTGGTTATATGGAAGGAGAGCCGAGGGAATCGGGACTTGCGAGGTTATTCAGCTACGGAACGCCCTTAACGCTCCTACGTATAATAAATACTTATGTACTTATAAGTAGTTGTTCTTTTCAAAAGTTTCCAGTGGTACAATAATTCCCACTTAACAATGTGAGTACCTACATAAAATAATATCATTGTTTGAACGTTTTGAAACTTTGTAAATGTAAATTGAGTGGAGCAGGCAAGCGGATTAACAAACTTCAGAAATAAGATCCGCAAGTACAATTACTGCACTCACGAGTATGTACACTCCATGTTTCGAGTTTAGTGTGAATTGCTGGTCATTCGAGTTCAGAGATATCTTTACACTTTAGTACCTTGTCACTGTATGCCTTCTGTCAATTTTATACAATAGTTCAAACACGAACTGACAGGGGCAAGATCATCATCATCACCATCATGTCAGCCGAAAGACATCCACTGCTGGACAGCCTTGGGGGGGCTGTCCACTCAGACCGGTCTTGTGCTTTCCGCATCCACCGCGATCCCGCAATCTTAACCAGGTCGTCGCTCCATCTTGTTGGAAGTCTACCGACAGTTAGTTAGCGGCAGCGGCATGGCGGTTAAGTGTAAAGATATTATCTTTGACCTCGACTATACAAATAAGCATCTTTAACACGTTTGTATTGACATTTACCCGTTTATACTAGCTAGAGGGAAAAGAGCTGGCGGTTCCCCTGATGGAAAGCAATCACCACCGCCTATGGACACCCATAATATTAACATAAGTTGATTTGCGGATGCATAACCGGCCCTTTGAGAAAAATAGGCTCGTTTTTAGGGTTCCGTACCCAAAGGGTGCCAACAGTATCCTATTACTGTGACTCCGCTGTTTGTCTGTCTGTCTGTCCGTCCGTCTGACACAGGGCTCTATCTCTAGAGTCGTAATAGTTAGACACTTAAAATTTTCACAGATTATGTATCACTACGGCCGCTATAACAACAAATACAAAAAATAGAATGAAATACGTATTTAAGGGGGGCTCCCATACACTAAACATCATTGTTTTGCCGTTTTTTGCTTGATATTAATAACGACAACAGGTATAGACAGTTGAAATATTCACAGACTCTTTATTTGTATAAATAATCACTTAAAAATAAGTAATTAAATTAAAATTTTCACCGTGCGTGGCAAAGTCCCGCAAGAAACGAACTATAGTAGGGGAAAGCAGGTAGGATTCGTACACTTTTTACTCTAGGCCTTATAAAAATTAACCAGGAACTAATTTCAAAATAATTGAAATACTACCACATTGCCTATATATCTAGTTACCATAGTAGTATTCGTTAGAGTTGCCAAATAGCAACATTTCAAAGTTGTGACTGTTTTCCCAAAAAATGAGAAACGTACGAAAGCACCTCACGCTCGTGGTAGCTTCGTACACGGTGGAAGGCACATTCTTACGTAGTGGGGAGCCTCCGTACAGAGTCACAAAAAAGCAATTTATACAAAATATTAATGAAGTGGTGAGGATAGAAAGAAAGTCGGTTGCGAGCGGTGCGATGGAGGAACGTAGCACCAGGCAATAGATCGAACAAAATCCTCTAGAGAACTCCCCATTATAAATGTTGTATAAGATAAAAAGGCATACAGCATCCTCCTGCAAGGACAGTGGCTCAAGCTGGCCGGACACCATCAGATTTGCCACCTGTGTCATCCACCATAGCACGCCATAAGAAGGGTCGGATTTAGGGGAGGGTAACCCCCCACAATAGAGACTTCGGAATTTTTTTTCGACTTCCGACGAGTAAACGCTAGTAGTAAACAAACAATTAAGTAGTCATCTATATTTTTTCACTTCAATCAGTAATTATATCAAAATCTCATTTTATTTGGAAAATAGTTTTGAACAAAATAGTGGGGAGGGGGCAACTCCTTTGCCAAGGCCTCCAGACCTCTAAATCCGGTCCTGGCCATGAGCTCAATCTTCAGCTATTATACTCCTCCAATCCCTGTCCGCTGCCTCACAAATATCAATAGCAACACACCTAGCAATAGAATTTGAATTTTTACAAGGGATTTGTATAAAAAAGTCGGGCTAATGGCTTGCCTATTGCCACTTCAACGAGCTAATTCACCTAGCATGTTGGTGACCTTCGTTCTTTGACGTATCTCCTCATTTCTTCAATTCCGTTGAGAAACTCTGATCATAGCCCCCTCCATCGCCGCACACCGTGGTCAGTATTCCATAAAGCTTGAAACACAGAGAGCGGTGGCGGGGCGGTGCGGCGCGGCGTGAAGGCGTACCGGTTGTAATATTCGAGCTAACATGAAAGAGGGCACACAGAATACCGCGCGGGAAATAAGCGTGGTGCGGTATTCTGTGTGGCTTCTTTCACGTTTGCTCGAATATTACAACCAGTACCGCCTTCGCGAAGCGCCGCACCGCTCCGCCTCCGGCGTCAGTGTGTTTCTAGCTTAAGTGCTTCGAAACGTTTCAATATTCCATTCGTTGTGAACGAATGATTAACGATCTCGCCCGAAGTCTGCCGAACTTCTCCGAATCCAAATATATTCTTAAAATAATGTCCGTTACAAATGTTTTAATTGAGTGTCGACAGCAAGTTCCCATTACAGTTTATGTCCCACTAAAGTCGAAAATAACATGTTTGTCGTACAATGGCGTATGCGTTTGTTTTTTATCGCTATAAATTTTCGTGTGGAGGAAAATGTCGGTTTTCCCATAGACACACGGACGAATTATTAGCTCCCAGTTCTATCCCCAACTATAACTCACAAGGACTGTACCTATATAGTGTATGTAGATGTAGTAAGAACTATTTTATGCTCTAATATTTCAGGTGAACGTTTGAGCATTTTGACCGCGCATCATTGGCATTTTACGATTAATAACAACGGAAGGACAAGTCGTCAGAATTTTGACCAAGATAATCCTTAATTTGACGTACCATAGTGAAAGAGGACAAGTAAGTCCACTCCGAGCCTTTATTAAACTGCCTACTCCGGCGCGGACGCTTAGTGTTGTCGACAATTCACTAATTTGTTGCATAAAGTCGAATCTCATAATTTCGTTTCTCATAACAACCTTGAGACGTTTATTTTTGATTAATTACCTACTGGCAAATAATTTTAGTACGAAAGTTAACTTAAAATTGTTCAATGTCTGTGTCTAGAGAAACCAGACAGATTCTATGCCGTTATATAACTATTATTATTATTACTAAATTTAAAAATATTATTCATAAATTCGCCGGAATGGTGATGGCGCCTGTATACATACTACTCATGTTTACCTACACATAATACTATAACTATATTGTTTATAGGTAGGTAGGTATCTATTTTTTTTATGTGTCCTTGCACGAAACTATTACACTACACTTATATACCTACCACTAATTTTCCGATGGTGCCGTGAACGAACGTATCAATGTCGGCTCTGATATCCGATATCGGGCCGGACAATGTGAAAGACAGGTACATATTTCATACATTTGACTTGCCCCGATATGGTTCTCATAATCAAAATATAATAATAGAGCATAGAAATATTATTATAAGAACATAGTAGTAGAATAGAGTCTATTCTACTTGAATCTACATTGCTTAGGTATTGTTATTGCAGGTATTTATGTTGGTTATTGCACTTATTGCATGACTTTCATTACTTATTATTTACTTTATTTTATGTACTGTGTATTTTGCTTAACTGTAATATTTAAATTTACACATGTCACTACTATTATTTATAATATGTTTTCTTGCCTAGCACAATCAGGCAGGCAATTTGCAGGTGGTAGGACCTTGTGCAAGGTCCGCCCGGATTGCTACCACCATCTTGCTCGCTAATCCTGCCGTGAAGCAGCAGTGCTTGCACTGTTGTGTTTCGGCGTGGAGAGTAAGACAGCCAGTGAAATTACTGGCACTTACTTGAGGTATCCCGTCTTAGGCCTCTAGTTTGGCAACGCATCTGCAATACCCCTGTTGTTGCAGATGTTTATGGGCGGTGGTGATCTCTTACCATCAGGAGACCCACTTGCTCGTTTGCCATCCAAACGAATAAAAAAAGAAGTTTTTCGAGGTTTTCTGGCTCCCTTTGAGCTTCAAAGTTCCTACACGTTTGCAGTTATTCGGTTGTGTAAATTATTTCTTAGCATCTATTCAATTCTATGTTTGGTAAGATCAAAAGTAAGTACTGAAATACCAAGTTGAACATACCTAAATATATGCTAAGAATTTAGTAATTGGAGTTCGATTGTAATTTAATTAATTTAATCGAATGTCAATAGCATTTGAATTCTTGATAACAAAGATAATTAAAGGCTCCTAGATAGGGAAGTCGTAGTCTCTTTATGTATTTGACGTCGTAATTATAGTGCTATGGTATTCGCTCGGTGCGAAGTTCTAGGTGGGGGTAATGAAATCTATCGCAGCGCTAATAGTGGCCAAAAGTAGAAATAATGTAGGTTCTGTCATCTGTCATACTCATATCATATAACCTGTCATTAACATAGCATTTTTTGTAGACTTCAGTGCTTAATTTTAGTAATTGGTAACATATATTGAGTAATACACACACAACCGGTCGTCAAATTAATACGTATTTTGATCTGAAAACGATATTATTACTAGCGATACAAGAACAATTACATATGTTTACTATTTTTTTAAAGAAACCATTAAAGTAGTTTTTCTTTTTGTTTTACAATAACATTACGATTAAACATGAAATAAACAAACCCTGATATAACCAAAATAAAACACACTTTTTAAATAAATTTTACTTGCCTCATTTAATCATTCGTATTTCGTATTTTGCTACCACCATCTTGCTCGCTAATCCTGCCGTGAAGCAGCAGTGCTTGCACTGTTGTGTTTCGGCATGGAGAGTAAGACAGCCGGTGAAATAACTGGCACTTGAGGTATCCCATCTTAGGCCTCTAGGTTGGCAAGACATCTGCAATACCCCTGGTGTTGCAGATGTTTATGGGCGGTGGTGATCTCTTACCATCAGGAGACCCACTTGCTCGTTTTCCATCCAGTCAAATAAAAATAAATAAATAAATAATAAATAATTTTAATGACCAAAAATGAATTCACTCACAGCCTTTTGTCCACCCAAATCACGGTATCACAGTAATTTTGTATTATAAATTAATACGTATGATAGGTTAGATTTTTGTCACAATGTCGCAATGAAATTTCAAAACGTCGAGCTTCAGAGCCAGCAAAGTTGCGGACGATAGGTGGCGCTGATGTTGTGCACAGAGCCAATAGAGTTGTGCTCGTATTTACTAAACGATATCTTCCCAACTACTGCAATCGCTCGAGTATACAAGTTAGATCTTTTAGTTAATTTAGTACACTAGTACACGTAGGCATTTCTATTTAAAATTGTACCCTGAGTTTATATCTCCGAATTCAAAAAAATTTGGGAGGTAGACTCAGTCCATGATTCCGAGCTGTAAAAACAAAGGCTCCAGATGTGTCCGCGTCCGTACCGTTACGATTTTTTCTTAATAATTTTCGTAACGGAACGGACATATCCATACAATATTTTGGGGACACATCGGAAGACCCTGTTTTTACAGCTCGGAATCATGGACTGAGTCTACCTCCTAATATTTTGTTGAAATCGGAGAGATATACTCAGGGTTACAACTTTAAATAGAAATGCCCACGTAATAGAGTCTATGCACGGTTTGCTTCCGTTCCTGTTAAAAAAGTATAAAATCAGTGTGTATAAAGTCAAATTCCGTCTGCTAAATTTGAAGTCTGTAACTCCACCAGTTTAGGCGGTGCATTGTCTGTCAGTCTGTCAGTGAGGCACATAACTATTTTTTAGGTATGAAAATGAAAAAAAAAAAATAAAAAAGTTTATTGGTTTAAATAAAGGTATAAGTAGATTTACTCGTATCTGCCGCGATCGGTGATCGAACCCTGGTCTTTAAGAGAAGTCTCTTCGTTCCATTCTCCATACAAACTTAGTCCCGGTCTCATTTGAAAACTAGGTAACAGAAATAGACGAAATTTTGTAAGTATGGACTAGACGTAATTATCTATGCCTGTGGTTTTTCAGATTTTCATATAAATGTGTAATATCAGAATTACAGGAGCTCAAAAGTCGACAAAAAAAAGATGTCAACTTTGCATGACAATTACAGACTAATAAAGCATTTTTACAAAAATCTAAAAAACCACAGGCATAGAAAATATAATGAATATCTTGATTGTAAAATTGATTTCTGTGCTATACTTTTCGTATAATATGAGGACAACGAAACCCAAAATTCAACCGCCCAAATCATGAAAGGCCTACAGCTATCTCGATATAAATTACGGACGTCGTTGCGGAAGGCATGGGGGGGACGGCTGCGAGCGCTTATGTCACGAGCGATAAAGACAGCAATATCCCAAACGAATACCTAACGCGGCCGCGCGGCCGGCAGGGAAACTTCTCTTAATAGTAGCACGTGTCCTATACTAGTAGGTAGCATTTGCTCAGTATTAGCATGCTTTCGTGCTAGTAACTAGCATGTGTAACAATAGCTTTACATTACATTTAACAATCAACAGGTGTCATTAACCCACATATATGTGAACTTCCTTAACCGAAGTTTAATCGTTGTTCACCAAATTCATTCATTCTAGAAATAAGCCTGTCTACTAACAAAATGAGTCACAGTTACTTAAAATAAAGATTATTATTATTATTATTAACTTAAGCTCGGTATTGCTTAGGGCCCGGTTTCGGAGTTAGAAACAAATTTTGGGCAGCAACGTGGAATTCAGTTCGATATGGAATTTGTGTTGATTAAGCAAGGGTGCTATCTTAATTGAAAGTTTCAAATAGATAGAGCGTAGTTATGATAGCAACCCGCCCCATGTATGGCCTTGTAAGGCCTCGTGCACTTCACAAAGTACATTCAATTGTAAAACATAACTGCCAAATGTACTTGGTGGAGTACACATTTTTCAATGAAGTTATGAACTTTAAATTTATGTAATTAATTTCCAAAATCACAAAACTTAGAATTCGCGGCTAGAGTATTCTACGAGAATGTCCCTTATGAAATGCCTTTCTTCTAATAGTTCTGAAAAGGCTGATAAAATGATATTAAGTCTGGTAATATTTCATGACTTTGCTAACAAATTTTCAGTATATTCTCGAGCTTTACGGATTTTATTGAATTAGCTGCCATACAAGGCAAAAACATTTCATAAGGGACATTCTCGTGGAATGCCTCGGCTCGGTCTATAGAACTATGTATGTTAAAATAAAACCGACTCCAAAAAAATAAAAAAATAACAAAAAATGGAACCGACTACTGAACCCTTGAAAATATTATATAAGTCGGTGCCTCAGCACGATCCAGCTAGAATGGAACAATAGTCGTCTACCTCACCTACACTATGGGCAATCCATCCTGCTGGGTCGTGCTGAGTCACCGACTTCGAGCTAGTAGTTACCTATAAAAATATTTTCAAGGGTTTAGTAGTCGGTTCCATTTTTTGTTATTTTTAGGGTTCCGTACTCAAAGGGTCCTAAAAGGGTTTGTTTAGATATTCATATCAAAGAATAAAAATCAAATGTTCATTATTCTCATATTATTTAGTTATTATAAAACGTATTACCAAGAAAAACATGCCATTCGTTTTATGATGTGGTCGCAGGTCTAACCTAACCTAACCAACTTTTCTGGTAGCGCTTTCTAACCTATTATAATATATTTTATCGAACAAATAATATTTGTTAAAAAATAATTATACAATTTGATAAATTTGATAAATAATAAAGTGAGATTATAAGTTTAATTGAATAGTTTTTCTATGAAATATGTTTCATTCAAGTAAATATTCGTTGAAACAATAGTATTCGAAGTAAATATACAAGGACCAAATATTATATGAAACATTTTCTGCGAAACGAAATTCTATGAAATTTCTGTCTGCGACGGAAGGGAATACCCAACTTGGCACTTGCGTCCAATGGTTCATGATTGCCACACCTCTGAGTTTTTTGGAATTCATGTGCGAAATTACATTTGAAATTTACCACGAGCTTTACGGTGAAGAAAAACATCGTGAGGAAACCTGCACAAACCTGCAAAGCAATTCAATGGTGTGTGTGAAGTTCCCAATCCGCACTGGGCCCGCGTGGGAACTACAGCCCAAGCCCTCTCTCGGTCTGTGCCCAGAATGGGACGTATATAGGCTGGGATTATTATTATTATATAAAACTAGATTTTTCCCGCGTCTTCGCTCGCATGGAATTCGGTTTTCGCGGGCTGTTCCCTCGGGAACTGTACATCCGGGATAAACAGTAGCCTATGTCACTCTCTGGCCCATAAACTATCTCTATGCCAAAAATTACTTTGATCCGTCGCTCCGTTTCGACGTAAAAGTCGGACAAACATACAAGCACACAAACACACACACACTTTCGCATTTATAATATTAGTATGGAATTGGATTACAGCTTTAATAAATATGGTCGAAACTGGTTGAAAATTTTACACATTACACAAATATACCCACCAACGAGATGGAAGGATGACCTGGTCAAAGTTGCGGGTTCGCGGTAGATTGGATACAAGTCGCTTCCAACCGAAGAAACTGGAGGTCTATGGGAGAAGCCTATTTCCAACATTTGACGTCCTACGGTTGGTATGATGATGATGATGATTGATGACACAAAGATACCACATCCAACCGAAGAAACTGGAGGTCTATAGCCTCCTGAAGCCCACCATATAAATATAAAAAAAAAATGACAAGGCAATTAGAATCTAATTGTTTCGAGAATAAAGTCAAACTGCCGTCAAACTGACATGGTGTAAAACAATAGATAAACAAAAGAATTTTTATCGAAAATACAAACTGAGACATGGATGCACAGAAAAACCAGAAAAAGAGACCAGCGCTGGGAATCGAACCCAGGTCTTCAGCAATCCGTGCTGCGTGCTATAACCCCTACACCACCGCTGGACAGGAATTAAGACACGAATTTTTCCAACAAAAAAAATCAAAAATCGTAAAAGTAACAAATTTGGAGTTGAAATAAAAAATACAAAAAGATTCCAAATAACCAATCATAAAAGAATTTTTACTTTGTTACATTGTCATAGATTTCTAATTCCCTTGAACTTATCGTGTACATTCTATTGCATATTGGGCCGCACGAGGATAGGGTAGGCCTATGTCCAACAGTTGACGTCCTACGGTTGGTATGAGAATGATATAACACAATTATACCACTTCCGTAAAAAATTGATTCCCTATCCTAGGATATCCTATAGTAGTCCTAGGATATAAATGATCATTGATCAATCCTAGGACTACCTACTATAGTAGATAGTGGGATGCAAAATAGCTTCAAAATTTGCAAGCTTGCTTTTAGGCTGTGTTTCAATTCAACCAGTAGGTATATAATGTGCGAGGATGTGTTGCGAAGAATGTGGTTCTCATTAACCAATAGAAACGCTCCATTTACACAAGGGCGCTTCATTTCGTGGTAGCTTTAAATATGCCGCCACGAAATGCTGGAACAACATCCCGCCACCAATAAGAAATGTGAAATCGCTATGTAAATTCAAAAAGGACCTCCGTGATCATCTATTAAACTTACAGATCAGCTCAACATAAGCGCTTTTGTGTAAGATGTGATGTGGTTGTACCTGAGGGTGGGGAGGGGGCTCTGTTGTAGGTTGAAGTTACTGTGTTGCGGTTTGTGTCCCAATGTTGCCAGGCTGCAATAATTTTGTTGGGGTGGAATTGTGTTATTATTATCTAAATCTCTTTATTGTACATAGAACATGAAATTAAAGTTAACAAGAGAAACAGAATAATAATATAATAATATGGTTGTTATATTTGAACTGTGTGGTGTGTCGCGTAGTTCTGTATCGGATGCCAACCTGGATCCACGTAATATCAGCGTCGAGCCACCTTTAGTGACCCGACAAGTGCTGAGTCCTTTATCGCATTAGTATTTTACTTTTAATTTATCATTTTTTTTTCATCTTAGCATGAACATGTCTGTACCTAATTCTTACTTATGCGAAATAAAGATTTATTATTATTATTATTATTTACCTCGCCTCGCTCCGCTCAGCTGTTTCCACCAGAGCGGTGCTGTGCGAGGATAGGTAAATGAATCGTTTCTATTGGTTCATGAAACACACATTCCTCGCAATACATCCTACCACATCTCTGGTGAAAAAGCTGCCTTAATACGCTAAGAACGACCCGGTAACGTCATCCCACACCGTGTCTCTAAGTTAATAGAAATTCCATTATGACACTCTACTCTGTGATAGGTATAATTTTGTCAATTTGTCGACCTTCTACGGCCTATGGGGTTGCCAAGTAAATTAAATTTACATACGTAGCTTCGATTTTGGGGCAGGTTTGATGGTTTTGAAACTGCTAAAACTATATCAACTAACTAGCTGTTGCACGTGACTCCGACCGCGTAGAATTCATTTATCACTATCCCGCGGGAACTGTGCAATTTGGATGTCCTTCCCCGGGGCTCAAACTACCTGTATACCGAATTTCATCTACCTAAATCGGTTTCAACGGTTTAAGTGGGATATTGATTTGTATCCTCCCACTCTAAGAGAACGGGACTAACTGACTTAGCTAAAACCATATCATCTAGGAAGTGGAAGTGGGCCATATTTGCCGTAGGTTCGATGGAAGATGGGGCAAAAAGTTGGAGTGGAGACCACGAAAGGGGTTCAGGAATGTGGAGAGGCAGCCAGCAAGATGAACAGACGATTTGGTGCGAGCGGCTGGGAAGGACTGGATGCGGAAAACTCAAGACCGCACAGAATGGTCTAAAATGGAAGAGAGAAGAGACTCTATATCTATGTATCTCTACCCACTACACGGTATCATGTCATGACCGTAACAGGAACGTGTCATGAACGGAAAGTCAGCGCATACATGACACGCGGCGGCGACGGTTGGTTAGGAAACTAGCTACTTAGTGGGCATGGTCTCATACTTTTCAATACAAAGAATATATTTTTGCTTGACATGGGTGGATACCGCTTTAAGCTTCAAAAAGTTTTTTTTTACCATCAGTCAAATGACAATGATGATGATGTCCTCTTAGTTGTATTCGGCCGTCATATTTCTTGAGGATTTAGGTGTAAAAAAAGGATTTTCCAAAATTCCCTCAATATATCCTACTTTTTAGTCTTCTACAAAAGCAAACCGGGGGATAAAGCTGTAAAATTTTCGTGTATTGATACGAAACTCTTTGTGTGACCCAATCTCTTTTGCAACCAAATCGAAAGGCCAAACACTAAAGAAACAAACTTCTCAAATCGATCCTAAATTGCGCTGCCTCTTCCGACCCGCATTCAAATCCCGGAACTTCAAACTACCTACTTTATTGTAGACAAAATCTAAGGCTAGGGCCACACAGAAATACGTTGATTGTTTGGTCATCTAAACCGTGATCCGCAAAATGTGTGCCGCGGTACACTGGTGTTACCGTGGTCATTAGTTGGTGTGCCTCAGAAAATAACGTTATCTCATAAAGCTAAATACGAGTTGACGTCGGAAGAAAAATACTAACAATGATGTAAGTCACATATTTTTTATATATGGTGTAGCTCCAAAAATTTTCGTCTTCTTAGATGTACCTTGAACACAAAAAGTTTGCGGAACACTGATCTAAACTAATATCATTAAAAAAAAAAAAGAGATTTGATTGTGTATTTTTCTGCTGCATCCAGCTGTATGAATGCCACAGCCTTTTGTGTTTCGACTACTCTACGATTTACTCTATGAAGGTTAAGGAGATCGTAGAGTATGTACGAGTCAAAACGGAGTACACTCTGAGAGTCAAGCGGTTAGTGTGGTTGTCTCACCACAATGTGAACTTATGAGAACCTTTCGTGGTGAGTGCCGGCTGAAGATCTATCGGCTTTCTGACTGGATTCCTTTTGGCCTGAGGCGGCGAGAGTGCATCAGGCGTTGCAGACTTGACGTATTATATATGTTATGAGCTTAGAGTTAATTATTTTATTTTAAAATTATTACTGTATTATATTGTATATCATAAAACGTTATATAAGACCCTCTACAAAGTCTATGACCAAGGACGTTCGCAAATAACAAGTTGAAACGTCAATCTGGTGTGACCGCAGCCTAACCTTTTCAACACACAGTATCGTAAGACAATCGTATACTTATATACTTAAGGTATCATTCACATTGCAGACGGCTTTATAAACAAAAGCAACTCAGATCGGCCAAAGAAAATAGTGTTAACAGATGCGAGAAAATTCTGCATGAAGCAATACATCGCTGAGAACTGCGTCTAGCGAGTTGTGACATAAAGATTGGACACCGCAATGTAAATGCTATTTATACGAATTTTCCTCATTGTATAAACAGGGTTGAAGAAAACAGTTGATGGCGCTGTTTATCGACATTTTTATTCGTTTTCGATCAAAAGCGCTGATCGAGGCGATGTTTACAAATCGCTCGGACATCTGGCGGTGCTTGTTGGCGCTTATTTTAGCTGTGGAGATGCTGTATTGTTTGATTCTGTGCCAATATTTCGGGATTGTCTTGAATTTATGAACAAGACAGTCCACATATTGGAAGAATAAATAGGGTATCGCTATGATTAATGAATTTTAGATGATTCATCACAAGATTAAAAGAAAAGAAAGTAAAACGAGAAAGAGTTCGATACAAGAATTCCATTTAAACTGGTTCACAAAAAAAGTACAGGAAAAAAAAACTAGAAACCTCCCTGACTGCTCTATCATTAGACCCATGATACCACTGCAGCACTGGTGGTTAAAGTATTCCCTAAAACTATTCTTGTATTAAATAATATAAGTGTAAGCGGGACGGCAAGATACGAAGCAAGAATTTTACACTTAGTAGTGTAGGGCCAGTTGCGTAGTCACAGCCGGTCCGTAAGAAACTTAGCGTTGCGGTCAACCACTCTCGAGGCAGAGACTAAAGAGCGTTTATACCTGCTGAGCTGGCAACGTTGCACATTTGTTAGTTTTTCTCGATTATTCCATAAAAATTTAATGAAAATTAAAAATGTGGTCTGATAGAACTCTTTCTAACTAAGACTAGAGTATTTCAATACGAAATGTAAATGTTTAGATAGTTTAATCGGGGAATTTCAATATTTAAGACACCGATTGACGTTGTCTTGTTTACATTCCTATCAAAGAGTGCATGTAGATACAATACTTAGATATTGAATAAATTGAATACAATTTCTTTAATTAAGTTAGGCTTCAACTCGACTCACCATTGTTTAAATTATTTATCCGAAACTCTCTTAATTCTAAGTTTTGTAAACCTTACAACTGTAATGCTTATAATTGAAATTATTACTATTATTATTGTTCAAAATTGTGTATATTATTATTGTAAAATTGTCATGTAAAACCTAAATATAATTGTGACTGTGGATAATTCACTGTGTGACTGTGTACATAAATGTTAAATTCGCACGCCGGATTCCGGTAGGATATGCTAAATACTAAGTAATGTTATATTATATTCCACCTGTTGTAACCATATTCAGCGAATAAATTATCATTTATTCATTCATTTTGTTAATTATAATTACCTAAACTTTATAAGTATAATATTTGTCTTTTTAGGGTTCCATATTTAGTAATTGCTACGGAATCCTTCGCTGAGCATGGTTCAACATGCTCTTGGACGGTTTTTTAGGATTTAGTTACTTCATAATGTACCTTCCCCTCTATTTACTAGTCGTCGAAGAAATGTAACAAACTTCGTGTATCGATATTGATCGTATCAAGAGAAGTTTTGAAACTATTCCTTGACAACTCTGAGCAAAGTTCCAAGTGCCTCCATATTAAAATCGCAGGCAACTTAAAGCTGTCATGAAAGCTTTTCAGCTTACTAGTATTATATTGCTGGATAATCTGGTAGTAACTCTAAAGAACTAAAATAATATCTTTACTCAACCGCAACCATATTATGGTAGCTAAGCTTATGCAAGATACGAGGGGAGGTCCGAGTTCGCGGAATGAAGTATTAGGAGGAAACATTATTATACAAAGTTTATGCTGAGTTATAGTGAAACCCTTGAAGGGAAAAAAAGTAAAAAAAAATCTCAAGATTGTCTTTTGTTTTTGCGAGAAAATTATTTCGGTATAAATCAGTCATTATGGAGCAAATTGAATATCGTGCCGTGATAAAGTTCCTATCTAGGTAAGGAAAGTCTCGATAATTCATAATGAATTAAATGTCAGCTATTTAAGGGGGTCAATACCCTAGTAAGACTATGATTTACAAGTGGCAGAATCTATTCAAGCATGGCAGAGAGTCCATCGAAGATGGCCCTAGCCCAGTAAGGCCCAGTGGCGAAGCCACGTCCTCAGATATTGTGCAAAAAGTGGAAAAACTCGTACTGGAAGATGCTCGTCTTAAAAAGAAATAGCTATCTGCATTAATTAACGTATCAGAAACGACTATTTTGAGGATCCTACACGATCATCTTGGTATAACAAAAGTTATGCAAGGTGGGTACCCAGTATATAACTAACAGACGCAGATGCAAAAAAGAACACAGATGCAATTAAAAATAAAAATAAAGTTGTGTTAAATACTTGTGATGTATAGATATTATCATTTAATAATATTGTAAATCTGTTTAAAGAAAAAAAACCTCGTTGCGTTTCTTGCCGGATTATTCTCAACAGAGGTTTTTCCGAACCGGTGGTAGATTTTTTTTTACATTCATAAGTGCTTGTTATAGCCTAAATTTAATAAAGATATTTTGACTTTGACTTTGAGTAAACTATTCTAGTCTGTTCTACACTACCTAAACATTAAGGTAGTGCAGCTATACATATAGCTACAACTACAACTTACTTCCAAACAACTTCTTGAATCCAGATCGCGTTAACGTTCCAGTGGCATATTTTGTAAGTATGTGTATTTGTTGAATCTATTCTGGTTAACGATCTGAGGTTAAGCATGCATCGATGCATCCATTAAACTGGCTATCATTCGAGATAGTAGATTTGTTTGTGTTAAAACATTAAAATGTATATAAACTGTTAATTAACTATCTGAAAACGTGAAAGTAGTTTGTTCTGCATCGAGAGATGAATCGATTACACTATTATTTAATGCAGGTAATTTTTTTCAATCCCTTTTTTTTGTGCCCGATCTAAAAGTTACAAATACGGGTGCCCCTTGAAATGTCGACAAACTATTTATCTTATTTCATTTCGACGAAAACAGTTCATAGAATATTCAATTCAATACTAATATTTTCTCTTGGAGTAATTTCACTTCATCGACTATTCATTACATATTAAAACAATTATTAAAACAACAGTACAAGGATTATTATTTGCTCAAAAATACATTTCATCAACTATTAATGAGACAGAACAACTAAATATAGCTGTTTATTTCTTCGACGTATTATTAAGCCGAGTTCAGACTTGCAAGAAAAATCGTGCAAGCGTAAGCTCGGTTTTATAAAACACCAAAATAGGTTAGGTTAAAACTACGACCTAAAAAAACTCGCTACCAGAAAGTAGTTTAGGATAGGTTAGAACCCAGTGACCCTAAAAAAGTAAACCGGTACCAGAAAAATAGGTTAGGTTAGAAACGCGACCCCAATAAAAATAAATGACTGCCAGAAAATTAGGTTAGGTTAGGTTAGAACTGCGATCCCAACAAAAATATATCACTACTAGGAAAGTAGGTTAGGTTATGTTTGAACTGCGACCCCAACAAAAATAAATCGCTACCAGAAAAGTAGGTTAGGTTAGGTTGGAACTGCGACCCCAACAAAAATAAATTGCTACAAAAATAAATAAATAAATAAATTTCATTGAAAAAAGTATGAAATAATAAAATATTAGGTAAACGAAGTTGTGCCAAATAAACTATCTATTAAATAATATTCGAATTCGGAATTCGGCGCTAGAGGCGCTAGTGTAGCGTGAGGTCTCCGAAATGTCAAATCTCATAGTTTTTGGGTGAGCTACGCGGGTTTATTTATAATTAGAATAATTTTCGTTCCGGGGCAATGAATGTATGTGTTTTGAGACAGTTTTGTCTTTCGGAAACCTTTGTCCACCCTTTTTTCCAAACAAAACGGGGACTATGGAACACTGTGGCATGCTCGATATTTTTATGGTACGGCTTTAAGGTGTATTAAATATGATTTTAATCTAAACTTTGTTTTCACGCCCGTAATAACAGACTTTGAAAGCCATACTTAAAAACCTCACGCAACAGTGCGCCATCTAGTGAGACAAAAAACGATAGCCCTCATTAAATTCAGTAACATCTTTAGCAAAGAATCCGACATCATAAATTAATAAAGTAATTTTAACTTTAAAATAATTTTAGTTATAATCCTTTTTAGATTGTATTTAGCACATTTACAATTTAAAGAAACTGTAGTTCTTATGTTAATTATAAGTATTTCTGTACACATTCTTGTATACGACCGTTTGTTCTCTTCTCAATAAATAAATAAAATAAATAAATGACAGTTTTTGTATGCGAACTCTGTGTCATTTGATTGCTATCGCGAGCGTCAGAAACGTTAGGCAAAACGGCCTCTGGTTAGGAATTACTAAAATTACTGACTTGCGGGTATTTTAGAGAAAATTTTAAACTCTTAAACTTAAACAGGATTTTTGAAATAAATAGTTAAGTTATTTGTACATAATAACTAACTTGGAATAAAAAGGACAATTAGGTGTTTGAAAATTTCAGTTATTTACATAACACCTTGTATATTCAGGAGAAGATAAATTATTTAACAAAACATAAAAATTTGAATGATTTTGTAGCATAATAATGTTACAACTAGCCTCCGCTAAAGGGGCCGGTTTGAAAATCAGCTCTGGGTGCATGCTGGCATGTGTCCAGCATTTGCTGGGAGTTATCCATTGCCGGAACGTAGGTAGCTGGGTTATTTATTTCCAATTTTTTTTTGATCCTGTACTGTATTTGATTGATACTCAACTCAACTAAGTATGTAATTATGTGGTAATTATGATGTGGCAATAAATTATTTTTTATTTATTTATTTAAAAAAACTATTTATGTTTCTACTCCGATTTCTAAGTTTTTGACGTCACGCGCCTCTGGTTGGTAGAATAAAAACATTGGTACTAACTCAACGTGCTTGGATCCCAATGTCGGCTGAAATAAACAGCTGTAAACAGTTTTTATGGCCACCGAATAGCAAATCAATGACCAATAACCAGCATTGCAATGCCAGATAATACGAAATAGGTTCCGGTAAAAGCTAATGGGTGATTCCACGTTCCGCCAGACGGACTGTCCAAACACCATAAATACCCACGTTAGTCGAACCATTGAGAACGTGTATTTTTGTCCGATTATATTGTTATTGTTGTTTTGTTTTTCGACACAAAATAGCAAAGTTTTCCTGCTGATAATACGAATACTAAAAAACATTATAATTACAATTATAGTTGTCAAACTGATTACTTACACACTTGCTACCTATTAGCTGTCATCTATTTCTTTATTTATTTTTTTGCGTGGCATGGATCGTTCTGAATTTGCACTATTATAGATAGTGCAACGAGAGTTGAAGTGAATGATTACACACACAGCTACATGAAGAACTGATTACATAAAAGAAGAATAAATTAAAATGAATTAGTGAATGTCAAAATCCCGCTGTCATTACATGACATGTTTTTGTTTGCGTGACCTCAACTCCGGTGGCACTACCTATACCACTGTTCTGTATCCCACTAATATGCGAAATAATAAATGCGAAAGTTTGTAAGTCTGTTCGTTTGTTTGTTTGTTACTTCATCACGTCTACACCGCTGAACCGATTGAGATGAAATTCGGTATACAGATAGTTTGCGTCCCGGGGAAGCACACACATAGGGTACATAGGTACATAGGGTAGTTTTTATCCCGGAAAATTGCATAGTTCCTGCGGGATAGTGAAAACCGAATTCAACGTAGACGGAGTCGCGGGTAACAGCTATTTGCTTACTATTTCATGTTCATAATCAAGGGCCCAAGTCCTTGATACATCTACAGGTATCTCCAAGTAAAATTGCGCTTCGCAGTGAATGCAAAACTAAATTTCAAATGTAATTCCTTGATTTCGAAAACTTTTTCTGCTTAGATAGGTTAGGTATAGTGTAAAATCTAAGTGTAGGCGTAAAAAATGTTTTAGTTTTCACGCAATTTTACTTATCTTGTTGTAATTGTACTTGTGTTTGCCTCCTATATTAAAAAAAAACTTAATCTAGGTAGATTAAGATTATTTTTTTTATATAGAAGGCAAACAAAATATTTGTTTCTACCTATTCAAAATGATGTTTCTCATTACTCTATAAAAATCCCCTTCAACCTCTTCCGGTACAAAAACTTTTTTCTCTCTCTTTTGTTTGTCGAATCTTTTCTCACATTTCAACTAAAATATGGTTTTGAATTTGTCATTTCTTTAAGAAATTTAATCCTTGATAAAAAACAGGAATATCGTTTTACATCTTTCATTGATATAGAATGTCTCAAAGCGATTATTTTCTGTTGCATTGTACCGGAGTCTTTATAAGTCGGAAGACCGAAGTGCTGGTTGAAGTATACAACTGAAAATACGACGAAACGGTTTGAGAAAAGGTAGGTAGTGCCCCGCCTTCTTTTTCTTTTCATAGTGCCCCCAGATACGAGTAAATAATAAAGAACTATGATTTTTATTTCGAAAAAATTACTTTCTGCCAATTATATTGCGCTGCTTCTTGGCAATGATGTACTTTCCTTAAGTTCTGGTAGTAATTAAAAAAAATACATGTAAAAGAGCCCTTTACGGCTGCTTACAGAATAATCGTTTTTTTTGACATGTTTTATCAAAAAGTCGTAATAGGAACTTGTAACTAACTAAAATATCGACGCTGGCGTCAGTTTAGGTTCTGGTCAGAATAACCCTCTTAGACTGAGGGACTGATGAAAATTAAATCCTACTTTCTTACTAATATCATAAATGTGAAAGTTTGTGAGTGAGTGAGTGAGTGTGTTACTTCTTCACGCTGAAACGGCTGGAAGGATTAGGATGAAATTTGGCAAAAAAATAGTTTATAACCTGGATTAAAACATAGGATACTATTTATCCCGATATTCTTACGGGATAGTTATAAAATCTCTAAATAACAATCGCTGGGCTTAGAGTCATGAAATTTGGTATGTAGATAGCTGAACATCTGGAATTAAACATAGCCTACTTTTTATTCCGATATTCCCACGGGATAGGGATAAAATATCGAAACAATAACCGCTGGGCTTAGAGTCTGAAATTTGACCATGATTGTTTTAATGTAACGTCAATGAAAGCAACGATTTAATTTTCGAGAATTCCCACGGGAATTTTTAAAAATCTCGGAATGTCATTTCAGCTGCTGGACCTAATGATTTACGCGTGCGAAGCCGCGGGTAAACACTAGTGTATTCATAATATTCTCCAACCTGTTTTGAACGACAAAAAACCAGTGGCCGTGTTGCCTAACGTTTCTGGCGCTCGCGATCGCAATCAAATGACAGTTTTGTATGGGAAATCTGTCATTTGATTGCGATCGCGAGCGTTAAAAATGTAAGGCGATACGGCCTCAGAATGATAGACTGAACTGAAATTAAACGCATAAAAGTGAAATGAGAGCCAAGTTCCATAATAAGAATATGCGTCGTTGTTTGTTGAAAAGAATTGAGATCTATAACAGATGCCAAGTTATTTCGCTTGAGATGTAAGTAATGCATGTTCAATATTTGAATTGGCTGGTTTTTATCAACAAACGAAAACTTAGAAAATAGAAGAAAAGTAACATAGACAAATATACTTAATAGTCTGTAGGTACGTTATTAAATCTAGTCTAGTTAATACCGCTTTTTAAACGTTAATATATTAATAAATGTTTGAGCTCCAGTAGTGACATTTTAGATTCTGTGCTAAATTGTATGTATGTAGATTTAAATTCACTTCATAATTTTTTTGTTCATAATTTTTTATTACTAACATCGGAACTCATAACAGACAATTCTTATATTTTTTACTCATAATGTCATTACTAAGACACATCTCAACTCATATTGTTGTTTTTCAGAAATTTTATGAATAATGGAATTAATAAGAAAACATTTGAAGTCATAGGTACTATTGTTTTTCATAACGGTAACTACCTATTCAAAATAAGATTTACTTATATCGTCAATTATTTATACTATATTATATTAGTATTAGGTGAAAAATACGTTCAGTCCTGGCGCTTCGCCGGCCGCTGCTGCGGCACGCTCGCTTCGCTCGCTCGGTTCGCACGTCAATGATACGGATAACTCAACACTTATGATTAAGAAAATTATGAAAACGAATATAAGTATTAACAAAGTTATGAATATTGGCGTTAAGAATTAGAATGATTAGGAGTTTAAATCGTTAGTATAAGTAATTATATGAAAACCAATATCAGTATGAACAGAGTGTATGATTAATGATATTATGAATTCCGATGATTATGAGATTCGATCGTTAGTATTAAAAAAAATATATGAAGAGTGATCGTTATGATGTAAAACTGTATGAGAAACATTTTCGGACTTCCGATAATAGGACTTAAAATGTTATGTGGAAAAATGCGCACCCAGATTTAAATAATAGGTTTCTAGTTGTGGTTGGGTTCAAAGAGTAGCTCGAAACGGTTCGTGTAAAAATATACACACGTCGCCAGTACCTTTTTCTTTGAACTTGGCTGAGCTCGCTGCCGTGTATCTAGATCTAAGGCGCGGCTATTAAAACGAACTGACCTTTGCAATCGCGTGTAAAACTATGCAATATTTACGTCCAGCGGCGTGTGGGCCCGGTAATGCATCCGGCGCCTGGTAAATGCGTCACGTCATCCGCTGAGTTTTTGCACTTTGCTTTTATCAGTGTCATGGAAACATGCATTAAGTGGAAGTGGAAATTTATGATGGATAAATATACAGGTTGTTTTAAAATGAATCCTACTACTCCTTACGTTATGAATGTGAAAGTTTGTTAGTATGTGTTTGTATATTTGTTACTCGTTTACGTTAAAACGACTGGACGAATTTAGATGAAATTTGGTTAGTAGATCTGGACGTCTGGAATAATACATAGGCTACGTTTTTTACGAGATCAGGATAAAAGCTTAGAGTAATATGGTACGGTTATTTTTAATGCATCGTCAATGAAAACCACGATGTAATGATTGGAATTTCCCATGAGAATTTAGTATAATCCCGGAGGTTTAGTTCAACTACTAGTTCTGAAGGTTTACGCGTGATAAGCCGCGGGTAAAGTCTAGTCTGCAGTATTGAAGCTGGTGATTGAGTAAGTTTGACTAACAGTAAATGTTTTATTGTGTGTTATGTACGAGTATGTTTTCAGATCAGACATCTCACAGTAAGTGTACCAAAGCTTTGCCATATTTGTCGTTAGTGGCGTCATAAAACAATTTAGGCAAGCCGATGGGAATCGAGTTGTTACGGCATGCGTAGGGGAAGGGGGGGTGAAATCGGATAGCGGGTAAAAGCAGATAGCTTGCTATTTCACATTTCTGCTATCGCTGACTCGCTTAAATACGTTAGACACACGGCAGAGCCGCTTAGTGTGCGTGTAAATGGCGGTCGGCGAAGTACTCGTGTTACGTTGCCGTTGAGAAAAAAAGTAAACAAAGGTTATTGATGTAATATTTCTACTTATTTTATCTCGTATCAAATCACTATCAGTTATAATATGCATGATTATGATTTAAGTCGAAATTGTGACTATTTGAGTAATTATTTATAATTTTATTTTTTAATTCGACCGTTAAACTATTGCGTTATTTTTTTCATTTGCAAAATCAAGGCCATTGGATAGAAGCAGACGGGGTGAAATCAGGTATCCGGTTTCCCCCCATCATTAATTATATTACCGATTTAATAATTCCTTAATATTTCCTTGTAACAGACGAGTTTGAAAATGCCGCGAAATTACGTCAAGCATAGATATATGGTATGCGAGCAACAGGGATCATCATCTTTTACTGGTCAAACGCAGGATTCTGATCGATTAAACGACTCTAGCTAGACACAAAACACCATCACCTCAGCCGTCTTGTTCTAAACATCAAGATGAATTTGTTTTCACACCAAAAGATATAATGCCCATTCCTCACACTGGAGAGAAATAGGAAGACGTCAGCTCGCCGGGTTAAAACTGACATATTAACTGAGTCTCCTTACAAAAACTAATTATTACAGATTAAAAACTAACCACAAACACCTTCACTCAAGGGAAAAGGAAGAGGAAAAAAATCAAAAGCTTTTAAAAATACACACAATCAGAAACATAAAGAGAATGTAAATGAGGATGATACTGAATGTCTTATTTGTGATGAAACATATAGTCGTACAAAATATACGGATGCCTGGATTCAATGTACGGTTTGTCTGAAATGTGCCCACGAAGGTTGCACCGGGTGTACTTCACAGGAATTATTGTTTTTCGTATGTGTTGACTGTAAATAATTAGCATCTGCTTTCACCCCACCATTAAAATTATGGTATCTGGTTATACCCTTACACAAGGGGTGAAATCGGATTTACTAAATTTAAGCAAATGTTGATTGATCTCTTAAGTAATAACTTGATCGCGATAAGTTCGTGCCAAATGATAGTCAATTACTAGTTGATTTTGATATTAGATATTATTGAAATATATCTTAGTGTCATAATTAATTATGCTTTTTTTTCTTAACTATCCGGTGTTACCCCTTCCTCCCCTATTTAGGTATTTTGAACATCGACAAATATACGGAAATAATTGTCATGTAAGTTGAACCTTGGCCTATTGGTGGTACTTGTTAATTCGGTGATACAGCGTTATAATCTAATGCTGAATACATTGGCGAAATGAAAGCAATTAATCGCTGCCAAGCCAACCCAGCATGCTTGCAATCAGCATCAAAACTGACAGCTTTAATAGCTTACATTTACGGTAAAATCTCATGCCGCGTTCTGTAGGAGAGCCTTATTGTTATGCAACTGAATAAATCAAGTCTTCAGATAATTCATTGTTTACTTTCTCTCCTACAAGCTGACCCGCTAGCCGCTAAGCGCGACAGTACTCAATCACAAAAGTAGTTGAGCAAGGTTAGGGGTTAGTATAAGGTATACAAAGCTCCCAAGAAGGTTTGCTTTTTAATGTGGCTGTACATGTACTTACAGGCCCCAGGCTTCGGGCTGAAAGCAGCCACTTAAGGCAAGTTCGGTACTTTATATGTCTCATCTACATAACACCGTTACAGATGCAGCGATGAAATACGCGGATACATGCTGATTACGTTATCAGCATGTACGTGCACGTACAATTGAGTTACGTTTATTTTTCGTATGCCACAGCTGCTGATAGAGGCAGTTGCAGCTGCCTTCTGGCCTAAAGAAGCCATACCTAATACGAGGTAAAGACTGTATTAGGGTCATTAAGGAGCGGCCACACCGTAATAAATAATAAATCATGTTTTAGAAAAACTCACCCGTGGCATGAAGCTTCCTCAGAGGATCAACGATGGCGAAGTACCGGTCAGCGGACAAAGCTGTCAGGGTGAACACTGACACGCCGATGCTCACGTCCTTGGCTGCTTCGGAGACGCGGCAGACGGTCACTCCCCACGGCCACGACTCGACCGTGTACACTATCGATGTGAACGGGACGCATGTGATGATCACGAGGAGGTCGGCCAGTGCGAGCGAGAGGATGTAGCTGGGGAAGAAAAGGTTATGTCAGATTTCGGCCATTCTCATTCATCTGTGCAGCAGTATAATTACCGTGTCGCTTTTTTCGAACTACTAACACGGCAATTAGAAGTGGCTAGGTGAATGAGAATGGCTGGTTCCTTTTTCCAAAACTGTGCACTTAGTTTCATTATCTTCGTTCTCGAATGGAGACTGCGGATCGGCAAGCGCTGCGTAGGCCATCCACCAACTAGATGGACGGATGAACCTGGTTAATGGTGATTTTCCACCGGAGAGGCGAGATGAGACGAGGCGAGAAGAGAATTGTATGTGTGGAAATTTGTATGCATTCTCGCACGCTCGCCGCGATACAAATTTCAATTCTCGTCTCGCCTCGCCGGTGGAAAAGCACCTAAGCCTCGGAATCACATTGGATGCAGGCCGCTTCCAACGAATGCAACTTGAAGTCTATGGGGGAGGCCTATGTCCAAACAGTAGACGTGAAAAGGCTGATATGATGATGGTGATGAGCCTAATTATCGTGTTAATTTTATGAGAATGGTTGATTTTTGTTAGTCCCACCACAGATCACATATTATTTTATTACTTCAAATAGATTTGACAATCACGTTCAAAAGTCGTTATATTCATCTACCAGCTTGGTCACTGCCAATGGTAAGCATATTATTATAATCTTTATTATCTTTAATCCCATCCCATCCCAGCCTATATACGTCTCACTGCTGGGCACAGGCCTCCTCTCAGAATGAGAGGGCTTGGGCCGTATTTCCTACGCGGGCCCCGTGCGGATTGGGAACTTCACATACACACCATTGAATTGCATCGCAAGTTTGTGCAGGTTTCCTCGCGATGTTTTCCTTCACCGTAAAGCTCGTGGTAAATTTCAGATGTACCTAATTATTATCTTTAATAATAATATCTTTATTCAATTTAGGCTATGAAAATCACTTATGAGAAAAATCCGGCAAGAAACTCAACCTTGTTATTGGAAAAGGTACTGCCTTTATTTTAATTATTCTTAAAAATTCAATAAAATTGAATTATAAAATGTCAAAATAATAAAATACAATAACAAGAGCGTGTCAGACACGCCCAAAATAGGGTTCCGTAGCCATTAGTAAAAATTAAGTACTATTTTTCTGAGGATTTCGTATTTTATACGGTATCTTCCAAGTTTAGATATATTTTATACCTTAGGTTGCTATTTACTCCTAAACTACTAATAATTCTCAAGCAAACTTAGCGGTTATAGTTTTTCTTGAAAGTTTGATATACTTACTACCATCCTGGATTTTTCAATTTTTTTTCACCTACCGGTTTAGATTTTAGAGGGGGGGGGACGCTCGGTTTTAATGAAAATTTGCACTTTAAAGATGAATATTTCGCAAACAAATCATTGAATCGAAAAATCGTCTTAGCAAACCCTTAATGGACCTATCCAACGATACCTCACACTATAGGGTTCAATGAGAAAAAAAAATCACCCCCACTTTACGTCTATGGGAGGTACCCTAAAAAAAAATATTTTTGAATTTTTTAATGTACCATTTTGTCGGCATAGTTTACTTCTATATCCGTGCAAAATTACAGCTTTCTAGCATTGATAGTCCCTGAGCAAAGCCGCGGACGGACGGACAGACAGACAGACAGATAGACAGACAGACAGACATGGCGAAACTATAAGGGTTCCATTTTTGCCATTTTGGCTCCGGAACCCTAAAAAACAACTTAAACCTATATAACACATGTCACATGTGTGTACAACACATGACAGCGGATGCGAGGGGCTGAAGACAGAGTGTTGTGGCGTGCCATGGAAGAGGGCTATGTCCAGCAGTGGACTGCTGTGGGCTGATGATGATGATGAACACATGTCATATATTTGTTATTATAAATGTTCTCAATTATATATTACTATGGACTGTATAGTATTAATTAACAGGTTATTTAAATTCCAATTTCATTCAGAATTTCAGGGCAATGTCTTCATACGGGAGTAAGATTTCCCTTTGAATATTTCTGCGTTTGAATACCCTGATCTTAAGTTAATTAAAAGCACTAATTTAAGTCATTGTAAGTCACTGACTCACGAAATAGGCAAAAAACTATGAAAACACTTTGGAAGCTTTTCTAATTAGCTCAAGACCAAAATGTTTTGTAAGTAGTGTCACTAAAAGCTTCACAAAAAATTGGTTTCTGGGATGCGAGACCTTATAAGTTTAATTTGTTGAAAACAAAAAATATAATTTAATAATTTTTTCCTCAACATTTTTCGGTTCTTTCAATAATAAGAGATCTTTTTAGATCTAATTAAAAATTTTGAAACTAATAAGTTGAAACTTTGTGATAGTTTTTAAAAGAAAATATTTGTGTTATGAAATTTTTCGGTGGATGTAAGTACTATATTTCTTTTAATTTTCCAGAACCATTCTTATTACGGAAATTAAAAAATAGTTTTTTTTTTATCACACTCAAGTCTATTCGAAGAAGCAAAATGTTGGATGTTAGCAGCGTTACACGCGACGTTTGGGTTCTAGGATGGCGTAGGTACATTATAACAGTATTCATAAAGACTCCATTATTTTTAAAAGTCACTGAACTAAATAATGTTGTTCAGTTTGAGTACGACCTATGTTTTAATTTTGCAGGTGGTAGGACCTAGTGCAAGGTCCGCTCGGATTGCTACCACCATTATGCTCGCTAATCCTGCCGTAAAGCAGCAGTTTCGGTGTGGAGAGTAAGACAGCCGGTGAATTACTGGCACTTGAGGTATCCCATCTTGGGCCTCTAGGTTGGCAACGCATCTGCAATCCCCCTGGTGTTGCAGGTGTATAGGGACGGTGGTGATCTCTTACCATCAGGAGATCCACTTGCTCGTTTGCCGTCCAGTCGAATAAAAAAAAATGAATTTGCTCGTATTACAGGCCACAACACACCCGGTATTTATAGACTACCTGCTTACATTAACGACGCTATAAACTAAGGCGTTAGCGACTTTTTTTTTCAAGGTATCTTAAATAAGATGAATGCCCTTTAGTTACAGCAGTAAGTAATCAGATTAAGATCGGACAGTGACGTATCGCTCGGATACGGCATTAATATTCGATGGTTACCCTAAAGTTAGTTGGTCACTTTATTTTATTGTAAGTACGTAATACGAGTCCACGTAACCGCGGCTTCGCACGGTAAACATTACATTTAAAAATAGAAAATAAATAAATGATTATTGCTCTCTCTCCATCATTATGCTTTTTAATTCCAGAATTTAGCAAAATTTCTCTTGAGAATTCCCACAAATTACATCGTGGATTTCATTATCGTTGCATTAAAATTATCTGCGTCAAATTTCGTGTCACTAATCCCAGCGATTGAAGTTTTGGGATTTTATTTCGATCCCGTGGGAATATTGGGGTTAGAAGTAGCCTATCCACATACCAAATTTCATCTAAATCCATCCAGCCATTTTAGCGTTAAAGAGTAGTTAACTAACTAACATACCTATACACACACTTACACACACCTACTCACAATCTTTCGCATTTATAAAAATTATAATAGGATAAGTGTCTAAGAACTTGCGACATGCGGCATTATTTTTTTACCATTACCTTTATTCCAAAAAATACAGAAACCTAAATGAAGACCTTGATTGATATCCCGATCTTAGACAGTAGACCACCATTTATCAGTCTGGGCTAGATTAAATATCTAGGATTAACCGAATTATAAGGTAGCTCAATGTGACAGTCTTTGCCTAGGAATGTAGAAGGTTTTTGTATTTATTCCGCAACGTTGATTTAATTAAGTACACTAATAACTTGGTTTACTTATTTCCATTTGTATCCCACTAACATTATAAATACGTTTTTATTTAACTTGCAGTGTTCAAAAAATAAGTGGTCAGTTTCAAATTTTGCAAGTCAGATTTCACCTCCTTTCAGGATATTTAATGACTTGGCATTTAGTATGGATATCAAGGACCATGAAGATTAGGTGACACTAAAAGTACAGACAATAAAGCACGCCCGCAAAAAAAAAAAAAACATTTTTAAAGAAAATTTGTTTTATGACATTTTAAAATCAACGTCACACTGTCCGTGACATTGGCCCTTGGTTTTTAATTTACGCGAATTATGAAGTAAAAAATGTGGACCCCGATCACTGCGTTGGCAAGGGTCCAACTCTTAATTAAAATTCAGTATAAAAATTTACAATGATACGACAAAGGGCAAAGGGGAGTCTGGATATTCATTTTGTTCGCTACTTTTGCAGTAAATCACATGTATTTCGGTATTAATTAATTTTACTCGCAGAGAGTTAATTATTTACTGTGCAGCTGCGGTTATGACAATGCGAGTCGCAGAACTTTTTATTGGAAAACTAAATACTTATCTTTGAAAAAATATTTTTTAGGGATCCGTAGTCAAAATGACAAAAACGGAACCCTTATAGTTTCTTCTTGTCCGCCACAAATTTAAAACAATGTTTGCAACGGACTGCTGAGGCAACTAAAACTTCCGTATTTGTAGCTGTTTTTCGCTCACCCGGAAAAAATAAAAGGGTAAAAAATAAACCCATAACAGACATTGATCAAGGTGTTATTAAACGAGCTAACCACAATTTTCATATTACTCAAAAAGAATTGCCAACTATAGATAAATTGAGAAACAAATTAATGAGCGATAAAATTGTTGTATAATAAACATGACATGATTATACAATATTATAGCGAGTATTTTCGTGCGCGACGGTACCCCTGCGCAAACACATCCCCTCCGCTGTCACCCAGCGCTCTTTTTACGTGAGCCGTAGGTACTGTACACAGACACACATAGCGGTCAAACTTATAACATACATGTTAATTTTACCATTTTAATTATTTAATTTAACTTTTGTTTGTTTATTTATTTAATTCAGGGTTATAATTTAGTGTAATAAAATGATTATGATTATGACATGTATTGATTGTGATTTTTAATTTTAATTATTAACTATAAATTGTATGGGTTCAAAAAAAGCCTAAATTAAGAAATTTATTATTTTTATTATTAACACCCCTCTTTTTGCGTCGGGGGTTAAAAACAGCGCTTCTCTACAAAAGTACGTACCTAAGCGCTATGGAGATAAAAAAATCGCACCAAAGGGTTTTAGAGTCAAAACATTTGGCATGGTTGTTTTTAATGCAACGGCAATGAACTCCACGATGTAATTTTTAGACATTCCCATAGGAATTAGGTAAAATTAAAAAAAAAATTCAACAGCCGAATCTGACAGTTTACGCGTGCGAAGCTGCGGGTTAAAGTCATTGAAAATAATTTAACTTCGCATCCACAACTGTAGGGCTACTACGAAACTCGAAACTCGAAGTTCGTGTCGTGCATGCGGTCCCTCTGACACTTATACTGTTTAATAGTAGAGCGAGAGGGACGGTACGATACGAACTTCGAGTTTCGAGTTTCGTAGTAGCCCTGCTGATCTAGCCCGACCGATATGACGTCATAGAAATAGCAAAGGCGAGAATGAATGGCGCGTGAACAAGGGTGGATGTATGACGTCACAAAGACGTAAAAATGGTAATTGGAAATTACTTCGCCGCTATCGCGAATGATTATGTGAATGGTTCAATGTTAAATTATTTGCATAAGCGTGCGGAGTTTTACGGCTGAACTAACAAACTAGTGAACCAATAGTAGATTGTTCAACACGGGGCTAAAACAAGTCATTTCATTATGGTTATTTATATATATCTTCGATTTTTTTTGAAGTGACGCTTTAAATGCTTCCGCTTTAAATTACAAACTATTTTAAAAACTGGACTAGGAATAATATAATGAATTCATTTTAAATAAAAATATAGAGAAAGAGTCGTTATTCTATGGCAAACTTAGGAGGTTCCTGATTGAGAACTCGTTCTACAGTCTGAAGGAGTATCTTGATTTTAAGGTTTAACATTGTTAATATGTTTTAGTTCCTAAGTCCTAGAATAACTTTTTTGTGTTTATTTTATAATATTGCTGTGCCCTAACGGGGTTTATGCCGGGTACATGTAAATTAATATAAAATCTTGTAAAACCCATAAAATGCAATAAATGAATTATGAATCATAACTGAATAGATTCATATTCGTAATCACTAATTGTATTTCGTTGTGTACGTGTATGAAATCGTGTCTTTTTAAATATGTTTGAACAGTTGTCATTTTGAGGTTATTTCCACGCCCTAAAAATTGTCTCTATACACAATCACTGAAAATGGCGATAATCCTCCAAAAAACGAATTTGTTTAGGAGGTTCCAACAAAAAAAAAATTAATCCCTAGAGATTAATGAGGAGCTTTAGTCCCGATATGCAGAGACTAAGGTAACATTTTAAGAGCATGAGAAGTGAAAAAACCATTACTGCTCGCTACCTCAAGCAACTCCTACTCCTCCAAACTATTAAAATTTGAAAGAAAAAAGTCTGAAGTTTCACAACTTTTTTAAGTTTTTAAAAAAGCCTGGCTAATGCCGCGGCTTCACTATGGATGCAGGCCGCTTCCAGCCGGAACAACTGGAGGTCTATGACGGAGGCCTACGTCAAACAGTGAACGTCAAATTCAAATTCAAATTTATTATATTCTCATCCTACAGCTGATATGATGATAATGATAAGTTTTCGACTGTACTTACGTGTTGGGTACATTCCTCATAGCCTTATGCCTGACGAATACGGCAACCAATGTCCCATTGCCGACGACACCGATGACAAATATTAACGCAAAGATGGTGGGAACTATGTAGGTCTCTGGCCGCTCATAGTAAGGCTGGTACGGTTCCGATTCATTCATAAACTCTTCTTGTGTTATGTTGAATTCTTCCATGGTGCATGTTATCTGTAAAAATGAGAATTTGGAGTTAATAAAAATTGTTATGCTCAAAATTTGTAAATCGAAGTTCGTTTCGCACTATCCCTCTCACTCTTGTATTAAATAGTATGTGTAAGAGGGAAGTGCCGCGCCTGGTTTCATATTCATATTCATATTCATATTCATATTCATATTCATATTCATATTCATATTCATATTCATATTCATTTATTCGCTTTCAGAACAGGACGGACCCATATCTTCTTGTGGGTGTCGTAAAAGACGACTAAGGGACCTGAGGCTGTATTGTCTTACGCGCAGACGCTTGCTATCGCATCCATTATTTCTTTCTGTCTAACGGTGTAATATGGTGACAGAAAGAGATGGTGAAAGCAAAGGCAAGAGCCCGCGCGTAAGAGCGTGCGCACACTAGTGTTTTTGTCGGCGATTTCTCGGCGGAGCGAATTCCCGCTCAAACGAATTCGAGCACGCTGCAGTATCTCCGTGATTATTTGCCGCCAACGTATATGACCTGACCATACGTGGCTTAAACGCCGCATCCACGCGACGGCATCGCGGCGGCACGCAGGCAGCGAATAATCGCGGAGATAGACCAGCGTGCTCGCCGCGTTCCCGCTCCGCCGAGAAACCGCCGCCAAAAAATAATAAGGCCTCTAATCGGCCATTCTCATTTTACTGTGCACCCGTCTAATTACCGTAGCTACCGCTATTTTCCTCACCAGTGACACGGTAATTAGACTTGAGTGTACAGATAAAATAATGTAAATGGCCGCTATCCTTTTTAACCCCCGACGCAAAAAGAGGGGTGTTATAAGTTTGACTGCTATGTGTGTCTGTCTGTGGCACCGTAGCTCTTAAATGGGTAGACCGATTTGAATGCGGTACGGTTATCTCATACAACCTTATTATCTTGATCAGAAGGTACAAGTTTCTGTTCCTATTTTTTTTTTAAGTGTGTTGTAATTATTTTAGGGAGGAATGATGTTAGGCTTGTAGGTTAGTAAATTAAATCAATATGCAATGTATGGGCAATGGGCTGTTTTGTATGTTTTTTATACGATCAGCTCTATCGAAAAAAAAAACACATGCACTTGGCATTTTTAACTATTTTAACTATTATTAATCGTTATCATGTTTTAATTTTATTTAACCACTGGTACGTGCATAATTTGTAGTTTACAATTAATTTTTCCTGTTTTTTACTTGGTTTTTATTATAATATACTTATTTCTTCATTTTATTTACGTATAGATAAGCTTAGTAATTTTTATGTGTAGGTATCATTCCCGTTCTGAAAGACAATCAGCGCTGCAGGCGTCTAACGGCTCAGCATAATGCTGAGTCAGCGGCCGTTTCGCTTTTGCGGGGACACACACTTACAAAATTGTGCGTGTACCTACTATTTTCGTTTTTGTATGTTTGATTTATTTGTGTGCAATTGTTTGTCTTTGTAAAAGTAAATAAATGTCTTCTTTCTTTATTTCTTACTCTTACGTCCCCGTGAAAAATATACCTCAAGTAATTAAACGTAAATTAGAACCATCACACGTAATATTTCCTCTAATCTATCTATATCTTCTTTCGTAATCTAACTCCTACAAAGTATAACAAATTAAAATGTGGTTAACAGCGTGTTCAGATTTGAATGTTTCTTGCTATCTGGTTTTATAGGCAAAGCTGTTGCTCCGATAAAATGAGTTCCGTGTTGTCGTTAATTTTATGGCTTCCTTCAGCAATATAAAATGGTTCGAAATTGACTTTAAAAACATAGTAAAAATTATTTTAAAAGTAAGACACGTTCGAATTTGAAAACAAATTTGTCATCACCATATGAGCCCTTAGTGGAAGTTTTTCGCAACAAGTTACTAAACTTCCAAACGTATTCGTGCTAAAAGTATCATTTTTAGGAACAAATAATTAAAATATCCGTACTCGTCAAACTGAACGATATTAGTTCAGCGACTTTCAAAAATACATTAATTAGTTTTTGGGTTTCCGTACCCGAAGGGTAAAAACGGGACCCTGTTACTAAGACTTCACTGTCTGTCTGTCTGTCACCAGGCTGTATCTCGTGAACCGTGATAGCTACAGTTGAAATTTTCACAGAAGATGTATTTCTGTTGCCGCTATAGCAACAAATACTAAAACAGAATAAAATAAATATTTAGGGGGTCCATATTGGCTCATATACAATTTTTTATTCGATTATTTATAATAATACCGCTTTGTTATCATAATCATCATTTCTCCGAAAATTGTTTTTTATATATTATAAAGATCACGGTTCATGAGATACAGCCTGGTGACTGACGGACAGACGGACGGACAGCGAAGGGTCCCGTTTTTTGCCCTTTGGGTACGGAACCCTAAAAAGACAGTGACACGGATTCAAGAAATAGGTAAATAAAACAAAAGCAGTTATTACTTACCTACACCCTTCTCTTATCCGACCAAACACAAAAGCAAAGACCCTGTCGAAGGTCAATTCGATAAGGCATATCAGTGACTCAACCCGTAAGGGCTGTGTTATTTACCTTTGGAAATTCGAGGACAAGAAATGCGAACTACGTGGCCCGTAGTTTTAATATATAACATATAGGTAGAGTCATTCACGATGACGCGTGCCGTGGTTCTTATTACAATGTCATTAATGTCTAATTTTGTCAAAATCACTTGTCTTCGTGGATGGCACTAGGTATAGGACCGAGAAAGCGGTATTTGGTTTTGGGTTGAGTATTTTAGAAGCTATTGATGGACTTCGCAGTTATGGTATGTGTTCCTGAATGGGTACCAGCTGTTTCTTATCTTTGTGCACACAGTCAATGGACGCCAGTACCGTGGATGTAGTATAACTCTTTACAATAATAATTTTCTTTTTAATAATTCAAAAAACGTTAATTAAATGGTTAGTTAATATTATAAATGCGAAAGCGTGTGTATTTGTATGTTTGTCCGTCTTTCACGTCGAAACAGAGCGAAGGATCGACCAAATCCATCATAACTTTAGCTTTTTCTCTGATACTTTATGATATGATTTACTTTTTATATCTGCCTACTTGTGTCATCTAAAATCTAGATGGTTTTGACATAGACATGCCACAGTGAACATGCAGATATTAACACTACTACACATTACACATTAACATTACTAATACTATGATCCTGTGTTGGTCAAAATGTAAATATTATAATTATTATTAAAAAATAAGATTTTCAGACTTTTCTAATTGGTTATGATAAAGTATCAAATTTCAAGTTTCTAGGATAGCCGGAAAGTACCTACCCTTTACATTTTTCGGTTACCACAATTTGTATGTAAACATCTTTTTTTTGGTATCCTGCTGTTATATTTCCCAACTTTCAATTTTCTCTGAAACCAAAAAAAAATCTCAGTCTCTTTTATTTATGGTTTTAAAGAAACAGTATTTTAGGTAAGGTTTGTTTTAAATACGAAAATTCCGAAAAAAAGATTATTTCAGAGAAAATCATGAGTTGGGAAATGAAATAATTTGGCAAATGAAACATTTGCGAATAATATTTCGGCGAAAAGGCAGATAACCCTTTTTTAAATGACTATCATAAAATTGTGTTCACTTAAACTTTGATTTTTTCTCTTCATGGGGTGTATTTGAAGTTAATTTCTCCTGAGAAAAAAGATGTTGACGTTGATAAAGTGATGCTATAAAGGTTCTACATTTTTCTTTGAGATTTGAAACGTTAGAAATTTCAGTATCTGAGTTTAATAAAGTATTCAGTCTATTTTTTTTCTCTAAAAAGGTCTAAACAATAAAGACATTGATACACGTTTATCTCCATTTCATAATCGCACAGTGAGTCCCTATTCCAGTCACGTCACAAGCCTCGATATTATCAGCGTCCCAGTATTACTGAATTCCCTATCGAATGAAATATCGCGAGGCAGAAGTTCGTTTCATTGTTGAATTTGAAACGTGAAGCAGCAATTACACTGCGTCGTTCACCTAATGCGGTCGCCGAATTTGTTTCAAACTACTTTGGCGAACGACCGTCGCCTTTACATTAGTCTGTCCGTCTACTGCGGCGGCCGTATTTAAGGCGGTGGCAGCTGTCACTCGCCGAATGCGACCGACTACAGTGTTCTTTACACTTTTGCGGTCGCCGCATGCAGCATGCGGCAAACGACTCAGTGTAATTGCCGCTTGACTGACATTAAGTACGAAAATTGTACTTTAGTAGTATTGTATGTATGTACGTATGTAAACTCTTTATTGTACAAACTTCTTTATTGTTAAACTTAGATTAAGAATCCTGCAATTGCCCCTTAGTATCAAATGGTAACATAAAAAATGTACGGTTCGTATCTTACCGTCCTGCCGACGCTTATATTATTTAATACGAGAGTGAGAGGGACGGTACAATACGAACTTCGATTTTCGAATTCCGTTATAGCCCTGCTGAAACTAATTGAGAGAGCACGATAAATACAAACTTTTTCGATTAAATACGATAGAAAACCATTATGCACTTACATTTGTAACACACATGGGCTATTATATTATTACCAACAGTTGTATATGTGCAAGTTACGGAAATTTTCAAAAGTGGGAAAAGTTTTCGAAAATTTCTGGAAATGTTCACAAGAAATATGGGAAATTTTAATTTAAGAAACGGAAAGATTCAATCCCCATACAAACTTGTGAGAGGTTTCCCAAATTTTCCTATACGGAAAATTCCGCAATTTTGGAAAGTTTCCTTTGGCACATCAGTAGTTTTAACACAAGTAAATAATGATATGTGTTATACATACGTCCAACTTTGACAAAACAATCCTAGGATCGAATAAAGTTCGTGAATTCTGAACTTGTTTGAAAGTCCAAAGAAATACTCATGAGAGTAGGCACTAAGAAGAATTCAATTATTGTTGTTGATAAAAGGATCTCAAATATTAAAAAAGCAATTTCTGGTTCGGAAATAACTTTCGACTGCTCACCAACGGAACCTTTAAGGCATTCGAGGAAATTTAATTTCTGTGCCCAAGTAGGCGTGATGTATGCTCGCTCGTGGAGCAGTACCAATGAACCAATTTTGATAAAACATGTCTAAGATCCATTGCTAGAAAACCAGCTTTCAAATAATAAAAACCGCATTCAAATCGGTCCACCCGTTTAAGAGCTACGGTGCCACAGATAGACACACAGACATAACTACAGACTCACAGACACACATAGCGGCCAAACTTATAACACCCCTCTTTTTGCGTCAGGGGTTAAAAATAGGACTAGAAGGGTCATGTCTCCCGTGACCCACCCCTTCGGACCGCGCTTGGTCGATGAGATATAATACTGGCAACGTTTACTGGCAACGTTTTCTGGAGGTGTGAAGTTCCCAATACAGTTCGTGGAAACTACGGCCTTCTGAGAACTTCTTCTTCTGTAAACGTTTCTAAATTGTCGGTACATTGACAGTGGAAAAGCGCGCTTTTAGAACATAATTTCCGCGTAATTGTAATTATAATATAAATTCCGTATAATTGACGCGGGAATCCTTCTGTCCGCCCCCAGCTCAGATTTCATCATATTGCACGGAATCATGAAGCAAATTGAATAAAGAAACCTCTGAAAAAATGACGCGTAACATATTAAGATCAGCTTATTTCCGACGTTTTAGTTTTAGATAATACACCTAAGACTGGCCTACCCACTCGAAGCATTGCATGCGCAAACGGCTTGTGCAAAATTTTCGCAAAAACCGTATTGCGTCCAAAATCCATTTGTGCAGTATACCGTTTTGCCGTCTTATTGCGCATGCTTGCTAGTGCAAATTGGAATTTGCACAAGTATGATCGAGCGTGTAGCCGGACCCTTACAGCTAATATTTTTACGCTAAGATGATCCCCGACGTTTCAGCCACATTGCACAGCGGCTGTACCTACTCTCGATTAAATTAGCATAATGCACTATCTCTTTCTATCTTCATCATAATACCGTGTGACAGAAAGAAATTGTAAATATTATTGTGATTCCGATTGCGTTACACTATAAGGCCTCGGCCATTCTCATTTTACAACTGTGCACCTGTCTAATTACCGTACCTACCTACCGCTTTTTTCTGCACTAATGACACGGTAATTACACTTAAGGGCACAGATAAATGTATATGGCATGACAGCCATCCTTTTTCTAGATGTGCACTCAGTCTCAGCGCCGTGACGCTTTTACATGAAAATAAAAGTGAAACGGTAATTAGACGAGTGCATAGTAAAATGAGAATGACCGGCCTCTGTTCATTTAGCTGTTAGAGTTTTTCAAACTATCCACACTTGATCTTGATTTTGTAAAGGCCCTGTCAACTGTAATGGAATGTGGGTGAAATTCCAAGTTAATTTTAGCAATAAATTGTCACGTTGGAGTCCCGGGTGTAATAATGTAACTAGTCTTATGCACGTGTAAACCATTATGTCTAGCAGTTTAATTGAAATTCAGGGTTCAATTCCCTAAAATTACGCTATTCATTTAAGTTGCATGACTAATCCATATCCAACTACATCTACCTAACAAATTTCTTCCAAAAACCTTCTAGTTTATTCACGCACCGCGTACATTATATTCACATTACATTTAAACCAATCATAATTCATAATCATAATTTGATTGCTCAGTAGCGACATCTCTTGTCTGGGTGAGCGGTTAGATCCAAAAGAATGTGACGTCTCTCGATGAGAGCGAAACATATCGATGGTGGAAGTCTCAATTGGCGTAAGGGACAAAATACCGAAAATCACTTTTAAACATAGAAAATTAGAGTTTTTTTTCTCTATCGATTGGTCGTATTCAAGTTACGATACGCCCCTTACTTTTGCTGTTATCAACATTTATTATTTTAAAATAAAATAGCTTAAGGGACATGATACAAAAATTTGAGCTGAAAAATGGCGTAAATGTATTATTTTTTTAATATTTGGGTCGTAAGGGCTGTAGCAGTCTCATATGTAAAAAAAAACAACAAATAGAATAAAAGGCGTATGGGTCAATTATTGTTTCATTGCCCTTTACACCCCAACATTTTATAACGAATAAGATAAAAAAGCAAGAAGTTGTTGGGCGTACCTTACCGCCTGTACCTATTTCTTGTACCTAACATCAAAATACTAACGCGTCTACCTACCTTCCACGCGCCGAGCGTTTGCGCATTGCACATTCGGTCAGTCGTGCCAGACACGTCAAACACGGAGGACGTATTTGATTGCCTACGTTTGTTCTTTGTCAACGCGCGTATTTTTTTATAAGATGCCAAAAGCAAACAAAAAAAGATTAAGTTGATGGATCCCCTAATGGCTTGACGTCGAGCTAACATTTCCGTAATGGAATTTCAGTCAAGGATGTTGAGGTAAATTTCTCTTAGCTACTTTGTTTATTTTAAGCTGTCCTGAGAGCTGTCTTGACGTATAATTAATTATGTATGTTGAAAGTTAAAAAATGGTATAATCGGAACGTCGTAAGGGACATTAAAAAACAGCAATTTATAAAATAAGAAATACTTTTATGGGCGTAAGGGGTATAAAAAGCAAGAGCTAGAGTAAATTGTCGCTCGTAAGGGGCAGTAGCAAACAGACATTAAAAAAAAGGAGTAGTTGGTACGTCGTAAGGGGCATTAAACAACAGCAACTTATAAAATAAGGAATACTCTTATGGGCGTAAGGGACATCAAAAGCTAAAAGTAGAATAAATTGTTGCTCGTAAGGGACAGTAACAAACAGACATTTTAAAAATTGAGGTCATTTCATGGGTGTAAGGGGCACTTAATAGTAGATTATTGTCGTGGCCTGGAAGTAGGCAATTGCTGGCTGAGTATGAGTATTAAACGGACGAGCTTGCGAGTCCGTTTAACTAATACGAAGCCAGCAATTGCTACTCCAGCCGAGACTAATATAAAGATTTTCTCAAAAATGGAGAATAATTCTGAAATAGAATAAACTTGTTCTCAAAATATATTATAAAATTTAATTTTATTCCAATACTATTCTTATGCTTTCCCGCCTTTTTTAATTGAAAAATTAACTGCAGGTGTATTTTTCCACCGAAACACACCACAAGCTATTTCAGACCAATAGAAAAAGTCCCTTCAAACAAAATATCTGATACCGGCCATTAGACTTGGCTGTATACGACTTGTGCCAACATTTCCATGTCCTTTTTTACTTTAAAAAAAAATGTGACTGATTGCAGGCGCGCTAATTCATTATTGTCGAGCTAGCGCGCCTGCAATCTTTATAACTTTTTAATTTTTCGCTGACCATAAACTATGCACTTCACCTTCTGATATGTAAAGAATAATATCAACTTTTACGGACATTTTTGAGAAAGTAAAATACTTTGCTTGCTTCTTTTAGTTCATTAATATACCTTGTTAATGTTAGGTCGTAGAGGCATCAAAACAGATGGTTTTTAGAACTTGTAGTGATTGAAACAACAACTCCAGCAAGCATACTCCCAAATGTGCAAGAAATGGTGCAAGCAAGCATCCAAGAAAGCATGCAAGCAAGCAAGCAAGCATGTAAGCAACCACCTGAGCAAGCTTGCAAGTGAGCATGTAATTTTTGTCAATCAAATCAACAAACATGCAATTTTATCGGCCTGGGTTAGATGAACATCGCGGGTTACCCCGATCCCGCGATGACCGGTCTATGGTATCTACTCCAGCGCTCATGAAGCGGGCTGGCGTCCCACTCCCTCACAGCTGCAAGCAGTGTGTTAGAGGAAGCATAAATAGTGCAAGCATGCATGCAAGAAAGCGTGAAGCCAGAAGGCAAGCATGCATGCAAACAACAAATCAAGCAAGAATACTCCCACATGTGCAAGAAATAGTGCAAGCAAGCATGCAATCAACATGCAAGCAAGCATGCAAGCAAGCAAGCAAGCATGTAAGCAATAATGCAAGCAAGCAGAGTTAGTACGCCAGTGGTGGTAGTTGAAAATCAGTTCATCATCATCGTCATCAACAACATCATCAGTTCGTTTATCGCTATCCCGCCGGAGCTATGCTATTTTCCGGGATAAAACTTATTTACTTGGTGATTTTAACAGCTGCAATATCTTCCTTGACCCTCTCAGCTATAAACAAACAAGTCAGCCATAGCCGAGCATTTGTTGGAGTCCGGACCAAACCACTGGATTGAGCTTCACAATCCCAAAATTCTGTCCACGGAACGTCATTTCTACTCAAGAATGGTACGTGAAGCAGTTGAAATAAAAAAGCATAAAAATGACAATCGGGACGATGGATATAAGCTTTCATCTTCGTGAATCCTGTTATTAATAAGTGTCGACGTCGGGATGAGTGTTGTGAGTCGGTGTGATGGGGTGACAAATAAAATCACCAAGTGCGGGTAGTTCGTGATACGAGTGCTGGTACTATTAGTGATCAAGTGCAGGTAGTTCGAAGGACTCGCGCTGCTAGGCAGACTTGACACCCCCACACTTCAGTCCACTCGTGACCACGGCCACTGCAATGTTGCCGAAACGTCGAGGTAAATATTACTCGTGTGTGTTAGCGTGATAAGTCCCGTTGGTGGTATTTTGACTATGAGTGAGAATCACGAAAGTTTAAAACGTTATAAAAACTTATTTGAGTTTTATTTAACTTTTAACTTATAATGTCCATTTAAAGAAAATGTTACAAATTACATATTTTTTAAGGGGACGTGCAAAAAAATATGGATTTTGCGCGTTTTTTAAATAATTAAAGTGGTTCTTTGAGTTAATTCACTATGTTTTTAAATTTTACTACAGGAACTTACGTCAAAATATGTAGCAAATAGAATATATAATGTCCTATAAGACCAAAAATCGGTTACTACATTATTTATTTATTACGGTTTATGAGTGTAAGGGGCTATGACACCCGTATGTCACGGGCGTAAGGGACAGCTATTTTTCTTATTAAGCTTTTTACGAAAATGTCTATAGTTTCACGTTGAAAAGCAAGAAAATTCAAGATTTTACGTAATTATAAACGTCCTTCTAAGTTAAACATTAACAATGCTGTGAGGGTTTGAAAATTACCAAAAACTTCTTTTCGCTCTCCTGAAAAGTAGCATTTTGTCCCTTACGTCAATGTGAGACTTCCACCATCGATATATGTCGCTAGTGCTGCTGCTTAAGTAGCGTAGTGGGAAAAACTGCTTACTGCACAATCACATCTTTTAAACAGTAAGAGTTAGGCCACTACAGTTTTGAAGAAATTAACTTAATTAACCTCTAAAAGTTGACGGAAAACAAAAATAACACAGTGTGTAAAAGGCTGGCCAAAATTATTAAAACCTCGCCATATTCTGGAAAACCAATAGGACTAATTTCTTGCACTGGTAACAGTATATTCAATTTTATTGTCATCTGTCTATTGCTGCCAAAGTTTAACGTTGTTTACGCGTGGTATTTTAAAGTGTTATTTTGTGTTTTTGTGCGTTAAAATGCCAAGATTATCCATAGCCATGGAAGAAAAATAATTCACAATGTATTAAAGTATTTTACATAGAAAAAGTCCGAGGGATTAGAAAATATTTCTTTAAATAACATCACCGACACCGTTGTCAATATGACTGGTAGATATCGTATAGTAAGTGTAAAGAATGTTGCAATATAAAACGTAGAAGTGCTGCCCTCGCGTCAGGGTTTTTTATATTCTGGTCAGGCTATATCACTTACGACAAAATCATCTTCAAAATACCGAGGTCGGTAATAGAAATCTGGAATAATCGCGAAGCCAAAATACGAATTGAAACGAGAACGCGCTCTCTCTATTAACTTTCGTATTAAGTTAATTGAACGGCGAAATGAGATCATTTCATAAAACCAATTCAATTAAATGATATGCAGATTGATGAGTTATTGTTTGTAGGTGTCTTATTACTGGGGTTTTGAAATTTCAAGCACTCGAATGTTTTTCTCAAAATTAAGCGAAACGGTTTACCTATTAAAAATAAACACATACACTTTATTGTCGAAACTAAGGATAAAATAAAATCTTAAATATAACTTAACAATAAACTAAATACGTACTAAATTAGGTCTAAAAACCGGCCAAGAGCGTGTCGGACACGCCCAAAATAGGGTTCCTTAGCCATTACGAAAAAATAAGTAATATTTTTCTAAGGATTTCGTGTTTTACACGGAATCTTCCAAGTTTAGGTATATTTTATACCTTAGGCTGCTATTTACTCTTGAACTACCAATAATTCTCAAGCAAACTTAGCCGTTATAGTTTTCCTTGAAAGTTTGATATACTTACTACCATTCTGCAACGTCTTTTGTGCTCTAGTGCATTTAAAGACATTCCAAGTCTAGGATAAATACGAAATTTATGAGCATGGAAGTGCAATATAAGGGAACTTCAATAGGGGTAGTACACCGAAATCTAAAGTTCATTTCGTTTGGTCTTTCTTGCACTTTTGTTAATTAATTATAAGTACCTGGGCGATCGAGCTTTGCTCGGGCTGAAACTCGTTAGTAAGCGTTTTCTTAGAATATCAAATTTCATCGAAATCGTTGGAGCCGTTTCCGAAATCCCCGAAAAATATTTTTATATATAAAAGAATTGCTCGTTTAAAGGTATTAGATAGATTAGCGTGAGTGGAACGGCACGATGCGCACTTTGAAAATTGAATTTCGTTGTATAAGGCTCATACCACAAAGGACTTCCAACGATAGCTAATCAAACCACTAGCTATCAGTGTAACAGTACCTTAAACCTGGCGAAGATCTTATTCTGTCCCAGTAATTGAAGTGAGATGGCACTCGGTAACAACGTGGCACACGCGAGAAAAAAAACACTTATAAAAGTAGGTAATTGATATTTTCATCACACTTGCTCTTAAACAGTGTCGTAACATGCAGGCTACCTTAGTTGCAACCCCCAAATAAAACCCTCGACCTTAATGTGCTTGTCATGAAACCCGTGGTCGGTAAATGAGGCATTGCGCGTACACATTTTCTTGTCATGAAGCCCAAGGTAGGTAAATGACTCAGTGCCCGTACTGATGGCGCTGCGCCGTGCCGCGTGCGCGCGCTGCTGCAGGACTACATGGACCACCACATGCACACGCACGTTGCGGCGCATGCCGAGTGCCGAGGGAGGGGGAGGTAAAGGGCGACGCTGCCAAGAGCACAGCCTAAGGTATCGCCAATATTTGGAAGAATTATATTTTTTCTTTTACAAATATAAAATTTTTACTTGCAAATGTGATGAAAAACATTGTATGTCGCACGGGCGGTACTAGAATTACGAACATCGACTCATTAAAGCCCTCAGTCTTCGACTTCGGCTTCTAATAGACTCTCGCTCGTAATTCTTATTTACCGACCTTAAGACACAATGTACTATTGCTTTGCTAGAGCGCGTAATCTGCCATCTTAATGTAGGCGGCATGTAAAAGAAACAGTTGAGTTATAGGGCGTCCGGATGAAGTAGGATCTTTATGAGATGATATTACAATGGAGAATTAGGAAGAATTTGGATCCTAAAGACTTGTTTTACGATGCATTGATAATTTATATAACAAAATAATGAGATGCCGTCTCTGCCCATTCAGACGGAATAAATAAAGACGGCATCACAAATAGAATGTCACGTAAAATTTCGTCAATTAATAGTGAAACATTTCCTAAATTTATGTGGGCGCCAAAGTTCGCATACTTTTCGCTAGTCATACTGTATTTTTGTCCGAATCATCGTTTGTCATAATTTTTTTCCCCTCTCAAAATTCTGAATTTTAAAATGGTCATCCTGTAGAAAACAGTAGAAAGGTTAGGTTTGTTTTATAACAATTCTGAACAATCATTGGATTCAGAGAAAAAAGTTATGACAAACGATCGTCTGACAAAACATTAAATTCGGATTTCAACAAGTATGCGAGCGATATGGACCGTGACTACAATGTAATAGAGAACAAAAATAAGAAGTAAAAGGTTTTATTAATATAATGTTTTTTTTTTCTTTTTACTAAAAAGTTTACCTAAACGGTAAACAAAATATTGAAAAACGACTGCAAAAAAGTCGTACTAACTTTTTCTTGATTTTATTTATTATATAATCTGGTAATTGATTTTGGGTCAAATTTAACTAGTATATGTAGAAGTCGTGGTGGCCTAGGTTTGACCTATCGCCTCTCAAGCAGAGAGTCCTGGGTTCAAAGTTTGACCTATCGCCTCTCAAGCAGAGGGTCGTGGGACCCCGGCTCGCACCTCTGAGTTTTTCAAAATTCATGCGCGGAATTACATTGAAATTTACCACGAGCTTTGCGGTGTGAAGGAAAATATCGAGAGGAAACCTGCACAGCCTGCGGAGCCCAATCCGCACTGGCCCGCGTTGGAAATATGGCCCAAGCAATTTCATATACAATACATAAATTATCAAAATCCTGCCATTACAGAAAGATTAGTAAGTAAACCTAATTACAAATCACGGAAGTAAAAATGCTATCAGTACCAAAACGAATGAACCAATCAAAATTCACTAGAGTGTTTCTGAGAGGCGCGAGCCTATCAATCGCCACCATTGATTAATTGCAAACAGTGTAATCCATTTTGCTGAGTGATGGAGCGACTACAGCACTCTTAGTTTAGTGTATACTTAGGCACGGCTATTGTTTAAGCGGGATCTGTTTTTATTCGATTGCCACGTCACTGTAGTCTATTTATAGGGTTCCGTAGCCAAAAGGCGGAATAAGAACCCAGATTGTTGGTTTTGTAATCGTAATTCACAAAAGTAAATAGCGGGACGATTTGAACGCATATTACTTAAGTAGAGTAGAGTTGCAGGAGCATAGGGCACGTATCTGTATCGAAATATCGAAAATGGAAATATCGATAGATAAAATATTGACGCTCAAAATATCTAACCTAACCTACGCTACTTTCGATATTTTGCCCGTCGACTTTTTAACTTTACATATATTAATTTTCGATATTCAGATGGGAGCGCCAAAGTTCGCATACTCTTCGCTAGTTATACCGTATTTTTAGTCCGAATCATCGTTTGTCATACTTTTTTTCTCACTGAAACCCTACAATTTTCTGAAATTTTTAAATAGTCGTCCTATAGAAAACTATAGGTTAGGTTCGGTTTGTTTTAATAATAGTAAAATTGTGAACAATTATTGGATTCAGTGAAAAAAAAGTTATGAACAAACGATCATTCTGACAAACGATCATTCTGACAAACAATCATTCTGACAAAACATTACATTCGGACTTACAATAAGTATGCGAGCCGATATGGACACATTCAGATACGTATCCAAGGAGCATGATGTCGACAGGGATGAATGGCGGAGAAAAAAGGCAACGCCATTGCCTAGCAGTAGGAGTTTAAAAGGCTGAAAAAAAAATACAAGCATAATTGTAATTTTGTCTGACATATTTTTACTGTAGGTACCTAATAGATACTTTATTCTGTATCGTTTACAATTTTATTCAGTAGTTACGTTCTCCACTTTTCCAACCCTTTTGGGAACACGTACATAATCACAGCAACACATACTCCAAGAACCTTATTCATGAAAGAAACCACGTCAATCGTAACTGGGTTCAATCCTCAACACAGTCAATGAGAACATTTCCAACTAGGGGTTTATGGTATAATCGTGTTCGTCATATACAAATAAAGAGACGGAATAAGTCACGTATCAAATCTTACCGGACCGGATTGTGCACGGAAATCACGAAATATCAAGTTACTAACTTACTACATTTGATCGGATCGGTCGAGACGTCACAAGTGTAAAAATATTGACGGATTCCGTGTATTTATAGCAAATATGGCTTTCACGCCTTTCAGGGGTCAGGGGCCTTAGGCCGTATTGCCTATAACGTTTCTCACGCTCGCGATCGCAATCAAATGACAGATTATGTATGCAAAAACTGTCATTTGATTGCGATCACGAGCGCCAGAAACGTCAGGCAATACCGCCTTTTATTGTCTAATAGGCTCGGAATCACAATCGTTTTCACCATTTCTCTCTGTCACACTGTGTAAGACGAGGGTAGAAATATATGGTAAATGCGATCCCGAACGCCAGCGAGTTAGACAATACGACCTCAAAGGCACAAAGTTAAAAAACTTTTCAGTTCAGTCATTCAATTTCTTCAATTCAATTCATTCAGTCGTTCAATTCAGTGTCTTCAACGGTGTATTCAACGACATGGTCGACATACATTAATAAACCAATAGAGTCGTAATACAAGTTATTCAATTCTGTCTCATTCGTTATGTAATGTACCTATCTCTTACACCGAACCAGAACTAATTTTCACGATAGTGTTTTCTTTTACATGGAGTCATTCGTTTAGTTCATCGCATTTTAGTGCACAGGCCTTCTCTCAGAATGAGAAGGCTTTGGCCGCAGTATGGAATAATACTACTTAATAACAGTCACGGGCCTTCGAGATGTTAACCAGTAGAGTCGACCATCCAAATCTGAAAATTATTTGTGTGTAGGAATTCCAACACACAACGAGTACGAGTTATACGAGTAATAAAATATAAAGAAAAAACAATAAATAAATTTTACTTGCCTGTACCCAGTAATGACGTGAAGAAAAAACATCGTGAGGAAACCTGTACACACCTGCGAAGCACTTCAATGATGAAGATCCCAATTCGCATTGGGTCCGCGTGGGAACTACGGCCCAAGCCCCTCTCATTCTGAGAGGAGGCCTGCGCCCAGCAGTGAGACGTATATAGGCTGGGGTATTACCCAGTAATGGAACAATATAGTAAGTTAATATATTTAAACGAGCAAATCTTATCTATTTTTTTGGGAATCTCGAAAACGACTTAAACGTTTTCAATGAAAGTAGCTTGTGGGGGTTTTAGGAGGTGAAAAATTGTTTAGCTAGGTCTTAACTCTGGGTAATGCGTGTTTTTGAGTCTTGGCTCGAGCGAAGCTCGGTTGCCCAGGTAAAATAAACTCTATTTCCATTAATCCAGCGGCAACTTTTTAATAGCCCATTAAAAATAAACTCATCGTAACAAAACGATGTGACGTGATGTCACGTGGATTTCAAAAATGAATGTAGAATAAAAAGATCGTGTAAAAGAGCGTACCTATAGAATAAGTAATTAATTGAGTCAGGCGTTACTTTGCGAAGTTCCATGTCAATGAACTAAAAGAATTTCTTTGCTCACCCGCGACCGTAAAAGGTTAAGTGAAGTTTCTGTTAAAAAATATAAATCCAAGCTTTTTGCTGACTGTACTTATTGTTAAATTTACTTGAATCATCATCCAACATACATGTGTATATACCAAACTTCAGGTCAATCAGACCACTAGAAGTGAATCAAAATGAACTTGCAAGATTTGACCCAAAAAGAACAACAATAAACGGGCAAGTTAAATAAGTAAAAGCTTGTAATAAAAGTTTTGATTTTGATATTGCAATAAGATAATTGTGATGTCGAGTTTTAATATAGGTAATAGTAGATTGATAAACAAGGGTTGTAAGTGATCAATTACACCCAAGATATTTAGGCGCACGAGCGAGCAAAGCGAGCGAGGGTGCTTATAGTTCGCGGGTGTAACTGATCATTTACACTCGAGTTTAACACTACTTTTCATCACAAATGCGAGGAAATAAAGAAAAACCGT
>NC_133494.1:14548986-14596640 GCF_025370935.1 Choristoneura fumiferana
ACCTAGAACCAATACTTCCAATTCTCAGGTGATTGGTTTCCATGACGTTATGTAGATTACCTTTCACATGGGTCTAAGCTGCTGCGATGTATTCAAGGGACGTTTACGTTACCACTAATGCCTATTGATTTGTAAGTGGCTATTATACGACTGATTGCTGCCTAAGCCATGTATTATATCCAATTTACTATACTTAGGTGTCCCTACAATATTTGAATAGTTCCCTCGATTTCCTTAAGACTCAATCATCAGATCCTGATTTGGTGCTTATGGAACCTAATTAAAGGGATTTCTATAAGTACGAACGCAAAAATTGTTTTTCAAAGCGGTTCATAAATGACGGAGTTCTGAGGTAATAAGCATAAAAAATATATATACAACCGAATTGATAACCTCCTCCTTTTTGAAGTTAACGCGGTGACTCGAGTTACAGCGTTTTGCCATTTGACGGCAGGAGCTGAGCATCCGGTTGCGTTAAAGTAAATATGCTTCGATTGATGTATTAGTAAGAGTTGGACGAGTAATTGATAGCTGGTTGATATCTAGCTTGGGAATGTTAATAAGTTACAAATTAGGTATCAAATGAATGATCTTTAAGACTAGGTATTCGATTTTTGCCAATTTTACTTTTAGATTTTCAAGCCAAAAAAAATATATAATTCTTTTAAAATGCACTTTGGCTACGGTTGTATGTACACAATAACGTAAGTTCTCTTTTTTTGGCAAATTAAAGGATAATATACATTTTTTTTCTTGCAAGAAACAAAAACAATATTTTTTTACTGGCGTATGTGTTTAAGTTCGATGTAAGCGATCCAGAACCGATAAAAAAAAGGTTTTAAGTTTTTTATTACAGGTTTTGTTTTATTGCGAACCAGCATGCCATTTATTGTGAATAAAACTACGTATGTGTGTTTACTAATAATTTGTAAATGTTATATACAATTTGGATGCACATTTTTTGGATCTATACTTTTTATAGGGTGCTAGTACTTTTGGCAAAGGCTGTAGTATAAGGTCTAGTCATATTGTCACATTGTAACGTTGATCGGATTATGCACGTCCCCGCTTCTCCGCATCTCAAGAGAAATGCACCCTAAGACTTAAATGGGAGCAGAAAAATCGAACTGTACTTACTGATCTGATATGAATGGAAATATGATAGCATCTTAAAGTAATGGCCATTGATGGACCTTAATTGAGAACCATTAAAAATATCATATTACCCCCGTTCAATCTGTGGATACTGTTTTATGCTATCCACGGTGATTATGACAGTTTTGTAAGCAATAATATTAATAAATACGTGAATATTGAAAAAAAATATACCTCGTTGATTTTCTTGCCGGATTCTTCTCAACAAAGGTTTTTCCGAACCGGTGGTAGATTTTTTTTGACATTCATAAGTGCTTGTTATAGCCTAAATGAATAAAGATATTTTGACTTTTGATTGCTTATATTTGTTTTTAAGTGTGTATAAGAAATAAATCTCTGAAACGACTAAACCTATGCCTATACAAACTCTTTTGCTAATAAATAGGAAGCAACATTTGATTAACTTCTCTAGGCTCTTACTCGTTATTTTTTTATCGCGGTAAAGAGCAAAGTTCCCCTGGGATGCAAACGTAGTTTGTACATACATAAAAGTAGGTAAAGTAGCCTTCAATACTTATGTACATCAGTCTACTCATTTACATAAGTCAATCATGGCGCGGATACGTAGGTACTGATACAACTGCACCTTATAAGTATTGTACCTACTTCATTATACGCCATTTTTGTACGCATCATCATCTCGGTTTATATTTATATAGATCCTAACTGCAGGGCACAGGCCTCCTCTTAGGATGAAAGGCGTTGCGCTGTAGTTCGCACGCGGGTCAAGTGCAGATTGAGAACTTCAAACATACCATTGAATTTCTTCACAAGTGTGTCAGGTGTCACTATTGTTTTCCTTCATCGTAAAGCTCATATTCGGAAAACTGACCCAATTTGGTTTGAATTTTATTATTTGTATGTAAAACTAATGGCAATACTAGCAGCCAAAATATTTGCATTCAACTAAACTAAAAACTTATTTGACAAGACGTCCATTATCGTTGCCAATACCCTATTGTAAATTTATCCGTAGACCTAGCGATTTATCCGCACATCAACACGATCTGGTAGCATCAGTCCAAAATGTAGTTAAATTACTAGCAATAAACGAAATTGATTTATCTAATTAGCACATCTATGGCAACACCAACTGATGTAATGTGACAAATCTATAAATTTTGTTAACAAACTAACAAATACAACTGGTGTACAAAATGCCAAACTAATATAGATTGTAATACGAGTCGCATTGGAGTTTATAGTCGTGTCAATTATGCATTAATGTGAAGTAGCAAAATTGACGTGTTTTGAGCTATCAATCAAATATTAAACTGACGCCCTTGAAATTGAATTTTCGCATGTGATTTCTTATTTGGCTGTTAACTGAATGAATACTTCATTTGAATTAATGAATTTACATAGATAATCAAGTGGCTTTATGAATATTGATTAAAGTAACGTTGAATAATACTAACATAACTGAAGTTGAGAAACTGAGACGTCATTGTTGTGCTCGGAATATTGAAACCAAAATATTCAGACTCCAAAATCATCATCATCCCAGCCTATATACGTCCCACTGCTGGGCACAGGCCTCCTCTCAGAACAAGAGGGCTTGGGCCATAGTTCCCAAGCGGGCCCAGTGCGGATTGGGAACTTCACACGCACCATTGAATTGCTTCGCCGGTTTGTGCAGGTTTCCTCACGATGTTTTCCTTCACCGCAAAGCTTGTGGTAAATTTCAAATGTACCTAATTCCGCACATGAATTTCGAAAAACTCAGAGGTGCGAGCCGGGGTTTGAACCCACGACCCTCTGTTTGAGAGGCGATAGGTCAAACCACTAGGCCACCACGGCTTCCCTAAGACTCCAAAATATAACGGTGAAAACTTGTTCACTGTAAATAAAAATCTTACATAACCAGCATTGTTGGGGCCAAATATTTTCGTAATATTATTAGTGTCCTGGCGCTTGGCTGGCCGCTGCCTCGACATATTTTAGGCGTTGTGGGTCGCATTTGTACTTAACACTTCTCCTATTTTGGACGACCAGAAGGCCTAGTGGTTAGAGAAGCGACCTACGAAGCTTGAGGGCCCGGGTTCGATTCCCGTGTCGGGGCAGATATTGTATGAAAAATACGAATGTTTTTTCTCGGGTCTTGGGTGTTTAATAGTATTTTAGTATGTATCTATCTGCATAATTATATTTATCCGTTGCTTAGTACCCATTACACAAGCTTTGCTAAGCTTACTTTGGGACTAGGTCAATTGGTGTGAATTGTCCCGTGATATTTATTTATTTATTTTTATTTATTAATTCTTTTGCTAGTCGTCGTACCTAACTTTCCAGAATCTAAATTGACAGTAAAAGTGATCAACTAACTACTTACCAAATCTGTGTGAAGTAGGAAATATTTGGCACCTTCCATTGCTGGTAATGTGAGACGGTTATGTTCGGGGAACACGGTGTAATATAAGTGTAAGTGTAACTGGAAATAAAAAGGGTTAAGCGCATAATGCGCGACGAAGATCTGAATCAGCTTACAGCGGCAACATTCGGAGCGTTACAACTTGGATCTTTAAAACGCGCCGATCAATTCCTTAAAGGGTCGGAACGCACCTGTGACCCCTCGTGTTGCGGGGTCCATGGGCGACGGTGATCGCTCTCCATCAGGACCGTCTGCTCGTTTGCCCCTCGTTATAAAAAAATAAAATAATAATAATATATTGGTAAAGTAAATACACTGAGTAAGAAATTAAGGTACCAACCTGACACCGTTACGTGAGTGCACTGGAATACGTAAGAAATTTAGAACATAGGTTTTGGTATTTCAATAATATGGCACTCAAAGTAAACAGACTAGCCAGCCAGACCTTGAAGACACCACTCAAAGTCGTTACTAAGAGCCCTAGGATTGTGCTAAGGGAATACAGGACATCAGTGTCATCATCAGACCAGACCATAGTGCAATGATCACACTGATCAGGGAAAATATTTAGGTGTGCGTTTGGTTTGCGTTTACATGATGATTCAGTCTTGATACGAGTTTATGGGAACGTTACTAATTGATGAAAAAAAAATATGAATGTTTAGTGTTAGCAAAGGGTATTGACAGACAGACGGATGGATGACAAAGCGATCCTATTAGGTTTCCGTTTTTGTTAGCTGCGATACGAAATTCAAGAAAGTAGTTAAAATATTAACTATTAGCAAAATGGCTTAACTTGGTTTAGCTTAGATGCTCCAGTTTTCACCAGATAGCAGAGAAGGGTAAAAACAGACTAAATGTAAATGTGATGTTAATTTAACCGAGTGAAATACGGCCGTATTACTCGGTTAACTGTAGGCACTTGGCTCAGCGCATTTAATTATGAATTTCGTTTTTACCAGCACTCTTACCGCTAAGCTGCAAGTGGGTATAACAGTTAAGGATGCAAATTGTTTTATACATTTTTGGCACTTTTCTATTAAGTGTTTAAACGTTAATTTCTGTATTAGCGTTACGCAACTTAATCCTCCTCGTGTAATGTTTTTCGCAAAGTTTGTTTTTGTGACAGGTTTTTGTTCAGAATCGTCACTCGTATCCGGACTTACACTATTGCGTGATTTCTAAAAAAAATTAATACCAAAATATTGCGAGCAAGTTCAGGTAAATATAAGTATTCAATTTAAACATTTGTGACGTGCGTCACACACACAGCCGAGCCGGAAGAACTAGGCATGCTGTATACTTAAGCCTAAAAAATAGGCGTGAATGTTACTTTTACATATCACAACCCCTTATTAATAAATTGAAAATACAAACTGAAATAAAGATGCACAGAAAAAACAGAAAAACAGATAAATAATAAATAATAAGATTCCAAAAAAACCAATCTTCATTTGATTTGCTTAGTAACGATATCTCTTGCCGGTGAGCGGTTAGTTCCAATGGAGTGTCCAAAAAAGTTTTCTCGATGAGGGCTACGGCATAGATGTTAGCGTCACTGCTTAAGTGACTAAGTAAGAAACAAACAAGCTGAGATATGAGGTGCATAGGGGAAATTCGTGTCGGTACCGTTGACCATCAGTGGTGTAGCGGTATAGCACGCGGTACGGATTACCGAGGACCTGGGTTCGATTCCCAGTGATGGTCTTATTTTTTTGTTTTTTCTGTGCATCTTTATTTCAGTTTGTATTTTCAATTTAGGTTTTACGGGATGACCGTAAAAGTAAAAATTTGGAATTGAAATAAAAAATACAAAAAGATTCCAAAAAAACAATTTCCCTTATTAATAATTATGGTAGAAAATACATTATCTATAAGTATAAAACAAAAGTACTTTATATTTCATCAATATATTTAATGGTATATGTCAAAAAAAGGCCGTTTTATGCCGTTAATTTATATTCCGCGAACGGTAAAGGGTTGAACCGCCTGAAAAATCACCTCTCAAAGGTACTAATTTTACACTCGATAGGTAGGTACATAATTTGTCGATTAGGTACAGCAAATTCCGACCTTTGAACGAGCATTCCTCGCGACCTTTGTGATTAGCATGCCAAACATTCAAATATTTTGTTACAGAATCGATCCCACAGTTAGAAAATTCTACTCCCAGCGTAAACAATATCAAAACAAAAGCACTTATGGGAACAAAAAGTTGGACCACATTTTTTTTTTTTATTCGACTGATTGTCAAACGAGCAAGTGAGCATCAGGTCTCCTGATGGTAAGAGATCACCACCGCCCACAAACATCTGCAACACTAGGGGTATTGCAGACGCGTTGCCAACCTAGAGGCCTAAGATGGGATACCTCACGTGCCAGTAGTTTCACCGGCTGTCTTACTCTCCACGCCGAAACACAATAGTGCAAGCACTGCTGCTTCACGGCAGGATTAGCGAGCAAGATGGTGTTAGCAATCCGGGCGGACCTTGCACAAAGTACTACCACCTGCAAGACACACATGACATGGTAATCAATCATACAAAACGACTGATCGAAAGGTTTCGTTGTACTCGTAATAGGAAGTCTACCGTAGTATTGCCAAAATATTGCCCATAAAACGAGAGTTTCTGTGACAGGAATTGGCGGTAATACCGTGAGGTCCGTTTGTCAAAAAAAAACCGGCCACGAGCGTGTTGGACACGCCAGAAACCCAACCCCGTCCGTATGGTCCGTAGCCATTACGAAACAATTAAGTAATAGATTTCAAAGATTTCGTATTTTTGTACGGAATATTCCAAGTTTATATATTTTTATACCTTAGGTGCTATTTACTCTTAAACTACTAATAATTCTCGAGCAAACTTAGCCGTTATAGTTTTCCTTGAAAGTTTGATATACTTACTACCATCCTGAAATTTTTCTAATTTTTCCACCCTCCGGTTTAGATTTTAGAGGGGGGGAGACGCTCGATTTTAATGAAAATTTGCACTTTAAAGTTGAGTAAGTATTTCGCAAACAAATCACTGAATCGAAAAATCGTCTTAGCAAACCCCTAATGGTTTTAAAAGACGTATCCAACGATACCGCACGCTACAGGGTTGGATGAGAAAAAACAAATCACCCCCACTTTACGTCTATGGGAGGTACCGTAATTTTTTTTTTTAATTTTAATATTGTCCATTACTATGATGTTCTTGAACGCTTTTTCAAATCGATTAGAGTTTTTCTTTACCTTTTCGGACACACTAATTTTAAAATGGGGTATGTTGTCGTAATATTGTGTAATCTGCTATACGTTCTTTTTAACCGACTTTAAAAAAGGAGGAGGTTTATAGTTTGTGAAGTCTTGCTTCACTTTGCTTTTTCAGAGCGAATTTCTTTGTACCATTTTGTCGGCATAGTTTACATATATATCCGTGCAAAATAACAGCTTTCTAGCATTTACAGTCCCTGAGCAAAGCCGCAGACGGACAGACAGACAGACAGACATGGCGAAACTATAAGAGTTGGGAAATGAAACATTTGTCAAACAATAATTCTGCGAAAAGGCAGTACCCGATGGTTAATTTTCATGTCACAACGGGAAACTTTTATAGGTACTTATATTAACTACACAGCGCACGTTGTTTTTTTTTTGATTAGGTATACGCCACACGTTTACCTACTCACTAATTGGCGTATCATCATCAATATATCGTATCAGCCGTAGGACGTACAGTATTGGACATTGGCCTCCCGCAAAAGGCATATGCAACTGATTAATCTTTTCGGATGAGTTAGTAGGTGATGTAGTGCAGTTGGTAGCATACTCGTATCTACTCGGCGCGTATAGCCAAGAAATGCAGTTGGAATTCCATCACGCAGCCGAAAAGTTCATTATAATTGTGCATTAAGGGGCGTAAGAAGGGGATTACTAACGAGAGTCTATCGGTCAGTCTATCGGTGAGATTATTATAACGCTACGTCGACTGCAGCGACGAGTTCACGGACGAGTTTCGTTTAAAAAATAACCCCAGCAAGCCTGTAGAATACGAAATAAAGGAGGAGAAATCAAACATTTTTGATGTAAAATGTTTAAAAACGGCAACAATTTTGTATGCAATGAACTAAAACAATTACTTTGCTCACCCGCGACCTTATGAGTGATTTGTGAGTACTTGAGTTCATTGAATATGGACCTCCGAAAAGAAACTCATCATCATCATCCCAGCCTATATACGTCCCACTGCTGGGCACAGGCCTCCTCTCAGAATGAGAGGGCTTGTGCCGTAGTTCCCACGCGGGCCCAGTCCGGATCGGGAACTTCACACACCCCATTGAATTGCTTCGCAGGTTTGTTGCATGTTTCCTCACGACGTTTTGCTTCACCGTAAAGCTCGTGGTAGATTTCAAATGTAATATCGCACATGAATTTCGAAAAACTCAGAGGTGCGGGGCGGGGTTTGAACCCACGAACCTCTGCTTGAGAGGCGATAGGTCAAACCACTAGGCCACCACGGCTATCTATTTGGGTCATAAAATTACCATACCTAGTCATAAACTTTGGCACCGTTGTTTTTATTACAACGTCAATAAAGACCATATTTTTGAGAATTCCCACGGAAATTTTGTAAAATCCCAGAATATCAATTCCACTGCTGGATCCAATGATTTAAGCGTGCGAAGCCGCATGTAAACACTAGTCCACTCGTAATATTATAAATGCGGAAGTTGGTAAGTCTGTTTGTATGTTACTTCATCACGTCTAAACGAAACGATTTGGATGAAATTCGGTATACAGATAGTTTGAGTCCCGGAGAAGAATATAAGATAGTTACTTTTTATCCCGGAAAATTGCATAGTTCCCGCGGGATAGCGATAAACGGATTCAACGTGGACGGAGTCGCGGGAAACGGCTAGTTACAAATAAAGGTAATCCAAGATACTTACGACAAACAATCCGCTAAATTCTTCGAAAAACCGTATATCCAATAAAATAATACAACGTGAAAGCTGACATGGGATTCTTTGCAAATAAATAGCTCACCCGTCAACCTCCGTCTAATCCGTCACTTTCAATAACACTTCAAAAGTAATTCGGTTTGGCGTATTTGCCATTTCTTTAATGCATCAATTTGATCTTGAACGAATATAAGCTTAAAAGCTTCAAATGCCTCCATGCTCAACTGCATTACATAAAAAAACAGTTATGTTATTTGTATTATTGTATATAACAAAATACCACAAGAACTACGCCAACTACACGATAACTTATTGATGACAAAATTGGGAAATCCTACTAATATTATAAATGCGAAAGTTGTGGTGAGTGAGTGAGGTGAGTGAGTTAGTATGTTTGTTACTCTTTCAGTGAAAGGCTAGACGGATTTGGTTGAAATTTGTGCGAAAAGTTAGTTTATAACCTGGATTAAAACATAGGATACTTTTTATCCCGGTTTCCACGGGATAGGGATAAATCTCGAAATAACAACCTCTGGGCTTAGAGTCATGAAATTTGGTATGTAGGTAGTTGGACGTCTGGAATAACAGATAGGTGACTTTTTGACCTATTCCACGGATACTAGGATAAAAATCTTGAAATAACAACCAAGGGCTAAGAGCCATGAAATTTAGTATGTAGGTAGCTGGACCTCTCGAAAAAAACATAAGCTACTTTTTATCCGATATTACCCCGGATAGGGATTAAAATTTTGAAAAATAACCGCTGGGCTTAGAGTCATGAAATTTTGGTTTGTAGGTAGCTGGACGTCTGGAAAACACATAAGGGACTTTTTGACTCGATATTCCCACGGGTACTTAGGGATAAATCTCGAAATAACAACCACTGGTTAGAGCCTGAATTTGGTATGTAGTAGCTGGACCTCTGGAATAACACATAGGCTAATTTTTATCCCGATTATCCCTACGGAATAGGATAAATCTTGAAATACTAACCGCTGGCTTAGAGTCATGAATTTGGTATGTAGGTAGCTAGATGTCTGAAAACACATAGCGACTTTTTCGATATTCCCACGGGATACCTAGGGATAAAATCTCGAAATAACAACCACTGGGCTTAGAGCATGAAATTTGGTATGTAGGTAGCTGGACCTCTGGAATAACACATAATCTATTTTTTACCCCGATATTCCCACGGGATAGGGATAAAATCTTGAAATATTAACCGCTGAGCTTAGAGTCATGAATTTGTATGTAGGCAGCTGGATGTCTAGAAAACACAGACGACTTTTTGACCCGATATTACCACGGATAACTAGGAATAAAATGTCGAAATAACAACCGCTAGCTTAGAGGCATGAAATTTGGATGTAGGTAGCCGTATGTCTGAACAACACAATAAGTACGCTACTTTTTATCCCGATATTCCCACGGTATAGTTTGTAACTAAGGACCCCTACATCCCTGTATTTATTATTATTATTATTATTTCGTATTTTTTTCTTTAATTGTATACTGTATTTTAAGTATTTTATTGTAATTATTTTATTTTGAAAAAATGACTTTCTACCAAGTTTCTTGCGACGCATTTCTTCTTGCAATGATGGTCTTTCCAAAGCGGTTAGTATAAAAAATGAAGTGTAAAGAGTGCCCATTGCGGCCTATTTACTGAGTAAATGATTTGAATTTGAATTTTGCATTTGAATTTGGATAAGAAAAATTTTGAAAACTTCAGTACTGGGTTTAGAGTCTTGATTTTGTACAGTTATTCACAACACAACCTCAATGAAGACCACGATATAAATATTGGAAATTTCCAGGGAATTTTTGTAAAATCCCGAAAATTTCAATTGCAGCTACCACACCGAATAGTTTACGCGTGCGAAGGCGCGGGTAAAAGCTAGTCGTTAATAAAGAAATGTTTCTACAGGTTCAGAGAGTTTTTAGAAAATAAGGAATGATAATCTGAGACAGTAACAATAATTGATGCAGAAAAATAATTGATCTAATTTATGTAAATATAAATATATATATGACAGCTAAATGATAATATTGTGTTAGTGACTATTTAATCAACAACAATTTGACATTATTATTATGTATAATTTGCACTTACCATGTTTAAGCAAATAAATATTCATTCATTCATTTATTCATTCATTCATTCATTCAATTCAATAAATTTATTTGCGTTATATTATGTCATAATAAGCGGTGATAAGTTGAGAAAGGATTTAAATTTGGATCAGATGTATCACTCAGTCACAGTTGCTCAACGTGCTATATGGAGAGTGCTATGCTTGGGATTTCTGTACAGGATCGAATCAGAAATGAGGAGATACGTAGAAGAACGAGGGTTACCGATACAACCAAGCGAATTAGCTTGTTGAAGTGGCAGTGGGCAAGCCATATAACAAGGAGAACAGATGGCTGTTGCGGCCGAAAGGTGCTCGAATGGAGATGGGCAAGCGCGGTGGATCCTTAAAAACGCGTATTCGAGGTGGATGCAGACCGCTTCCAACCGAAGCAATTGGAGGTCTATGGAGAGGCCTATGTCCAAAAGTGGACGTCCTACGGCTTTTATGATGCTGATGATTTATTAAAAGACAATCATTACCTATAAGTACAAGTAAAAATTACAATTAATTATCAAATACACAGTGGAAATGTTTTAAATCGAGACTTACTAGAAATCCAATATATTAAAGTGAAACAAAATGCTTACGCCTAAACATTTATGTAAACTTCCATCCACGTGTTACTCTAATCGGATTCAGCCATTAAAAAGCGTAATTTACGCCCTAACGATAGCGTAAGGCGTAAACATTTACGGAAATACTTTCAATGGATGATTGTGGTGTATTGATCAATCTTTTTTGTATAAGACTCGATCTATTTATGCCACGAAATATTTTTTTAAATAGTTTTGTGGCGGTCGAGACATATCAAGCCCTGGCTGAATAAACAATATAACCTAACAAACAAAAAGTTGGAAAACCCTCGACTTTGTCTTTTCAAAGTTTAATATCTCAGAAACGAATAAACCGATTTTGATGAAACATTCCTAAGAACCATCGCTTGGAAACCTGATTTCAAATGAAGTAACCCGCATTCAAATCGGTCCACTCGTTTAAGAGCTACAGTGCCACAGACAGACACACATAGCGGTCAAACTTATAACACCCCTTTTTTGCGTCGAGGGTTCAGTTAATGTCATAGTTCGTAAGTTGCACACAAACAAATACATTTAAACGTTGCTAAGCGAATCGTAGTATGACCGAGTAGGTAGCTGGCATAGCGGCTGCACGGTAAGGGTTTTTTTTACGAGCTTTACGATAAAAAAACATCGTGAAGAAAGTGCAAAACCTGCGAAGCAATACGGTATTTGACTATTTTGTATATGTTTTATAAATTAAAACTACACAATGCCTGTTATCGAATAGAGAAACAATTTTTAAGCTACCTTTACAATAACAAAGTTATAAGGTTTGAAATTCAAAGATTAGACAGAGAAAGAAATACTGCATGTGACGTCACACGCCAGTACGCCATACTTGCTGCATAGAGAAAAGCGTTAGAGAAGAGAAGGTATTATAGATATTTCAAAAAATCACTATAAATCAATTATCAACCGATTTCAGTTTTCTTCGCTAAACACTATCCGTACATCTATATTTTCATAATAATGTTAAGATATGGTAAATTCAGGAGTTGTCAAATAGCGTATTCATTTTAACTTTACCTACTTAGCAATGAAACTAGAAACGGTTGGAATATTCCGTACAAAATACGAAATCCTTAGAACAATATTATTTCTTTTTTTCGTAATGGCTACGGAACCCTACTTTGGGCGTGTCCGATACACTCTTGGCCGGTTTTTTAAGACAGCGTGGGAAACGAGCGAGTGTATCACATGATATGACGACATGGTGTTTACACCACTCACGCACGTAGGTAACACCAGAAAATTGCAGGTGCTTTGTCAGCCTAGAGAGCTGAAACATAATCTATCTATCTAGTACCTTTAAACGAGCAATTATTTCTTGTATATATATATCGGGGATTTCAGAAACGGCTCCAACGATTTCGATGAAATTTGGTATGTAGGGGTTTTCGGGGATGAAAAATCGTTCTAGCTTGGTCTTTGAGTTTTAGCCCGAGCAAACCTCGGTAGCCCAGGTACTATTTCTAATAAATACATAATATAAATAACATGGCCAGGACTCGAGTACATTACTATATAAACAAACCAAAAATTCCTGTGATCAATTGTGTTTTGGTTTTAATATTTTATCCTTTCAGTGTACTCTAACTATACCTACTTACTTACTACTTACTTCGCCGGCTCAGCGACCCAAAGTGGATCTTGGCCTCCGACACAAGACTCCGCCAATTGTTCCTATCCTGTACAACAAGGCGCCAGTCTGCCACCTGCATGTCGCACAGGTCTTTTCGGACTTCATCCAGCCAGCGATACCTAGGCCTTCCGATTGGCCGTCTTCCAGTCGGTTGTCCTAGGTATGCTCTCTTGGCCGCACGATCCTCTCCCATTCTCTCCACGTGGCCGAGCCAACGAAGCCGCGCAGACTTGCTCTCGCCTATAATGTTGGGCTCGCCCACCAGGTCTTCCACATCCACATTTCTCCTGACACGCCAGGCTCCATCCACTTGTCTTGTAGGTCCCAGAATCTTACTACCAATATCATTCTAAAAGATCTGATTAGAGCACAGATGCGGTCAGACACAAAGGTTTCATTGTGGACAATAAGATAAAAACAATAGAGGAATGTTGGTAATTTTCCGATAGAATAAGCAACGAAGGCTTTGTTTCACTCCCATAATACGTAGACAATCTAAGGGTAGGTCCGTATTTGTATTATTTAGCGTGTCCTATCTCTGTCGCGTAGTACCGACGAGTATCATGGTGTTAGTTGGGACGCGAAACGATAAGCGATCATGCAACACGCCGCCCTCCTGATAGTACAACGAAATTATTAGAAAATCGAAGTTCTTAACATACAGTCCCTCTCACTCTCGTATTAAATAATATTACGGCAAGGTACGAAGTTCGAATTTTCCACTTCGTAGTATAGGGCCTGATACTTCGCAATAAACGTCGCACCGCGTATCATAAAAGGCATAAGATTTTTTTTTTAATCTTTTTGTATTTTTGATTGTTTTTTATTTTTTGCTTCCAAATCCATCCCAGCCTATATACGTCCCACTGCTGGGCACAGGCCTCCTCTGAGAACAAGAGGGCTTGGGCCATAGTTCCCACGCGGGCCCAGTGCGGATTGGGAACTTCACACGCACCATTGAATTGCTTCGCAGGTTAGTGCAGGTTTCCTCACGAAGTTTTCCTTCACCGCAAAGCTCGTGGTAAATTTCAAATGTAATTCCGCACATGAATTTCGAAAAACTCAGAGGTGATCGACGGGTTTGCACAATCCTCTACTTGAGAGGCGATAGGTCAAACCACTAGGCCACCACGGCTTCTCTTGTCTTTTCCTAATTGCACTGTCGGATTTAGTATTATCTCTATTATTATAACAATCATGTTATGTTAGTGCGGAACCCTTTATAAATAAGCGGGCCTGACTTGCGCTCAACTGATTTTTTTAGGGTTCATTACCTCATAACCTAACCAACTTAGCAAAGTTGAAAACCTTCGACATTTTCATTTCAAAGTTCAATATCGATTTTGTCAAATATAAGTAGCTAAGAACCATCGCAAGGAAATTCGCATTCACTTAAAAAAAACTGCGAAATCGAAATCGAAATCGGTCTATCCGTTTGAGAGCTACGATGCCACAGACAGACAGACACTGGCATCAAACTTATAACACCCCTGTTTGCGTCAGGGGTTAAAAAGGTAAAAAAAATAACTCAAATTTTAGTTGTTCACGGGATTTGGATAAAATCACAAATCTCAACCGCTAAGGTAGTATTCACATTTATTAGTGTTGTGTTGTTGTGCTCTCTGTCTCTCTCTCTTTCTCTAGCTTTGATCTCGAAACTTCAAACCGTCACAACAACTGCAAACCGTCACAACAATCTACCAAAATGTATGATGTATGAAACCAATACCGTTCTGATGCATCACGACACAACACGACAGATAAATGTGAATGTGGCTTTAGAGCCACGAAATTTGGCACATATTTGTTTTATGTGCAACGTTAAACATTATATGACATTATATAGTAGCACAAAGGTATTAAATATAATGGCCCGGATAACTCACGTCTTAAATCGAGTTTAGCACAAAGGTATCTGATTCCGTTTCCTAAACTGTACGTGATGACATTTAGGTACTGTACACAGATCCATTGGAATACGACTCTGACTTGGCTGTTTTTTTTCTATTGCGTCTATTTCCGAGCCGGAACTCCGCATCTTGTGCGGGTCTAAGATATTAATCCGGCTCAGCTCATCTTTATTAAAAACCCTTTCCTTCCCTTTTATTAACTCTTAATAAAAAATATTTAGTTTTGATGCCGGAAGTCAGCCAATTTCTCTATTTTAAATGTTACAATCCTACTTCCATCATCATCATTACAGCCTATACATGAAAGAAAACCGGCCAAGAGTGTGTCGGACACGCCCAAAAAAGGGTTCCGTAGCCATTCCGTATTATTATTGTTTCTTCTTGTTTTTGGATGATTAACAGGAAAAGCAGGAAATAATTGTTTTGGAAACGTATTATAATTACGTGTAGGTACCTAGGAGTGTTTTATGGTATTTTTCTGAAAAAGGCTGAATTGAATAAAAATATTTTTGACTTTGACGTCGAAAGCTTGAATGGAGTAATTGGTTTAATTTACACATTTTTGCAGGTAGGTACGAAGTAAATAATTCGAAGTATTTTCTTACCTTAAAATTCCTTTTTTAAATTTCTAGAATTTTGAATTGAAATCAAGCATGAAAATTGAGAATCTAAATAACAATACAGCAATAGAATTTTCGACAGTCATTTATTTTCATTTGGCATTTAAAACAAAAGGTTGAAAAACAATTCAAATACTAAAATTTTGAATTCAAATTACTTTGTCTTAAATATCTAAGATTGTAGTCAAGCGAGACTCATTAAACAAAAATAATTAAGATTCTGATTAGTCTTTTATAAAGACTAAAGAAGAAATTGCTTGGCAAAAATAATGGATATTCTTTTTTTATTTCAATTAATCCGCTCAGTACCTGGGCGACCGAGTTTTGCTCGGGCTAAAACTCGGTAACAATGGTTTTCCCAGAGTGAAGACAAAGCTAGATTGATTTTTCATCCTCGAAAGCCCCTTCATACCAAATTTCATCGAAAGCGTTGGAGTGGTTATCGAGATCCCCGAAACATAATAAAAAAATAAAAATTAAATAACGTTCGAAGACGTGAGCACGAATTCATTTAAAAGAATAATATGTAATAAACTATACTATGTCAAAGTAAAGTGGGAAACTTTGTTTAATTTTGTGTTTATTTATGGAAGATATGAACCAATTTTTACTATTTTTAAAATTCTAATTTGTTTTTTTAAAATCTTGCAAGTTCATTTTGATTCCCTTCTAGTGGAAGGGTCGAATTGAAATTTAGTGCACTTATTAGGTTGCAAGACATCGCAACAAAAAGTACAGTCAGCAAAAAAGTTTGTAGGTACTAAAAACGTTTTGTTTTTAGCAAACATTTATATTACTTTCATTAATAGAAAGAGCTTGTAGTTAATTAGGGAATAAGAATACTGTATTATCCCTCTTGAATGTAGGATACTTTTTATCGCGCTAAACTGTCATAGAATCCATAGAGCGCAGAGAATTGGTAAATTACAAAATTCCAAGTTAACAAACATAAAAAAACCATCTGAATTGAGGAGACGTAGGTACTTTATCCTATATCTACTAGTGAGTAATGTTTGCGAAAATTCTCTCTTACGTTATGTGTTTTTTTTTAAATAGCTTATAATGGTGCCCCGCTGTCAGGCACTGGCCTCCCCTTAATGCTTCCACTCGTCTCTGGCTTCGTCAAAATATAGCCAGCCAGTCCAGCGGGAATCGCCCCAAATTGGGATGTACCAAAAAAAATAACCTATAGTTTTTATTTTCTTTTTGGAAAGAGTAGAATATTTTAAGATACCATTTTCATCGATTTATAATTTGGATGAGTATTTAATTTTATATATTTTTTTATGAAATTTGCTGGATGACGTCACAGTGAGACAGCTACGTTCCATTGCCTAGAAAAATTCAGGTCGTACCTGGATCGTACATAATATAATCTGTGGCATTACTGATTTGTCTTGACACTGACAACTGTTTAAAGCCAGCAGGGCTACTACGAATCCCTCTGACACTTATACCATTTATTACGTGAGCGAGAGGGACCGCACGTCACGAACTTCGAGTTTCAAATTTCGTAGTAGCCCTGCTGGTGGGCCTCATGTGATTAAAGTTCTATCTTTGTCACTCTTTGCTATTATAAGCAGGACAGCAACATTTAAAACTGTCAATTTGCTTCAAAGTGTAGACCTGCTTTATGCCTTCGTGACGGGACACTGCAGGGGTCAAATGAAAGTCATTACTTAAATTTTGTTTATTTAATTCAGTTTATCATATTTTTGGAATCTGATTTCTGAAAACGCTTCACTAAGCCTATTTCTCCAAATAGTTTTCGATTTATTATACGTTGTCAAAAATCCCACCACCTCCTTATAGGCTTACCTCTGCTTCGACGCCCGTGAATGTGACTTTTAAGGACTAAAAAACACTTGGATATTTTTCATATATTCCGCGCCATGATATTTACGTAAGTTTTCCGAAGGTAAACAGAAGTTCAGCGCCTGATTCTAAGTCTCCAGAATAATAAGTACCTAGTTACAATAACTTTTAGGATTCCGAAAAAAGGGGACAAAAAGAGAAACCTTTATAATTCAGTCTGTGTGATAGGTATTACTTCAAAACTGAAACGGCTATGTGAATGAAAGATTGAAGTTAGGTAACATTTGTGAACAATTAAATACTTCTGTTATTTAAAAAAATTCAAAAATATATGTGCTGCTCCATACACATAATATTATTATGTAAGTGGGAGATTCAAGATTTTTGAAAAATGGATAAAGTTAGTAGGTATGCTGGGCCGAAGGTTGTTCGAGTGGTGCAGTTGATTTGCCGAATAAGAATCAGAATCGTTTTCTGTTTGGTAGAATACAGTTTCGATGATGTTATAATCATCTTGTTTAGCTTGTCATGCAAGTGTAAAAATTATTAACAGATATATCAAAAATTAAAATTATTTCATAATAACAATTATTATCATTAATTAGAAAATATACATCATGTGTTAATTACAAAAGTCGAATTCAATTGTTTTATCTACTTTCCACCGTTTATGTCAAAATTTATTTAAAATTGGAATTTGCGTACGACGGAATTCTACGTGTAGCTATATCTGACTGGCACTTGGTGAATTTTGAAAGCTATTAATTAACTTTCAATGTATCTTGTAACTATGTATCAATGTGCGGGTCAAATCTTGCAAGTTAAATTTGACCCACTTTTAGTAGTCGGATTGTCTTGAAATTTGGCATACTTATGTTAATTGCGTGACAATACAATAATCTGGCAGTGACATCCTGGTAGTCCGGCCAGGATCGTCTCCGAAGGACGGAACTCTTTAACGGTTAATGGCATCCACTTGAAATTTGGTATGCAAATTTAGTTTGGGTGACAATGCAAGTACAATCAACAAAAAAACAGTCAGCAAAAAAAAGCTTGTTAATACACCAAACATTTTTATAACAATATCGCGAAAATCAACATACTGTTTACAAAGTTCAGCCATGTTACGTTCAATCAAAACTGCCTTCTGTTCCAATAAGTTCAATATTGATAATAATAAGGGAATTTTCCTTTCGTTTATAAGAAATGTCAATAAAAAAGCAATTCTTTTAACCTCACATGGAAATACCAAGTAAATTTAACCCAGGTTGAGGTGAAATAGATTTTATGACAAGGCAATGACAGTTTTCGACGAATGTCTTGTTGCTGTGAAAATCCCATGCTGGAAATGTTTTTCTGTATCATTTTTCAGGAAATGTCACGAAAACAAAGGCTCAACCAGATTTGCAGTTTGTTATTATTTGTTGGATTGTAATTTGCTCAGAATTTTCCTCGTTTGTTACGGGATCCTTTCGACTGCCGTAATTTCTAAGTCATAATGTAATGTTTGTCATAATTTTTTTCCGCTGAAACCGTACATTTTTAAATGGTCATCCTTCAGAACTCTATAGGTTAGGTTAGGTTTGTTATATAACAATTCTGAAAAATAAATGGTTTCAGAGAAAAAACCGGCCAAGAGCGTGTCGGGCACGCCCAAAATAGGGTTCCGTAGCCATTACAAAAAAATTAAGTATTTTTTACTAAGAATTTCGTATTTTGTACGGAATATTCCAAGTTTAGGTATATTTTATACCTTAGGCTGCTATTTACTCTTAAACTACTAATAATTTTCAAGGAAACTTAGCCGTTATAGTTTTCCTTGAAAGTTTGATATACATACTACCATCCTGAATTTTTTCAAATTTTTCCACCCAGTTTAGATTTTAGAGGGGGGGGGGCGCTCGATTTTAATGAAAATTTGCACTTTAAAGTTGAATATTTCGCAAACACATCACTGAATCAAAAAATCGTCTTAGCAACCCCCTAATGGTTTTAAAATACCTATCCAACAATACTCGGCACTATAGGGTTGGATAAGAAAAAAAAATCACCGCCACGTTACGTCCATGGGAGGTAACCTCAATTTTTTTTTTTCATTGTGCCATTTTGTTGACATAGTTTATATATATATTCGTGCTAAATTGCACTCTCTAGCATTGATAGTCCCTGAGCAAAGCCGCGGACGGACAGACGGACAGACAGACAGACAGATATGGCGAAACTATAAGGTTTCCATTTTGGCTACGGAACCCTAAAAAGAGTAATGTCTAACATTACATTATGACTAACAATTTTCGACCAGTCGATACAGACCCGTTTGTTACTATGACAGTTATTGCAATATAGCTATACATATTTTAACAAGTTATTTTTTTATCGATCAATTTTCATTAATTTAAATTGTCCTTAAACCGTGCAAGTAAGTGTAATCCTGTCCTGTGTCGTGTAAGTGTGGTAGTTTTTTTTACCCACTTCTAGAGATTTACTTGAAATTTGATGCAGAATTGTATACAGGATGACAACACTATAAATTATACTAATACAGTTATAATACCGGGTGTGGCCTGTAATAATGAGCAAATAATTAAAACGTAGATCATACTCCTCAAACTGAACAACATTAGTTCAGCGACTTTTAAAAATAATTAGTTTTTTTAAATTTTTATTACACTTTTAAGTTTATTCGAAAAAGCTATGTAAAGCAGTGCTTGATGTTTGTAGGGTGACAGGCGACGTCAGTTGGGTTCTAGGATGGCGTTATTGATAGCAGTATTTAATTTGTATGAAAAAAGGAAAATTCAAAGACTGCATTATTTTAAAAAGTCGCTGCACTAATGTTGTTCAATTTGACGTGGATGATCTATGTTTTAATTTTTTGCTCTTATTTCAAGCTATACTCAGTATAAGTAGAAATAATTTTGGCTTCGGTATTGTAAACTCTTTGAATACTATTCCATTGTTACAACATTGAAAATCAACAATGTTTAATCAACTTTATAAGCAAGCTCTTTTGTTACTAAACTACAATTCGGAACTAAGCGATATCTAGAATTTATGACGGAACATAAATAAATGTTTTACCTAAGATTCTACACAAAGGGTCCGTATTTACAGGTTGGGACCGGGGTGATACGAAATTGATATAAAATAGTCGTAAAATATAGCCCGTAAAATAAACCGGTTTCTCTAAAGGACCGTAAACCTTAACAAGGCAGTAAGAAATTCGTTTGGGTACAATGTAACAATTTTGTGTACTTAAGTAGGTACTTTTGCTTGGCTTCATCATCATCATATCAGCAATAGAACGTCCACTGTCGGACATTAGGCCTCCCCCATAGAACTCCATTTGCTTTGGTTGGAAGCGGCTTGCATCCATCGTGAACCCGCAACTTTAACCAGGTCATCCCTTCATCTCTCTCTTGCCGATTCGCGGTCTCCACTCGAGAACCTTTCGGCCCCAACGACCATCTGTTCTCCGTTCTATATGGCTATTAAAAACAAAGAAATAAAAGCAGTTGACAAACGACGACATACAAGGTTCTGCGCTATCGTAATGATGATTATTATTACTGTTATTATTATGAATGATTATTCACACAGCTATATGAAGTAATGATTGATAAAAAAGAGAATGAATGAGTGAATGTGAATTTACTTAAATAAAATAAAATTATAATTATAAATCTTCCTACTTATTCCTTTTATTCCTCTTTCTAGCTGAGAGAAGTTTTTGGATGCAATGCACCGCCAGCAAAAGGATAATTTTATTCAGCTCTTTGCGGATGGCTGTTTGATTTTCCATGGTTTTGTTTGAACTGACAGAGCACGCTATTAAAAAGCACGTGTATCGGAATGTTTGAGCATGCTTATTCAGGAGCATACTTAAAACTAGCATGCTTTTATTGCTAGCAAATGTAAATAGTCCATAAGCGTGCTAGTAACTAGCACGTGTAACAGTACCTGTACTGCATGTACTAGCTACTTATAAGCATGCTACTAACGAGCATGTGTAACAGTACCTTGCCTTCAATTTTAAATTTATGCTAGTAAAAATTGTAATATATTTGATATTAAATCTAATAAAACTACCAAACATGGTTTGTACGCGGCCAGAGCGTTATTTTTTAAGTTCCGAATATTTTGATGATTTTAGCCAGTCAGTTGCTCGCGTTAAAAAAAAGCCATGAATTGCTCTTGCCTTGCGCTGCGCAATAGCGACGCAGTGTAATTTTCTAATATCGGTTGACTGCTTTAAAAGTGAAAGCGTGACAAATAAAAATAACAATGTATGTGTCAAACAAATGAGTATAAACTATATTCGTATTTATTACCTAGTGTTAGTTAAGAAGTAGTACATTCTGAAAATCAAACTCAAACTCACAACATTTATCGACATAAAAAAACACACTACATCACAACAAAGACACAGTGAAAACATAAATAGAAGAAGAGAGAAAAATTAGAGACGTTGTACACTGCTCCATTTTCACAGCCCTTTCAAACATGCTACAAACTATTTTATTGAATAATTATATTATAATTTATTGGGTCTAACAACTGGTAGCATGGTGTACGGTTGTGTCACTGAAGATGAGCTCTGGTTGAGTTCGAAACGCATCAGTGTAGTGTGGTGGTGGTGATAGATGGGTTTGTGTGATTTATCTGTGTTCTTACAGTGTGGAGGTGGAGGAACTGCATGAACACGCATATTTTGCATAAGCTTAGCTATCGTAAGGTCGCGGGCGAGCAAGGAATTTATTTTAGTTCGATGCTACAAACTTACAACATTATCAAAGTTGTAACATAACAATACCCTATTTGCCGAATAAAATTGCAAGCCGTTATCCGCCCACTACATGAATAAAACATTAAATAATGTGAGTAGGTAATTATTTTTTTACGACGACAGTTTCGTTGTGGCGTAAAACCTTAGGCCGTAACCTAACGTTGAAGTTATGGGCCCCAGAAAGTTACGCCGCGTAAATCGAGAGGCGTAAATCGACCTCGGTTATCACTCGCTGATGTGTGTAATAGAAGAGGGCGTGAGAATAGGCCCTCCCTGATTTTCGATTAAAAAACAGTCAGTGTTTTGTGCTCGAGCGAAATATGTTGACAGTTTTCCTGTGCTCATACGGGATGATAATTTCGTTTACCGACGTGAAAAAACAGGAAGTATTTAGTTTAACTGTATGGTTTTTATTTTGTCTTCTCATTTGACCCTGTATATCCTTGTAAAATGTCAAGTTTCTGGTTTTAATAGTTTTTGAAATATATCGCGGAACGCATGGATTGTTAGCTATATGTGTGATATGGCAAGGTTCCGGTAAAATGCAGCGCACTGCATAAGTTAATAAAGTTAGAGAGTTGGTTAGAGTAAAGAGAGATATTTTTCCAGAATAAATGAATAAATTAATTCCCGTTTGACTTTTAACACCAGTCAGTCAAATAAACCGCCCCGCGTCATATCATACCAGGCAAAAAGATGCACACACTTGCCGCGTTGCCTTCATTTTTGCACCGCGATGTACAACCCAATAAACACCAAGCATCTTATCATATCAAACTTTAAACACATATCAAGTATCCAAAACTCGAGAACAAACATCGTATTATCATAAAAATATCTGCCCCGACCGTGGTTCGAACCTGGGCCATTGATAGTCAAGTTCTTTATAACCATTTGGCGTGATGTTTCAATTCTTCCTATTGTTAGTTCAGTCAGTAGTGTGATATCTAAGGGTCAGGTTAACAGGTCGCGTGTTCGGCCAACACAAAAATAAGTAAAAAGGAAGACGAATGGCGCCTGTATCCAGGTCAACTTGAAATAGACGAGAAGTGCCAGTAAATCTGTTGCCGGCTTAATTTGGCCCTTAATTTCCCTCTGATATATTTAGTACAACAAATAATTAACGGGAGCAGGGACAGTGTTGGGTAAACAAGTTTTTCAAATTTGACAGGTTTATTGAGAAGACTAGCTTTTGCCCGCGGCTTCGCCCGCGTGGAATTCGGTTATCGCGCGCTGTTCTCTCGGGAACTGTGCATTTTCCTGCATAAAAAGTAGCCTATGCCACTCTCTGGCCCATAAACTATCTCTATACCAAAAACCACGTCGATCCGTCGCTCTGTTTCGACGTGAAAGACGGACAAACATACAAACACACACAAAATCCCATTTATAATATTGCATTTTATAAGGATTGTAAAGTTTTTAAATAATGAATAATGAAGTCCAACATAACCTTCCTTTTTGGGCAGATACCAACATAAGTTCGTACTTACATACATCGTTAGACCTGTGGTTATACTCGTTATAACGTATTCATGCATATATATTTTGTATTTAGTTTTTTACTTACACTAACAAAACAATGTAGTAAATACAACCAATGATTTTTTTCTTACTGTTTTTCCTACTGCTAAGCAACAGTGCTTGAGTGAGCTGTTGTGTTTGCGTAAAGAATAAGACACCCGATGAAATAACTGGCACAAGCTGAATAATGAAGTAAACATTTTCTTTACTTTATTTTACTCGCAGAGAAGCGGGAGTTAAGTATGCCGTCGAATGCAGCACCTTTTAGTTAGTGTACGTACATAAGCTTTGTCATACTTATGAACACTAAGAATTTACTAAAACACACGCTTTATTCTGAACTGAAGGTACAATTGACGTGAAAACTATCCTAAAAGTACCTTAACTGTATCTAGATAGAGCCGAGTTCAAGCTAACAGAACTGGCGAACAGCATATATACAATTCACCCAAGTATTGTCCATGTGGAAGAGTGCCCATAAAACTGGCTGCATTTCCGCGCTGGATTGTTATCCCAAACCCAATACGTTAGGCGAAAAATGCACCACCCTCTATCATAATGGTCATTGGCATTTTTTTTAAGTTAACACTAAAGTCACTTAAAAAATTTAAGCAACTCAGTTGGAATCAAGTTATTACGACGGAAAGCGGGTAGAATACGTCAGATTCAGAGGAGGAGAATAGTTCTCATTGTACTACCGAAAATTTTGCTCAACGCCCCGTAAAAGCTCCTAAAAATAGGCTCCAGTTCACTTGTATCATCAGTCTATTGTCTACGAATAAGGGCATTATCCCATCACATTCAGGATTCAATAACCCATGTCAGCACTCGCCCTTAATACGCGCGATATTGTTGCTCCACATCCATAATTATGGTGCGTGCTGGCCCGTTGTGCGAATATTAACGGTGTAATGGCGTTTATACGCCATGTGGCTTTTTAAGGGAGATAATGACAGTATGCGTTAACGCTCTTGTATGTTTGGATATGAATTAAATTCGTTAAGTTGTCGATGGAAATAAACCTATATCTTATCCTACTATTATCCATACTAATATTATAAATTCGAAAGTGTGTGTGTGTTTGTATGTTTGTACGTTTGTCCGTCGAAACGGAGCGACGGATCGGCGTGATTTTTGCCATGGAGATAGTTTATGGGCCAGAGGGTCATTTATTGCTAATTTGTATCCCAGAAAATGCACATTTCCCAAGGGACAGCGTGCGATAATCGAATTTCACTGGGAAATTTTGAGCTGGTCGCTCTTGGCCGGTTTTTTTATTTCATTTTCTTTACTACTTTAATATACAGCTAAATACATACACATAGTGATACTATGTACAAGAAAAAAAAACAAATTTAGAATGCCTGTAAACACAAAATACAACTCCAAGCTCTCAATTATTTATCTATACACTAAGATACAGTACGGTTATCTCCACTTTGACACTTAGCAATTTCTACAATGATTGAAATCAAGATTTGGTCATGGCCGCGACAACGTCTAATCCGGCTTTGTATATTAGACAAGCTTGCAAGTAAACAATAAAAACCGGCCAAGAGCGTGTCGTACACGCCCAGGATTGGGTTCCGTAGCCATTACGAAAACAACAAATAATATTTTTCTAAGGTTTTCGTATTGGGTACTGAATCTTCCAAATTTAGGTATATTTTATACCTTAGGCTGCTATTTACTCTTAAACTACTAATAATTCTCAAGCAAACTTAGCCGCTATAATTTTCCTTGTAAATTTGATATATTTTCTACCATTCTAATTTTTTTCAAATTTTTCCGGACGCTCGATTTCACTGAAAATTTGCACTTTAAAATTGAATATTTCGCAAACAGATCACTGAATAGAAAAACTGTCTTAGCAACCCCGCAATGTTTTTAAAAGACCTATACAACGATACCCCACAATATAGGGTGTCGAAAAAAAAACAAAAAAAGGACCCTTAATTTTTTTTTTTACTTTTTTTTATTGTACCACTGTCGGCGTGACTGATATGTATATTTCTAGTACTAACGGTCTCTCAGCTTACCCGCGGACAGACAGACAAACAGACGGACAGACATGGCGAAACTATAAGGGTTCCTAGTTGACTACGCAACCCTAAAAAGCTTGATAGTAAAAAACAACACAAATAGTAATTTGTCGTAATTTGTTTGTAATTTACCTTTAAGATGTTAACCGAGACATCCCGAGTGTCACAGTGGAAATAATCGTAGTATACCATCAGCCGACGAATATGTGGTCTACCACCCTAAAGTTGATAATCGTTTGCATGTCACAAAACAATAATGTCAATAGACGTATCTGACATTTTGAAAGTTCGACTTAAGCGACATTATTCATTTGATAGGATTTTTTTTTTAATTTATAGACCACTTATTTGGCTGATGGTACCTGAAACTGAAGATAAAGCAATATAGTTACACTAATCCCCAACCGTTGTAATAACCGTCCAATACATTATATCCAGCTCCTATCTTCCTTGGGTCCTTACAGCCTTATCTAACTTATGCTTAACGAGCGTATAACGACGCTCTTTGATTGAGTGCACTGACCTTTGATTGAGATAAAGCTATTGTTGATGGGGTCGTTTGTGAAGTAAAGGATCAGGTCTTAAGAATTGAAGATATAGTGACAATTTGATTTCTAGGGTCCCGTAGTTGTAAAAACCCTTATTATACACATCAAAAAACTTGGGATAATCATTTATCTCTAGACAAATTCGATGTTTTGATTCAGTAGTAAGTAATATGCCTATATTGAAATGTTCGAAACTATCTAGGGTTAAATGAACTAAAACAATAACTTTTTATCTCTCCTGTTCGGAAAGTTTAATTTTCACGGGTAGATAGACGGGTGGAAAATTGCGTTTTCATCTCTAGGGTGGAAAGTATTTTTTTTTTAATTTTTCGATTAGCCACGGAGTCGAGGATAATTGAGTTACGTCAATGACACTTTTTTTTCACGTTTCGGTATGGCCATCTAGATGCACGTCTTGACCAAGGAGCTTATATACAACACTGGAAGTTGAACGCCTAACATCCGTTTGAAACAAGAAATTTGATCTTTATTACGTCACGAACATATTCCATCTCTTTCTTTAGTTAGATGGAAGTCATTTGTGAAATGTGAAAGAAAGAGATGGAATATATATAAATAAGTAATAAAGGTCAAACTTCTTCGTTTGGCGTTCAACCTCCAGTTTTGTATTATGAGCTCCTTGGTCGTGACCAACTCGATTTTTTATATAGTCAGCCGTGGCAAGTGGCCAGGTCGAAAAGGTACCGTTGGAGGTTGGATATACTCGTTAGTAAATTCAATTTATTATTGTTCTCATTTTTTGTAGTATTTCACTTTCCTCACAGTCAAAATGAAAAGTAGTGTCTAACTCGGGTGAAATTACCCATTTCTCCTCGAACTATCTCGGGTAAATGGGTCACTTTCCACCCTTGGTTATCAATCAACTATTGCTCACCCGCGACCTTATGATTGCTACGTTTATGCAAGATATGCGTGTTCATGCAGTTCCTCCACCTCCACACTGTAAGAACACACACATCACACAAACGCATCTATCACCACCACCTCACTACACTGACGCGTTTCGAACTCAACCAGAGCTCATCTTCAGAGCAACACAACCGTACGCCATACTACCAGATGTTAGACTTGCATAAACGTAGCTATCGTAACATGAGGTCGCGGGTGAGCAAAGTTATTGTTTTAGTTCATTGATATGGACCTTCGCAAAGTAACGCCTGATTCAATAAATTAATTGTCTAGCGATAAAAAATATCCCTAAGCACTTTTGATGATTGTAATTTGCGTGCCCCGATACATTACTTCGATTTTTTTAATGACTGTATCAATTGATTGTCAATTAAAAAAAAAAGATTTTATCACAACTTCGAGGAATTGATATTAATTTCAGCTCGATACTGTCAAACGTATGTACAGTCAAGGACTTTAATTCATGAGGCACCATGGAAGCTTTTCAAAGGAAAAGCCATTATGATTTTCCTTGTTAATTAATGCGATGTCACTATGACGTTTACTGTGAAATGGTTCCATGGTGGCTCATAAATTAAAGTCCTTGACCGTACCAGAGAAAAAAGCTTGTAAAAAGAGTCGTGACATGCGGACAAACAAAACAATTCTAAAGGGCTTTTTTTAAGGTAAGAAACTCTATAAATAAATCCATTTCAAACGTAACTAGCTAACAGAACACGCAAAATCAATTGCAGTTTAAAAATGGAAGAAGCTTTATATTGCCAAGTGCTTTTCCAGATCTGTCTGCTCTGGCAAGGATCGCGAAATAATTTAGCAAAAAAACATCACTTAGCTGCTTACTCACTCGATTGTGCTCTGAACAAACTGTGTTTCCAGAATAAAGGTCCCATTAGTCACAGCCTAGATATGATGTGTCCGCCTTGGGGGGCGAATTCGTTGTTCATTGCGTGTTGGACTCGCACACTACACAACGGTTCATCATCATATCAGCCGTAGGACGTCCACTGTTGGACATAGGTACTCGCCCATAGACCTTCAGTTGCTTCGGTTGGAAGCAGCCTGTATCCACCGTGAACCCGCGGCTTTAACCAGGTCATTCGTCCAGCTCGTTGGTGAATATCCTACGCTGCGCTTGCAGATCCGGGGTCTCCATTCAAGAACTTTTTGGCCTCAATTGCCATCTGTTCTTCGTGCTATAGCCTGTCCTTTGCCACTCCAACTAGCTAATTTGCTTGGCTATGTCGGTGACCCTAGTTCTTCTACGTCCTCATTTCTGATTAGATCTCGAAGAGAAACCCCAAGCATAGCTCTCTCCATAGCTCTCTGAACGACTCTCCTACCTATTTATAGTGAAACACCACGTCTCGGATCTACGGAAGTGCAAAATTCTAACTTCAAATGTTGCCGTTCCGCTGAGATGCTAATATTATTTATTTTATTTATTTATTAAAAGTATATTTCACAGCATTACACTCTTGACCAATACATTGAGAAACTACACAAATCACATCTTAAACTAAGGTACAGTGAGAAACTTTAAATAGGAACACTAGTTTTCCAGTCATCCATCATCTCGCAAAACATTAATAATTGATGAGACACAGCAGCCCAACGCCCCGCCAGCAGGTCGCACTCCGTAGTGGACACCAGCAGCGAGTTCAGCAGCGCCAGGGCATTAAGATAGATCCGAGACGTGGTGTTTCACTATTGGCTCTGTGCACGACATCAGCGCCACCTAGCGTCCGCAACTTTTATGACTCTGATGCTCTGACGTTTTGAAATTTCATCGCGACATTGTGACAAAAATCAAACCAATAACGTTTTAATTTATAATACAAAATTACTGTGATGATGTGATTTGGGTGGACAAAAGGTTGTGAATTCATTTTTGGACATTAAAATTAAATGAGGTACTTAAGTAAAATTTATTCAAAAAGTGTGTTTTATTTTCGTTATGTCAGGGTTTGTTTACTTCATGTTTAGTTGTACTTTTACTGTAAAACGAAAAGATAAAGCTATCTTATTGGTTTCTTTTAAAAAAAGTAAAATTATATAAATATTCTTATATCGCTAGTAATAAATTAAATATCGTTTTCAGATCAAAATTAGTATCATTTTGAACACCGGTTTTGTGAGTATCACTCAATGTAAAATTTCAACCACAAACCGTTTCATAAGGATAATTGTTGCTGCACATGTCCGAGATGTAGAGGAATTAAGAACAAAACAGGGACAGTGTTCAATAATTCAAGCTCGCATCATAACACAAACATCTATTACTAAAATTAGGTAGTTACATATGAGAATATGAGTATGACAGATAACAGAGCCAGAACTATTTATAGTTTTGGCCACCATGAGCGCTGCGATAGATTTCATCACCCCCACCTAGTACTTCGCACCCTCCCAATACCGAAGTAAATAGGCGAGTCTTTCAGCGAGCTATGAAGAGAGCCTATATACGCTCGGGGCTACGCATATGAATGCATTGACATATATAATAGGTGCCGTAAGGTACGTAGATCTCCATGTTCATCGTGATATGGCGCCATTTCATGAATTGGCTAAGGGACATCCGCCATATCATTCAAAACTCACCGTTTAATGATTTGCCTAGTGTTGTTTAGGCAGATCATGAAATTCCTACGCATAACATGAAACGCCGCCATTTCATGATTTGGCCAGTTTAAGCAGATCACAAAATTTCTAGCAATATCATGAAACGCCGCCATATCGGTTCTGGCACTTCCCCGCTCGTGCGTTGTGGTCACAATTCATACTAACCACTCTTCGCTTCGCTCGTCGTACCTAAATTATTAATTTTTCTGCATATCACGATGTGCCCGGTATAGAGCTAGGAATATCGACTAATGCGTTGCTCTAATCGATCTGCCGTATTGTTTCTCAGGCACATCGTGATATGCCTGGCTAACTTTTAGGCATATCATGAAATGGCGCCATTTCACGATATGCCTAAGAATATGAGAGTGACGGGGACGGTACGATACGAACTTGGATTTTCGAATTTCGTACTAGCAAGGTTGATGACTTTCGACAACGGTTATTAACGGCGGTGATAAGGCCGCCTATTTTCTGTATTGCTTATTATTTGTGGTGTACAATAAAGAGTCACTGTCATTGTATTATTATTTCACAACAAACGCAATGTATAGGATACTTCTCATCGCACCGCTGGTTTTTGGGGTTAGGTCTGCGAGTATTTGGCTTCTGAGGGCGCTGCGTTAATCGCAGTCTTTCAGCCACAGGACTGTGTCTGCATAATTGTATGGCTTGGATACGTTGCGTCATAGGCGGTAGCGGGTTTAATGGAGTCACCGGTACTCAATCGGTAGCAGCTTTTTCCGCTTTGTAATTAAAACAGCCGCTGAAATCCCAACTGTTGGGTTAACAGTGTTTTTTATCCGTTCCCATGGCTCAGTTCATTGATAGAAACTACTTGGTAATTAACTTTTTGGGCAAGCCGAAAAACAGATTAGGTTCATACTCGTAGGTATGTAAATAATAATTGAGTTCACAGTCATTGTAGTTAAAATTCATATAATAAGATTAAATTGTAAAATTCACGAACTAGTACTTATACTTTAAAGTTATTTTTAGGATAGTTTAGTATAAGTACTTCAATTGTACCTTTTCAATAAAGCGTTTGTTTAAATAATATAATTATCTCATTAAAGTTACTGTAACTAAATGTTACGTCATAAATTAAGGACTAATTTTAATGTTTGCATAATAAATTAATTTACAATACAATACAATGACTCTTTATTGAACACCAACACATAGTAAGCAGTACAGAAAACGCAGAAAATACTTAAAAGGAGAATAAACGGAAAATTAAAAAGCCAGGAAAGGAGAATTTAAATTTCTAATTATCTTTTAAACAGTAAGAGTTACGCTACTGTTACACATGCTCGTTACTAGTATGCTTATAAGCATGCTTATGAGCTAGCCACTAATGAGCATGCTCATGGACTGTTTACATTTGCTAGCAATAAGCATGCTAGTTTTGAGTATGCTCCTAAATAAGCATGCTCAAAACAAACACTCGGATACACATGCCTTTTGATAGCATGCTCCTGTCAGTTCAATGTCAGTGTTGCCACGGCAATTACCATGTTCTACGGCTTTCAGGCCAAAAATCTCAAAATGCAACGCTGTGGCCGTTAGGGCTTTTCGCAAATTCAACGGTAGTAAATTAATTAATTTATAACAAATTCACTTTTAGTAACTTTTTTTTGCTTGCAACTCTCGTGGCACTACCAATACTAGCATGCTCATTAAGCAAACGCGTTCACACTTGCTTATTACCTTTCCCCCTTCCACCCCCGCATCAACTAGCATGCTCGAAAATATCAGGGCCTGCTATTAGAGAGCATGTCACTAAAAAGCATGCTCGATCATGTCTTGTTCACACATGCTAGTAGGTAGCATTTGCTCGATAGTAGCATGCTCTCGTGCTACTACCGAGCATGTGTAACAGTAGCTTTAGGCCACTAGTTGCTTAAGAACATTAAGTTCATTGACTCGTTGAATGTTCCTTGAAAGTTAACGAAAATCCAAAATAACACGGCCCAAGTACGTACGCAACCAACCAGGAAAAAAATCTTAGAAAAAAAATATTTTTGATCTTTTCTTATATCAAGCTTTTAGTTTAGACATAAATAATGCCATTTCGCATATTTTGATATCTACTGTGCCACTGTGACTGTGACAGGCTGTTACTAAATCAGTTAGATAGATCTCTTTAGGTATCTACATTTACCATCAGGTAAGGTAGAAGTCACTCGTCGGCCATAAATAAATGTTATGCTTGTATAAATATCGTGATGCCAAAAAATATCGGATTATATAGGCAACAGTTTCATATAGTATTACAACGGTATCATTATGATCCTGATCTTACGCATCGTAATTATAATATCATACTTTTTATAGCAATACTTAGCTGGTACGACGAGTAAAGTGACACTTTGAAAAAAAAAAACATTGTTGAAAGCATTACCATTAGGCAAGCACTTTTAATGGTTTACACAACGCGTGGGCTTTGAATTCTCAGTGACAAAAAATGTTAGAAGTTCACCACCTATTTATATCTTTTAAGATATCACTTAACTTTTCAGACATAAATATTTAGTAGTTTAAAATTATTTCCTCAAATTAATTTTAGTTGGACTAATGAATATTGATAAGTCATATCATAAATCATGCTTGGACACTTTGATAAATAAATTACAGGCAACTCATAATTTTGAGTCAAATAAAAACGTTATTTGAGAATAGAATTTGGTGATAAAAATTTCTTGATACAGTGTCATCACTTTACTTGTCATTATTAACCTGTTGTTGTACCTCTTTGCAATTATAATTAAAGTTTTTTTTTAATTATCCTTACAAAAACCTCTATTTTAATCGTTGGTAGTTATTTAGTAGAGATACCATTAAAAATTTCATCTCAAGATCTATAGAAAACCAAACGATTATTTTGCAAATAAACAAAAGATTTATAGTTTTTTTTCTATTTTTTTATTGTATAATTGTTTTTTAGTGTTATTTATTACTGATTTATTGATTTTGATTTTTGTCATTTTCTGGTAATTAAGTATTAATACAATAATACAAGTCGTTACAAAATTAAAATGAGTTAAACATTTATTTATTTATCAATAATAAATATTATAGCACACCAATGCGCTGTAAAATTCAGTAATACAGAAAAAATATAGGTACAATATACAAACTGATTAGGGTTTTTCAAGATGTTAAAGTCTTATTTTCTTACAGGATACTTGAGAATCCACCGTAGCTCTATACGTTTAGCGTAATATCTACAGACGCCCCGCTACCCGCCAACCGCTTATGACTTATATCACATCCTGTAGTATATGGCAGGCAGTTGTTAGCCGTGACAAGTCAGCAGTTCGCTGAAATTAAGAGGTCAATGGCCTGCTGAGGCTTGTCAAGCTTATGATTTATGACGGGTTCATAAGTATATGCTTTTGATATCATTGAGGTTATATAGGTATGGGTATTGTAGGTAGGTATAGTTTTTTTTTAAATATATAATAGCGGGAAAACGAAAGATGGGTCACCTGATGGAAAGCCATCACCGCTGCCCATGGACATCCATCACATAAGCTGAGTTACGGATGCATTGCCGGTTCTTTGAGAAAGGAATAGGATTGTTAGCTTAAAGATCGCTTCATTGTATATTTAGTTAGTGTCTCCATGCGGCGGTCCGTCATCATTGTTTTTTCAGGAACGGGTGGAGTATCAAATTAGAGTAAATACCGGGTCACTCTCTCAGGGCCGGTATTTCTATGTCGGTGTTGTCCGGGCCGGGAAAGAGTGTCACCCGAAATACCACAGAATATTATTAAGAACGAAGTTATTTTTGCGCAAAGCAAGACGTACAAATTTATGTATGTACCTAAGTTCAATTACAATTCAATTTTCTGGGGTTCAAAGTGATAATACTAGTACATATTGTTAGCAATAGAATTTATATCTTTTGAAAAAGGTATAAAGTGTCATTTTCTCTGTATCATTCAAATTAACAAAAAAAAAAACAACTTTATGTATGAGGCATTAAGATTTAAATTTCGATGTAAATTTTTGTTGTAGAACGGAAGTTTGAAAAGAGCTTACCCAGTATTTTCTAGAGCTAAATAAAATGTGTGTAATAATTTATTTCGTAGCTACGCATCTGTATACATGGCACAAAACGACTGTTTACCGCATTTTATTCTATTTGAAATGTGTGCAAATAAATGTTTGGGGAGATTGGTTTTCGTCATGTTAAATAAAACCAATTCAGGGTTGTCAAGTGCGATCCAATAACCTTACCAATTTAGAAAAGTTAAAGATGTACTAACTACTACCCCCTGAAGCTGTAAAAGAATAGGCTTCTAAGTCGACTCGATTAAAAAATGCAGTTGTTAACACGCTCGCCGCTGGTACTCAAATTTTGAAAGGAATGACACCAAACCATAGTGACTCATATTGCTGTAAAAAAGTAAGCTTCTAAGTCGACTCGATTAAAAAATGTAGTTGTTAACACGCTCGCCGCTGGTACTCAGATTTTGAAAGGTAATAGAATGACACCAAACCATAGTGACTCATATTAAACACTCAAAAAAAATTATGGTCACAGCCGTTACCGCCGTGGAACGCGTTAAAAATGGTGTTATCATACACATTGCCCTAACCGGTTTTTAAATTTTAAATTTGCCGGAAATTTGGTAGGAAGGTAGCTCTTTCAATAATAATAATAATAATAAAATCATTTATTGCCACAGAAAGTCAAAGTCAAAGTCAAAGTCAAAATATCTTTATTCAATTTAGGCTATAACAAGCACTTATGAATGTCAAAAAAAAAAAATCTACCACTGGTTCGGAAAAAACCTCTGCTGAGAAGAATCCGGCAAGAAACTCAACGAGGTATATATATATTTTTTTTTTAAAACAGATTTACAATATTATTAAATGATATGTATACATCACAAGTATTTAACACAACTTTATTTTTAACCGAGAATTCCATACAAATTAGACTACACAGTAAAAAAACAATTCCACGTAAGTAGGTGGCAATGGGCTCAGGCTCAGCATAAGATACAAGCAAAAGAAACTTGCAGCGCTGATTTTCAGCCTGCGCCCGTCCCACAGCGTAAAATTTAACTCTAGAGCCGGGTAAGGCTGCATTGTTGCTAGTATATTTCTGTTACTCGTAAGAAAATTCACACTTCCATTCTCACCATTTAGATGGTTGGCAGTCCTCAACTGTGCGTTTTCCAAAAATTTCCTGCCTCGCACAGCAAAACTCTGGAATGAACTATCGCCTGCGGTATTCTCGGACCGATATGACCTTCAAGCTTTCAAGAAAAGAGCGTACTCCTACCTTAAAGGCCGGCAACGCACTTGTGACTCTTCTGGTGTTGCAGGTGTCCATGGGCGACGGTAATCGCTTACCATCAGGCGATAAACTTATTTTTTTGTCTGTCCATGTATAATCAGTAACCATCTAAAATGGCTCTACACTGAGCATTTGGTCCGGCTACACGCAGCGACATGCAATGCGCAAACGTTTGTGCAAAAATTGGCGCAATAACTGTATGGCGTCCAAAAACCATTCAAATTCAAATCATTAATTCAGTAAAAAGGCCGCAATGGGCACTTTTACGCGTCATTTTTTAAACTACCAGCGCTTTCGGAAAGACCATATTGCCAAGAAGAATGCGCCGCAAGAAACTTGGCAGAAAATCATTTTTTTTTTTCAAAATAAAATAATTAAAGAAAAAATTACAAAAAAATGACAATGGAATTTGCGCAAGTATAATTGAGAGTGAACCCAGACCCTTAGGGGAGAGGGGTTTAGCTAATGCTGTACATTTTTACAGATACATACAAATTTGTATGGAATTCTCGGTGCACAAATCAGACTCACACTTGACGGTTTTTTTGTGAGTTCAGATATGTAACACGCCGCAAACGTCATTGATTCTCTTTTAATAACAAGGAAACCAATTGTATTTATGCGTTATGAGTAACGCTACTCAAAACCATCAGCGCTTATACACACAGGCAGTGTGTTGACAACCCTGTATAAGCCAACATCAGTCGAGCCTTAACATCGGACGGCTATGAGTTTATAGATTAAAATGATAGGTATCGAATGTTTGAACAAAAACATGTTTGAGTATATAAATGTGAAAGTTTGTGAGTGTGTGTGTTACATACAAGTATGTTGGTTGGCGTTGGCAGGCCTCCTACTCTTACGGCATCGTGAGGGTTGAGTTTTTTTTAAACCCCCGACGCAAAAAGAGCTTAGGGGTGTTTATAAGTTTGACCGCTATGTGTGTCTGTGTGTATCTGTCTGTGGCACTTTAGCTCTTAAACGAAACCGATTTGAATGCGGTTTTTTTATTTGAAAGCAGGTTTTCTAGCAATGGTTCTTAAACAAACGCATTATTGTAAAGGTACAATTAAGTACTTATACTAAAGTATCCTAAAAATAACTTAACTATAATAATATATACAATTCCCCAAGTTCTTGTCCCTGCGGAAGAGTGCCGATAAGGCTGGCTGCATTTCCGCTACGTTGGACGAGAAATGCACCAGCGGTCACTGGTAATATCGAATAATATTTTTTTATTTGACCAAAATTGAAATTTAAATTGAAGCCAGATAGATCTAGTGAGTTAGATTAACCCCCTTCACCATCCATGGATTAAATTTATCCGTTAAATAAAATTAATTTTTGGGTGATGAAACAGCCCCTAAATGTCTAAATATTCTGTTTCAATCAGATAAATACAGTCGCCTTAAATGCTTGGAATAATTAATTTGTATTACAAAATGTTTTTGTAGACGGTGCTTGTCTATTGGCTTTGGAATTCCATACATATAAATAAATCACAACAGGGGGCCTACCATGATCTTTTCATAAACGATCCAAACGCAGAGCAGATCAATTTAGGCACCTAAACTGAATCGTTGAAATTGGTACCACGACGTTTATTTCTCAGAGCTGAGTATCAATGGTTTACAAGTGAACGAAAGACCGATATTGTCTCTGGTCCGAAACTGAAACGCTAAGTCGCGAAAGGGATGCCGCTATATGCAAACCAAATATTGTACACTAAAATCTCTTTATTTTGGAAAACCATAACTCAATGTCATTCCGTGTTCTTAGCAACCGTTGTGTTGATTACAAATAAAATGTTTACGCTGTCACTAATCCACGAGTCTCTTTTCTCACTGAAAAATTAGTTTTATCAATGAGGAGTTAAGAAGCACAATGTCTATGAAAAGTTATAAAACTTGAATAAAAGTTTAAAAGTTCTTGAAATTTAAAAATATTCCAAGTAAAACACTTAAAATTCCAAAAGAATTGACAGAATGAGTAACTTATACTGAATCGCTAAATTTGACACTGAAGCGATTCAATTCCCACTCAAGTTAAGCGTCATGGTACGAAAACCGCTTGAAGTGAGTGAATGAAAATGTCTGTATCGCTGTCGCTGAACCGTGCTTGAACTGAATCGCAAAAGTAACGTCGTGGTACGAAATAGCGATGCAGTTCAATTAAGGGCCTAAACTGAATCGTATTAAGAAAGCGTGGTAGGCCCCCAGTAACTCTATCGTAACATAGGAAGTGGGTTAAAATTGAGTTGTGTTTGTTTACATGTTACCTATCTAATTACACTAATTAGTTAGGCACAACGTAGCTAATCATGAGCGTGTTTTAAGGGATAAAAACAACAACAATTAAATGGTTTGTTTATGTTTTTGTTACTTAGTTCCAAGTTAAATGAAAATAAGGGTGTAAAATCTGGATATAAAATAACTGATTCAAGCGTTACTTTGTGGTCTGTCGTATCAGTGAATTACGTCCCTTTGCCTTGTTCCTCTGCTACCACACGTACAAAACAGTTACTTCTGTCCGACACATATTATGTTTTCATGCAGAAAACCTGCTCTAATGTTATTGTAATTTGTTTATCGCTATCACGTTTATTCACGTTCGTTGTTTAGGTATCCCATCTTAGGCCTCTAGGTTGGCAACGCATCTGCAATCCCCCTGGTGTTGCATAGCAGCATAATTAGGTACTCTGTACAAGTGTCAAGAACTATTCCTAAACAAGATATGTACAATATGATTATAACTTTATAGACATTTTACTTTTTTGTACCTACTTTTAGATAAAAACTTCAGCTGTTTATCATGGAGTAAGCAGTCAGCGAAAAGGAAAAGTTTGTACCTCCGGAAGTTGGGGAGTTTGACAGTTTCTATCACCAACTGCTAGCATGTACCTCTACAGGTTCTCCGATACTAATCGAAATCTAAAAGTTTGATTACTTTTATTTTGGGGAGACGTGTACGCTGAGGCAGCACAAAAGGTAGCCTTCTTAGTGTCAAGCGTTTTTTGAGAATAAGCCGCCTAAAGGCCAAAGAAAAGAAAGAATGGTATTTTCTTTTATTTACTTGTTTTAAGGGTTCTCTATTAGTATTAAATCTTGTGAGGTGCTTTATAGGAGATGGGGGCATACAGTGGGGAAAAATACATAATGGACGGGACCACTGGGAAGGTAGGGTACAGACAGTGCCGGACTCTCTACATTAGAAATAATGCTAGAAAAGTACATAATTATACTTGAAATAAAGTATGAGATGTCAACATGACATTAGTAGCACAAAGGTTCCACCCAGGGTCATGATTCAATTTGTAGGACTGTATTTAGTCGTCAAGTTTTTTTAAATTTTCTGTGAAACTTTCTCTTTTTTACCCGTAAGAAGCTTCTACAAAGTATTAGAAAACTTAAAAAAAAAATGAAATCGTTAAAGTCATTCTGAAATTATGCCGTAATCAAAGGAAATAGGGATTCATTTTTAAATATACAGATCATTATATATTACTTACTCACTCCTACCAAATTCTCGCATTTATAATAAATAATAAATAAATATCACGGGACAATTCACACCAATTGACCTAGTCCCAAAGTAAGCTTAGCAAAGCTTGTGTTATGGGTACTAAGCAACGGATGAACATAATTATATAGATATATATACTTAAATACATATTAAACACCCAAGACCCGAGAACAAACATTCGTATTTTTCATAAAAATATCTGCCCCGACACGGGAATCGAACCCGGGACCTCAAGCTTCGTAGTCAGGTTCTCTAACCACTAGGCCATCTGGTCGTCAATTTATAAATGCAAATATTTTACATCTACGCGTAGGTATCAAAGATACTTACTAGGAAGTCTCGCTTGAACTTAAATTAACTCAAGGTATTGATTGATTCGACTTGCGAGTGAACTATTTCAAATATTCTAACACTTGAGTACTCGTAGAGTCTGATTGAAAATTTATACTGATCGTTTTTGATGCGAAATCGTTCGCTGTGATCGAAGATTACGAAAGAGATTCGGTACGAAAGTTTTCGTAATCATTATAGCGAATTTTAATATTTTTATTGAATTTAGATCTAAGTGCACTGACAAACTTTTTGTCCTTGTCCCAACCAATTACAGTACCAGTCCACAAAGATTACACATCGGTCTTTGGAACTCTTTCCAAAACTCGGCTAATTTCGGCTTCGTAGAGCGTTGTCACACATATGACGTTTGTGAGTCGTTGTACAGGTGGAAATATGTAATAAAGAGCTGTTGAAACCCAGTAGCATTTATTACATATACAACAGTATTTATTTGATATAAAACGTCACTTAATAAATACGATGATTGATGTACGGTTGCCAGTGTTCGGTTCGGAAATCGTCGTGAACAGCCAATTGACTTTTTCCGAAGACCGATGTGAATTTTTTTATCGCCGGGTACCTACTGTAATAAATACACCGTACAAAATATACCGTAGCTAAAACACGTTGAACCTAGCTGGTAAGAAACAAAGCTAGAATCCAAGAAAAGAACCTGGCTTACCATATACAACTTACACAGTCAAACTCTGACATACGATGTGTGCTCTCGAGACAGTCATTTTCAAAATGAAATGAAATGAAATGAAATCGTTTATTGCATGATCAATTTACTTTTAGCATCTTTTGGTCATTAAGCGCCATCTATTGGCAAGTCTATACGACATTTTGCACACTTTTATGGAATAGACCCGATTATATATAAAAGTATACAAAACTCTATTCAATAGAGCATCAAATAATCAGCAGCCAAGTTCCGTCACCGTACCTACTACTTGACATAAAAGTGGTTTCCATCGACACTTCCTCGATGAATGGTGTTGGAATGGTGTGTTACTATAATGTTTAAGTGATCTTTCTACTGTCTGTGCAAAATTTTTGAATGGACAGGCGATTAAAGTTTTTTTAGTGTGACACGACAAAGGCGGGGTGCAGGCTTGATTGCATGGCTCGGTCTTGGACCGTATGCATAATATACTTAGTTTAGTTTTTCAATTAAGAGCGTTTATACCTGCCGAGCTGGCAACGTTGCATTTTTGTTAGTTTTCTCGATTATGCCATAAAAATTGAATGAAAATTAAAAATGTGGTCTGATAGAACTCTTCTTAATATAAAAGTTAATGTGTCTACTCCAATGATTATTCGTGATAGGCTTTTATATTCTTTAAAAACGAATTAATGTTTATTAAAGACACAACAATAGTATTAAGTAAATAGACAACACCACAACACGTAGGAAAGTATGTGTCATTGCGGTTTTGAATCTGACACTAGCTCAGCATACTCGTAATGAAAAATAAAACCGAATTCTACGCGGACGAAATCGCGGGTAACGGCTAGTTAGTAATAAAGTATGATTTAATTTTGCTGATAATATATTATATCCTACTAATATTATAAATGCGAGTTTGTGAGTGAGTGTGTGTGTATATGTTTGTTACTCCTTCACGCTAAAACGTCTGGAAACGTCTGAATTTGGTATGTATAAGCTACTTTTTATCCCGATATTACCACGGGATAGAGATAAAATCTCGAAACAACAACCGCTGCGTTTAGGGTCTTGAAATTTTGGACAGTTGTTCTTAACACAACCTCAATGAAGCCCACAATATAAATTTTGGGAGTTCGCAGGTGAATTTGTAAGATTCCGGAATTTCTATTGTAACTACCAGATCAAATATTGAACGCGTGCGAAGCCGCGGGTAAACTCTAGTTAATTTTGTAACTCCGATAACTTTAGTAGCAGCTGACCTAAAAGTTCGTAAAATATGATACGGTTGTAAATTAATAACGCAAACATGAAAATGTAGTAATAAAACTAATTATTCTTGAGCAAAAGCAACGTTTAATTATTAGAAGGGTCTTGTAAAATTTTATAGAGGTCCGGCCAGATGGTTCGCCAAAATGTCGGGGAACTTTCGCCGTTTGACCTGGGATAAGTTTCGGTTAAGGCCCAAAAGCTTTTATTACTGTTTATAAAAGTTGTAGAGAACTGATAAAGCTGCGAGCTTTTAAAATAAAGAGTTTTTAAAGAAATTATAGTTACGGTCGTTCGCCAAATATGGGGTAAGTAATAAAATATGTAAAAACAAAACATAATATTCATTACGTATTACTTCACTTTCTACATTTTTTTAAATACATTTTTTCTACGTTTTCTATAATGCTCATAACGTATAATGATAAAATATATAATTTCATTATGTATAATGAGCTATGGACATAAATACATTGAGTATAACGATCAAATTATATAATAGTCGCAAACTCTAACAACCAAGACACAAAATATTCATTTAATCTTACAACGGGAAAACATAACGCTCAAAAATATAATAAAAAAACTTTTACGGTTTCCTCGCTGCTAAAAAAAACCTAACATTGAAGGCTAAGGCGGAACCTAAGCGGAGCGTAGTTTAGCCTTCTGAACCTCAACTATCCAAGTCGCTACTGCTCCGACCCGTCTTGCTCGCTCGCTTCGCTCGCTCGCACAAATTTTGAAGTAAAACTTTGCAATACAAAAATTACAGAGTGATTTAAACACCTTATATTCTGGTTTTAATTTTTTTTTAATTAACAAGTATTTCAGAAACAATGTATATCACTTGATATCATTTATTAATGGTATATAAGAAGTTATTACGTATTATAAGCGGTATACCTTATGTATTCATGTTATATAATATGAATTTATCCCCTAAACATGTTATTTCTTATGAAAGTATACAAAACAACTGTTATACTAATCGAACGTTATACTTAATGATATTATAGTGTTTCATGTTATACCACCCCCAAATATGACGTATAATTTTGAATTTTAATCATGAACCAAAAGAAATGTTTAATTTACCTCGCTCCGCTGACCTAGAGCTGTGTTGAGCGAGGTAAATGAGATGTTTTTATTGGTTAATTATAACGTTCCTCGCAACTCATGGTGCTCTGGTGAAGCCTTAGTACCTACTAGAATTAGAAGAAACGTTTCTTTCGGTCGTCCATTTAATAATTTCGCATGGAATTGGGCGCTTATTGTCAAGTCATTCGATAACGACGTCGAACAAGCCAGCTGCGCCCGAATGGTACAATCAAAGAAACTGAATTGCTTACCAAGGTCGAACCTTATGCTACTGTGTCATATTATACATCTGCCAAAGAAATGCAAGCAAAATTAATTATCAGTTCATTTAGAGTTCAATCAGTTTATTGACTGTTGATGTGGGCATTAAAAACGGCAAAGTACGTCTACGAGATGGACGGATGAAATGGTTAAAGGCGCGCGGGTTCACGGTAAATGCAGGCCACTTCCAATCGAAACAACTGGAGTTCTATAGGGGAGGCCATGTCCAAAATTGGATTGGACATCCTACGGCCAAAATGATGATGAAAGAAAACTTTGTAAATATCTCTCAATCAATTAGTCCACACTGTCAAGTTCACACTGCACGAAGTAACGAGCAAAAAATCTCATTTACCCTCTGTTTACGCATAAAGCCGAAAACCGTCTCTTTATGGCGTAATCATCATTTTGCCGTGACGTCACAACTCCATAAAGGCACGATAAAAATTCTTCTTATGAACGAAATGATTATGAAGGATATTCCACGAAGTATGTTGGAGTACCTTTCATTTGGAGACAGATTTTTCATTTTAACTGCTTCTTTGGACTTTATGAGGATACGGTGCTGGGTAAAATATTGATAAGTTTCGCCGCGATTCCGTGGCCAATATCAAAGATGGGTGCTTTCACAATTCTCATACAGTTTCATCGTATATATAATCTTTATTGAGTTTTACTTCAGAGCTTAAGTCGTTCGCCAAGTCGCCTGCCATTCAGAGGGCCTACTCCGAAATTCGAAAATCGAAGTTCGTATCCTACAGTATCTGCCACAGCGGAGCGTCCAAAAATATCTGGCACGTCCTTCCGGCTCTAGAAATAGAGTCTTATCAGATATTTATGCACGCTTGTTGCTGTAGGGATCCAACAAGATGAAGCAACGACCTGGTTAAAATCGCGGGATCGCGGTGGATGCGGAAAGCACAAGACCGGTCTGAGTGGAGAGCCTTGGGGGAGGCCTATGTCTAGCAGTGGACGTCTTTCAGCTGATGATGATGATGATGCACGCTTGTTGTGTCAGATATTGGTGCTGGTGACTGTACCGTCCCTCTTACTCTCGTATTAAATAGTATAAGCGTCAGAGGGACGAAAGATATGAACTTCGATTTTCGAATTTTGGAGTAGCCCCCCAGGGCCTACGCAAGCTGACGTGGCTTACACGGAGCGAGTGGATGCCTATTGAAAAATAGCATCAGCAGCGCTAACTGCACGCGTCGCGTGCAATGGATTGTACCACAGGATTGTACCTGCACCCGCGCTCGCAGACGTGCGCCCGCTCTGTGCATCCCGCGCCCTCGCCCTAGCGTAGGCCTTAGGCATTCAGACTCTCATCGCCTTAAAGATAGTCAAACGTTAAAGAGATAGTCAGTCAATCGATGGACCTACAAAACACACAAACATCTGATTTTCGGCTTGGCCGAAGTTCACCGAAAAAAAAAAAAAAAAAGATTTGCTAACAGCAAAAAAATGTTGCTTGTACCTAACATAACTTAAGTAGTTACTCACACAAAACTAAGGCCTACTAGTAGCTAAAATTTAGATGATGGCTTACAAAATCAGTTTTGCAGTATTAGCATTATTCTGGTTCCTAATTAGTTAATTTTGTCTAAACTTCAAGTAGCCAAACTAGTTCAGCTATCCTTTTTTTCAGTGTTTCGGCTAGCGTATAGCTGAAACCGAATAATGTGATTTTTGAACCGAAATGTGGTAATGAAATAACCGAAATTAAACTTGGAGCTTTTTAACCCCCGACGCAAAAAGAGGGGTGTTATAAGTTTGACACCAACTATCTGTCTGTGACATCGTAGCTCTCAAGCAATTTGTAAAGCAACTTTTTTAATAACCTTTTTTTTTTGGAATGGCTTTCTATGCGTTTTTTTACGTCAGTTTTTTTCAACCTTTTTTATCACACGACCCCCCCGTTGTTTTTTTATGTATTTTATTTTGTGACAAATTTTACTTTTTTTGTTTTACTAAGTAGTTTTCCCAGCAACTTATAGGGGCTACGCGACCCCCGGGGGGTTGAAAAATACTGTTTTACGTGAAAGCTTTCCTAGTGGTGGTTCTTAGCTATGTTTGATAAAAAAACATTCAGATGTTTTTGAGATATTGAACTTTGATGTAACAATGGTTTTTCTATCTAATTTGGTTACACTGTTCACAATCACAACCGAAAATCCTGAATACTTAGTAATGCCTAAAAACCACTTAGTGCGAATTCTATTTTTCTGAAGTACCTAAGTATTTCATCAAATCCTAGACCCGTCTAATGGCTTACTTGAATGGCTATGTTATTACATAATAACAATAGGCTATCGTCATAGAAGCGAAGCCCTATTATATAATCCTATTAGAATCCTTTTGGGTGCAAAATACTAAAAATAATAACGAAACTTCAAATACTTTAGCCATTTCTCTATATCTATACGAAAATTACCTATAAAGACCTAAACTTAAGCTCATCGTGCCTATATACTCTTTTATCAACGGGCCGGCAACGCAACATGCGCGCGTATTTGTGTGTGTGTGTGTGTGTGTGTGTGTGTGTGTGTGTGTGTTTTTTCCTTCAGGCCAAAATGGCAGAACTGATTTGGACAAAATTTAATGTGAAATTGTGAACATAGGACACTGGACATATGGAATAACACATAATTATGCTACCTACTTTCAAATAATAAAATCATAAAATTTCAACGACTGGTTTTACAGTCAATGGAAATTGGCACGTTTGTTTTTAATGCAACGTTGATGTAAACAACGACGTAAGAGAAAATTAAAATCCCGAAATTTCGATTCAAGTGTCGGAGCTAATGTATTACCTACACGCGTTCAAAGAGAAAGTTTAGTAATCATCATCATCATCACAGCCGTAGGTACCAACATAGGCCTCCCCCATAGACCTCCAGTTGCTTCGGATGGAAGTGGCTTGCATCCACCGTGAACCCGCGGCTCTAATGGCCAGGTCATCCGTCCATCTCGTTGGTGGGCGACCTACAGCGCTTGCCGATCCACTGTCTAATTTTGCAATTTTACAATTATAATAGAAGCTAATGTCAATTTTTGATCGCATACGAAATGCACCACGAAATGAACTAGCAACCTGTCACTAGTTTTTGTCAAACTTAAAACCTAAAATTGCTAAAAGTGGCTCTGAAGCGGTAACGTTTCATGTGCTCTGCCTACCCCATTTGGGAATACAGGCGTGATGTTTGTGTGTTTGTGTGTGTATACGAAATGGGCCTTAATTGTGGTTTGATTGCGAACATACATTTTCAATTTGATATCAAAACAATCTCGCGAGTTTGCGCGTCGAAAATAATAAACAAAATTTGAAATTGAACGCGAGTTTCATATGTAGACCAGGTATCTAATCATAATAGCGTTGTCGAATACGCGTAAATTTTAGTTGTTAGACTAACAAGTAACCAAACAATTTAAATAGTTTAGTTTAGTTTATTTATTCATTCAATATATACATCGCAAATTGAAAAAATGTCAGTTACAAGTATCTATATACCCTAATATACAAAACAAAATAGACACTAAGTATAATTATTTTTAAAAAACTATGGTCGGATTTTCTAATTCTTCTGCCATTTTTTAATTGTTGCACTGCCATGCTGCTGATTAATTAAATCCTTTTATATAAAACTATTTCTTTATTATTTTTAGAAACATTCACTTAGCATCAGGCAATAATATTATATATTATATCGAATCACTCGTCAGAGCACTCACACAAACTCCCCACGATAAATTCCTCAACCCAACCTCGAAGTACCTACAAAGATAACAATCTCGATAACTGCTCCGCAATCAAATCTGACATCTGCCATTTTCGCATTAAAATTTTAAATGGTCTTCTAAAATTTGGCATCCGAAATTATCCAAGCATCTTATAAATTGTGGAAATCTTTCAAAGATCATGATTTAAAATTTAACGTCAAATTTAATATCACTCAAGATTGGAATGTAATTTGATTCGGGAAGCTACACGAACTGAATTTTCATGTCGTTTGGTTTAGATATTGTAATAATAATAATGTTATTTTATGAACAGATTGATGGGATTGTACTTAGCTACTTCATTAAAATGCATGAAGGGTGCTAAGATTCCACTGAGCCAAGCCTGTGTTTTTGTATATAGATACCTCTAGCTGTTGCTCGCAATATCGTTTATAAATAGCCTATGTTACTTGCAGATAATGCAGCTTTTGATAGTTGAAAGATTTTTTTAAATCGGTTCATTAGTTTTGAGTTTGTACATTACAAACAAACAAAACTTTTATGTTTATAATATTAAAGACACAGTACACGTTAAAATAAGTACGCTTTGACACGGACTGACACTAGCCTTTGAGCAATGTAGGTACATATAGAAAAAAGCATTAATCAATGAAAATAAAAAAACCTGAAATACTTAGATGTATTTACAGAGACAGTCCTCTTACCACCAGTTAAAACATTTTGTATCAATTTTGGAACACATTGTACCTACCTATTTACATTTCGGATACTTATCTCAAAAATATATTTTTCATCACACTTGCTCATAAACAGTGTCAAAACATGCAGGCTACCTTAGTTGCAACCCCCCAAATAAAACCTTTGACCTTAATGTGCTTGTCATGAAACCCGTGGTCGGTAAATGAGTCATTGCTCGTACAAATTTTGTTGTCATGAAGCCCAAGGTCGGTCAATGAGTCGGTGCCCATACTGATGGCGCTGCGCGCGCTGCAGCACATGGTGTAGCAGCAGGACCACATGCACACGCGGCTCAGGCACATGCTGAGGGAGGGGTAGGGCATGCAGCGCTGCCAAGAGCGCAGCCTATGGTATCGCCAATATTTGGAACAATTATATATTTTCTTTAAGAAATATAAAATTTTACTCGCAAATGTGATAAAAAACATTGTATGTCGCACGGGCGGTACTAGAATTACGAACATCGACTCATTAAAGCCCTCAGTCTTCGACTTCGGGCTTCTAATAGACTCTCGTTCGTAATTACTTATTTACCGCCCTTAAGACACAATGTACTATTAAGACGCAAACAGTAAGTTTGTTCTGGTTGTGAAATGATACTTAAACTGTGTTGATCTATAATATTAGTACAGTTAATTATATCAAGATGTAAATGTTAATTGTGACACACAAATATCACGCCTCTATTCCCAAATGGGGTAGGCAGAGCACACGAAACGTTACCGCTTCGGAGCCACTTTTAGCAATTTCAGGTTTTCAGTTTGACAAAAACGGTACAATAGTGACAGGTTGCTAGCCTGTCGCCTACGGTATACCTTAACCGCTTAGTCGCCTCTTACGACATCCACGGAAGAAATGGAGAGGTGTATTTCTAACCCGACACCACACGGGTAGTTTGTAATTAGGTATATCTTTTCGAGATCTTCATCTGCTAGCAACATGTGTTGACTATTGAATTAAATAAAACGCCCTCATTTCGTCGAGTTTCATCGTGTTAAAGGGCATTTTCCCTTCAGGAACCCACGCTAAAGATTGTTCAGCAAAAAGGTTTTAATTTTCACATAAAACTTTTCAAATGTTCTTTCTTAA
>NC_133494.1:14596740-14633925 GCF_025370935.1 Choristoneura fumiferana
AAAAGATTAAAAGTTCTTAATTTAAAAATATTCCAAGTAAAACACTTAAATTCCAAAAGAATTGACAGAATGAAACTTATACTGAATCGCTAAATTTGACACTGAAGCGATTCAATTCCCAGTCAAGTTAAGCGTCATGGTACGAAAACCGCTTGAAGTGAGTGAATGAAATGTCTGTATCGCTGTCGCTGAACCGTGCTTGAACTGAATCGCAAAAGTAACGTCGTGGTACGAAATAGCGATGCAGTTCAATTAAGGGCCTAAACTGAATCGTATTAAGAAAGCGTGGTAGGCCCCAGTAACTCTATCGTACATAGGAAGTGGTTTAATTGAGTTGTGTTTGTTTTACATGTTACCTATCTATCTTACACTAATTAGTTAGGCACAACGTAGCTAATCATGAGCGTGTTTTAAGGGATAAAAAACAACAACAATTAAATGGTTGTTTATGTTTTTGTTACTTAGTTCCAAGTGAAATGAAAATAAGGGTGTAAAATCTGGATATAAAATATCTGATTCAAGCGTTACTTTGGTCTGTCGTATCAGTGAATTACGTCCTTTGCCTTGTCCTCTGCTACCACACGTACAAAACAGTTACTTCTGTCCACACATATTATGTTTTCATGCAGAAAACCTGCTCTAATGTTATTGTAATTTGTTTATCGCTATCACGTTTATTCACGTTCGTTGTTGAGGTATCCCATCTTAGGCCTCTAGGTTGGCAACGCATCTGCAATCCCCTGGTGTTGCATAGCAGCATAATTAGGTACTCTGTACAAGTATCAAAACTATATGATGAACAAGATATGTACAATATGATTATAACTTATAGACATTTACTTTTTTTACCTACTTTTAGATAAAAACTTCAGCTGTTTATCATGGAGTAAGCAGTCAGCGAAAAGGAAAAGTTTGTACCTCCGGAAGTTGGGGGTTTGTCAGTTTCTATCACCAACTGCTAGCATGTACCTCTACAGGTTCTCCGATAGTAATCGAAATCTAAAGTTTGATTACTTTTATTTTGGGGAGACGTGTACGCTGAGGCAGCACAAAAGTAGCCTTCTTAGTGTCAAGCGTTTTTGAGAAAAAGTTGCCTAAGGGCCAAAGAAAGAAGAAAGGTATTTTATTTACTTGTTTTAAGGTTCTCTTTTTATTAAATCTTGTGAGGTGCTTTATAGGAGGGACGGGGCGTACAGTGGGGAAAAATACATAATGGACGGGACCACTGGGAAGAGATAGGTACAGACAGTGCCGGACTCTCTACATTAGAAATAATACTAGAATAGTACATAATTATACTTGAAATAAAGTATGAGATGTCAACATGACAATAGTAGCACAAAGGTTCCACCAGGGTCATGATTCAATTTGTGGACTGTATTTAGTTGTCAAGTTTTTTTTAAATTTTTGTGAAACTTTCTCTTTTTTACCCGTAAGAAGCTTCTACAAAGTATTAGAAAAACTTAAAAAAAAATGAAATCGTTAAAGTCATTCTGAAATTATGCCGTAACCAAACGAAATAGGGATTCATTTTGAAATATACAGATCATATTATTACTTACTCACTCCTACCAAATTCTCGCATTTATAATAAATAATAAATAAATATCACGGGACAATTCACACCAATTGACCTAGTCCCAAAGTAAGCTTAGCAAAGCTTGTGTTTATGGTACTAAGCAACGGGATGAACATAATTATATAGATAATATAATTAAATACATATTAAACACCCAGACCCGAGAACAAACATTCGTATTTTTCATAAAAATATCTGCCCCGACACGGAATCGAACCGGGACCTCAAGCTTCGTAGTCAGGTTCTCTAACCACTAGGCCATCTGGTCGTCAATTTATAAATGCAAATATTTTACATCTACGCGTAGGTATCAAAGATACTTACTAGGAAGTCTCGCTTGAACTTAAATTAACTCAAGGTATTGATTGATTCGACTGCGTGAACTATTTCAAATATTCTAACACTTGAGTACTCGTAGAGTCTGATTGAAAATTTATACTGATCGTTTTTGATGCGAAATCGTTCGCTGTGATCGAAGATTACGAAAGAGATTCGGTACGAAAGTTTTCGTAATCATTATAGCGAATTTTAATATTTTTATTGAATTTAGATCTAAGTGCACTGACAAACTTTTGTCCTGTCCCAACCAATTACAGTACCAGTCCACAAAGATTACACATCGGTCTTTGGAACTCTTTTCCAAAACTCGGCTAATTTCGGCTTCGTAGAGCGTTGTCACACATATGACGTTTGTGAGTCGTTGTACAGGTGAAATATGTAATAAAGAGCTGTTGAAACCCAGTAGCATTTATTACATATACAACAGTATTTATTTGATATAAAACGTCACTTAATAAATACGATGATGATGTACGGTTGCCAGTGTTCGGTTCGGAAATCGTCGTGAACAGGCAATTGACTTTTCCGAAACCGATGTGAATTTTATCGCGGGTACCTCTGTAATAAATACACCGTACAAAATATACCGTAACTAAAACACGTTGAACCTAGCTGGTAAGAAACAAAGCTAGAATCCAAGAAAAGAACCTGGCTTACCATATACAACTTACACAGTCAAACTCTGACATACGATGTGTGCTCTCGAGACAGTCATTTTCAATTTACTTTTAGCATCTTTTGGTCATTAAATAAATAAATAAATAAATATCATGGGACAATTCACACCAATTGACCTAGTCCCAAAGTAAGCTTAGCAAAGCTTGTCCTATGGGTACTAAGCAACGGATAAATATAATTAGTTGTGAGTGACAGACGCTCTTTTGTTTTAGCGTAAGGACATGCCCTTTGGGATCAGGAGGAGGTCGTTTAGTTTAGCGCTAAGTAAACTTTAAATTTGGACGCTAGCCGGTGGCAGGCGGATAGGCAAGGATCCCTGACGAAGTCTAAATCCTTCCTGGCGCTCAACTGTAGTGATAAGTAGCTAGTAATAAGTTAGTTGTAAGTAGTGATCTAATCGATCCCTTAATTCTATAAGTTAAGTTAACCTTAAGTTCCAGTCACTGATACTGGTAGTGCTTAATTTAAAATTAGTCAAATCAATATAGTGTATTAGTGTTCATAGTAGTATTTCTTTTATTTCTTACTCGGCAACCCATAACAATAGATAGATACATACTTAAATACATAGTAAACACCCAAGACCCGAGAACAAACATTCGTATTTTTCATACTAATATCTGCCCCGACACGGGAATCGAACCCGGGACCTCAAGCTTCGTAGTCAGTTTCTCTAACCACTAGGCGTTCTGGTCGTCATTAAGCGCCGTCTATTGGCAAGTCTGTACGACATTTTGCACACTTTTATGGAATAGACTCTATTATATAAAAGTGTACAAAACTCTATTCAATAGAGCATCAAAGAACCAGCAGCCAAGTTCCGTCACCGTAACCTACTACTTGATATAAAAGTGGTTTCCATCGACACTTCCTCGATGAATGGTGTTTGAGAATGGTGTGTTACTATAATGTTTAAGTGATCTTTCTACTGTCTGTGCAAAATTTTTGAATCATGGACAGGCGACTAAAGTTTTTTTAGTGTGACACGACAAAGGCGGGGTGCAGGGTTGATTGCATGGCTCGGTCTTGGACCGTATGCATAATATACTTAGTTTAGTTTTTCAATTAAGAGCGTTTATACCTGCCGAGCTGGCAACGTTGCATTTTTGTTAGTTTTCTCGATTATGCCATAAAAATTGAATGAAAATTAAAAATGTGGTCTGATAGAACTCTTCTTAATATAAAAGTTAATGTGTCTACTCCAATGATTATTCGTGATAGGCTTTTATATTCTTTAAAAACGAATTAATGTTTATTAAAGACACAACAATAGTATTAAGTAAATAGACAACACCACAACACGTAGGAAAGTATGTGTCATTGCGGTTTTGAATCTGACACTAGCTCAGCATACTCGTAATGAAAACTAAAACCGAATTCTACGCGGACGAAATCGCGGGTAACGTCTAGTTAGTAATAAAGTATGATTTGCTGATCATATATTATATCCTACTAATATTATAAATGCGAGTTTGTGAGTGAGTGTGTGTGTATATGTTTGTTACTCCTTCACGCTAAAACGTCTGGACGCATGTTTTTTTATTTTTATTTTTATTTTTTTTATTCCACTGGATGGCAAACGAGCAAGTGGGTCTCCTTATGGTAAAAGATCACCACCACCCTTAAACATCTGCTATACCAGGGGGATTGCGGGATTGAGAGATGTGGATAAAATTTGGTATGTAGATAGCTGGACGTCTGGAATAATACACAAGCTACTTTATATCCCGATATTACCACGGGATAGAGATAAAATCTCGAAACAACAACCGCTGCGTTTAGGGTCTTGAAATTTTGGACAGTTGTTCTTAACACAACCTCAATGAAGCCCACAATATAAATTTTGGGAATTCGCAGGTGAATTTGTAAGATTCCGGAATTTCTATTGTAACTACCAGATCAAATATTGAACGCGTGCGAAGCCGCGGGTAAACTCTAGTTAATTTTGTAACTCCGATAACTTTAGTAGCAGCTGACCTAAAAGTTCGTAAAATATGATACGGTTGTAAATTAATCACGCAAACATGAAAATGTAGTAATAAAACTAATTATTCTTGAGCAAAAGCAACGTTTAATTATTAGAAGGGTCTTGTAAAATTTTATAGAGGTCCGGCCAGATGGTTCGCCGAAATGTCGGGGAACTTTCGCCGTTTGACCTGGGATAAGTTTCGGTTAAGGCCCAAAAGCTTTTATTACTGTTTATAAAAGTTGTAGAGAACTGATAAAGCTGCGAGCTTTTAAAATAAAGAGTTTTTAAAGAAATTATAGTTACGGTCGTTCGCCAAATATGGGGTAAGTAATAAAATATGTAAAAACAAAACATATAATATTCATTACGTATTACTTCACTTTCTACATTTTTTTAAATATAACATACGTTTTCTATAATGCTCATAACGTATAATGATAAAATATATAATTTCATTATGTATAATGAGCTATGGACATAAATACATTGAGTATAACGATCAAATTATATAATAGTCGCAAACTCTAACAACCAAGACACATAATATTCATTTAATCTTACAACGGGAAAACATAACGCTCAAAAATATAATAAAAAAAACTTTTACGGTTTCCTCGCTGCTAAAAAAAACCTAACATTGAAGGCTAAGGCGGAACCTAAGCGGAGCGTAGTTTAGCCTTCTGAACCTCAACTATCCAAGTCGCTACTGCTCCGACCCGTCTTGCTCGCTCGCTTCGCTCGCTCGCACAAATTTTGAAGTAAAACTTTGCAATACAAAAATTACAGAGTGATTTAAACACCTTATATTCTGGTTTTAATTTTTTTTTAATTAACAAGTATTTCAGAAACAATGTATATCACTTGATATCATTTATTAATGGTATATAAGAAGTTATTACGTATTATAAGCGGTATACCTTATGTATTCATGTTATATAATATGAATTTATCCCCTAAACATGTTATTTCTTATGAAAGTATACAAAACAACTGTTATACTAATCGAACGTTATACTTAATGATATTATAGTGTTTCATGTTATACCACCCCCAAATATGACGTATAATTTTGAATTTTAATCATGAACCAAAAGAAATGTTTAATTTACCTCGCTCCGCTGACCTAGAGCTGTGTTGAGCGAGGTAAATGAGATGTTTTTATTGGTTAATTATAACGTTCCTCGCAACTCATGGTGCTCTGGTGAAGCCTTAGTACCTACTAGAATTAGAAGAAACGTTTCTTTCGGTCGTCCATTTAATAATTTCGCATGGAATTGGGCGCTTATTGTCAAGTCATTCGATAACGACGTCGAACAAGCCAGCTGCGCCCGAATGGTACAATCAAAGAAACTGAATTGCTTACCAAGGTCGAACCTTATGCTACTGTGTCATATTATACATCTGCCAAAGAAATGCAAGCAAAATTAATTATCAGTTCATTCAGAGTTCAATCAGTTTTCTTGACTGTTGATGTGGCGCATTAAAAACCGGCAAAGTACGTATCGGGCCATACGCAGCGTAGGGTTCCGTATTAGTCATCATCATCATCATCATTTCAGCCGTAGGACGTCCGCTGTTGGATATAGGCCTCCCCCATAGACCTCCAGTCGCTTCGCAATTTATAAAACATATACAAAATAGTCAAACACCGTATTGTATATGAAAACTAGGATTTTCAACAAAACTGCTTGGTTTGACACGGTACCTACTTTCATCTATTTATTTTGACGATAGCGTTATGAGAAAATAGTTGCGACTTCTTTGTGGTAATGACTTTTGCCGAGAGCGGTCAGAACACTCGAAAATTCACCCAGTCAAAGGGTTAATAATCACTTTATGAAGGAAAACTTTGTTTCATATCGGCAAGCGCAGCGTAGGACGTCTACGAGATGGACGGATGACTTGGCTAAAGCCGCGCGGGTTCACGGTAAATGCAGGCCACTTCCAACCGAAACAACTGGAGTTCTATAGGGGAGGCCATGTCCAAAATTGGATTGGACATCCTACGGCCAAAATGATGATGAAAGAAAACTTTGTAAATATCTCTCAATCAATTAGTCCACACTGTCAAGTTCACACTGCACGAAGTAACGAGCAAAAAATCTCATTTACCATCTGTTTACGCATAAAGCCGAAAACCGTCTCTTTATGGCGTAATCATCATTTTGCCGTGACGTCACAACTCCATAAAGGCACGATAAAAATTCTTCTTATGAACGAAATGATTATGAAGGATATTCCACGAAGTATGTTGGAGTACCTTTTCATTTGGAGACAGATTTTTCATTTTAACTGCTTCTTTGGACTTTATGAGGATACGGTGCTGGGTAAAATATTGATAAGTTTCGCCGCGATTCCGTGGCCAATATCAAAGATTTTATTATTTACATTATCCATACTAATATTATAAATGCGAAAGTAACTCTGTCTGTCTGTCTGTCTGTTACGCTTTCACGCCTAAACCGCTGAACCGATTTTGATGAAATTTGGTACAGACATAGAATAGACCTTGGGAAAGAACATAGGCTATCTTTTTCGCGAAAAAAAGGCTTTAAGGGGTTAAAATAGGGGATGAAAGTTTATAAGGTGGAAGTTCGTCGTTGTCGAAGATAAAACCATGAAACTTGGCTTTTAGGCACTTAATAAGAAATAAATCGATATTTGTTTGAGCTTTTTGAAAATTGACCTGTATGGGGTGAAATAGGGATGAAAAATTTATATGGAAGGTCGTCATTATCGAAGATAAAGTGATGAATCTTTCTTAAACTTGCCATTTCGGCACGTGATAAGAAGTAAATAGATATTTTTCGCGCCTTTTTTATTATTTCCTGTGAGGATGAAATAGGGGATGAAAGTTTATATGGAAGATCGTCATTGTCGAAGATAAATCAATGGTTCTCTATGAAACTTGGCATTTGGGCACGTGATAAGAAATAAATATATATTGTTAGCGCGTTTTTTTTAATTCTTCCTGTGAGGGGGTGAAATAGGGATGAAACTTTGTATGGAAGATCGTCGTTGTCGAAGATAAATCGATGGTTTTTCATGAAACTTGGCATTTGGGCATGTGATAAGAGATAATAGATATTATTAGCGCGTTTTTTATAAGTCTTCCTGTGAGGGGTGAATAGAGGATGAAATTTATATGGAAGATCGTCATTGTCGAAGATAATCGATAGTTCTTTATGAGACTTGGCATTTGGCACTTATAAGAAATAAATGGATATTTGTTCAAGCGATTTTGAAAATTTTACCTTTGAGGTGATGTTAGCAGAGGGAATGATACAGTGTTAGCCTTCTAAGCTCAAGCAAAATGTACCCAATGTGGGGTCTTGGCCTATTGACCTATGGCCTATTGACATAGACAGTCAGACATGAAAAATTATAATTTTCAGATTTTTCTTATTTATTGAGCTATAAGAGCTACCTTTATGCAAAATCCACGTTCCAGGACAGCCGGAAGTACCCTATTACTTTTTCTGTTAAGGCGATTTACATGGATACACCTTTTTAATGACTGTAGCTTTTGATTGCCTTGACTTAGAAGTTTGATTTTTTCACAGCTTTCGGCCTATTGACCTGAGTTTAGGGTTTGAATTTCAACTAGATACCGATACTCCGCTTACGAGATAAGGTCTTGACAAACAGACGGACGGACGGACGGACAGCAAAGTGATCCTATAAGGGTTCCATTTTTTCTTCTTGAGCTGCGGAACCCTAAAAACATTTGTTCCGGCTTTTTTCAAATTTCGACCTATTTACTTGAAAATATGGGATGAAATTTCTTAAGGAATTCCAAACAATTACTATACGTATATTTATCGGAAATATGTGTAGCTATGCTTAGTAAAAATGCCGTCTTAATTATAATCCTACCCTCCTAACTTACCTACAATAAAGGACATTAGGTGTCAAGAGTTCACTATGAAGAATTAAGTAAACATTTTATATTGGCAGGGTAGAATACACGTCGTATTGCTAAAATGTGGCTTCCCGCATAATATTTATGTTCTACCAAAGAACATGGATGAATGGATGGATGGAAAAACAAAAAAAAAATAGTTTAGGTATATTTATAGCAATGTTTTAAAATACATTATTTTCAGTAAACCGTAGAAGTTTCTATGTACTAATTATTGGCAAAATAGGTATCCTAAATAAATTAAATACTTCCCAAAGTTACTATTCCACGCGGACGAAGTCGCGGGCAAAAGCTAGTTTCTCATACATTATCAATTCTCATACAGTTTCATCGTATATATAATCTTTATTGAGTTTTACTTCAGAGCTTAAGTCGTTCGCCAAGTCGCCTGCAACAGCAGAGCCATTCAGAGGGCCTACTCCGAAATTCGAAAATCGAAGTTCGTATCCTACAGTATCTGCCACAGCGGAGCGTCCAAAAATATCTGGCACGTCCTTCCGACTCTAGAAATAGAGTCTTATCAGATATTTATGCACGCTTGTTGCTGTCGGGAGGCCTCCAACAAGATGAAGCAACGACCTGGTTAAAATCGCGGGATCGCGGTGGATGCGGAAAGCACAAGACCGGTCTGAGTGGAGAGCCTTGGGGGAGGCCTATGTCTAGCAGTGGACGTCTTTCAGCTGACATGATGATGATGATGCACGCTTGTTGTGTCAGATATTGGTGCTGGTGACTGTACCGTCCCTCTTACTCTCGTATTAAATAGTATAAGCGTCAGAGGGACGAACGATACGAACTTCGATTTTCGAATTTTGGAGTAGCCCCCCAGGGCCTACGCAAGCTGACGTGGCTTACACGGAGCGAGTGGATGCCTATTGAAAAATAGCATCAGCAGCGCTAACTGCACGCGTCGCGTGCAATGGATTGTACCACAGGGTTGTACCTGCACCCGCGCTCGCAGACGTGCGCCCGCTCTGTGCACCCGCGCCCTCGCCCTAGCGTAGGCCCTTAGGCATTCAGACTCTCATCGCCTTAAAGATAGTCAAACGTTAAATGAGTGTCCATATTTACGACGAAATCAGTCAATCGATGGACCTACGAAAACACACAAACATCTGATTTTCGGCTTGGCCGAAGTTCACCGAAAAAAAAAAAGATTTGCTAACAGTAACAAAAAAAATGTTGCTTGTACCTAACATAACTTAAGTAGTTACTCACACAAAACTAAGGCCTACTAGTAGCTAAAAGTTAGATGATGGCTTACAAAATCAGTTTTGCAGTATTAGCATTATTCTGGTTCCTAATTAGTTAATTTTGTCTAAACTTCAAGTAGCCAAACTAGTTCAGCTATCCTTTTTTTCAGTGTTTCGGCTAGCGTATAGCTGAAACCGAATAATGTGATTTTTGAACCGAACTGTGGTAATGAAAATAACCGAAATTAAACTTGGGGCTTTTTAACCCCTGACGCAAAAAAGGGGTGTTATAAGTTTGACACCAACTATCTGTCTGTGACATCGTAGCTCTCAAGCAATTTGTAAAGCAACTTTTTTAATAACCTTTTTTTTGGAATGCCTTTCTATGCGTTTTTTAACGTCAGTTTTTTTCAACCTTTTTTATCACACGACCCCCCCCGTTGTTTTTTTATGTATTTTATTTTGTGACAAATTTTACTTTTTTTGTTTTACTAAGTAGTTTTCCCAGCAACTTATAGGGGCTACGCGACCCCCGGGGGGTTGAAAAATACTGTTTTACGTGAAAGCTTTCCTAGTGGTGGTTCTTAGCTATGTTTGATAAAAAAACATTCAGATGTTTTTGAGATATTGAACTTTGATGTAACAATGGTTTTTCTATCTAATTTGGTTACACTGTTCACAATCACAACCGAAAATCCTGAATACTTAGTAATGCCTAAAAACCACTTAGTGCGAATTCTATTTTTCTGAAGTACCTAAGTATTTCATCAAATGCTAGACCCGTCTAATGGCTTACTTGAATGGCTATGTTATTACATAATAACAATAGGCTATCGTTATAGAAGCGAAGCCCTATTATATAATCCTATTAGAATCCTTTTGGGTGCAAAATACTAAAAATAATAACGAAACTTCAAATACTTTAGCCATTTCTCTATATCTATACGAAAATTACCTATAAAGACCTAAACTTAAGCTCATCGTGCCTATATACTCTTTTATCAACGGGCCGGCAACGCAACATGCGCGCGTATTTGTGTGTGTGTGTGTGTGTGTGTGTGTGTGTGTGTGTGTGTGTGTGTGTGTGTGTGTGTATTTTTTCCTTCAGGCCAAAATGGCAGAACTGATTTGGACAAAATTTAATGTGAAATTGTGAACATAGCTGGACATATGGAATAACACATAATTATGCTACCTACTTTCAAATAATAAAATCATAAAATTTCAACGACTGGTTTTACAGTCAATGGAAATTGGAACGTTGATGTAAACAACGACGTAAACGAGAAAATTAAAATCCCGAAATTTCGATTCAAGTGTCGGAGCTAATGTATTACCTACACGCGTTCAAAGAGAAAGTTTAGTAATCATCATCATCATCACAGCCGTAGGTACCAACATAGGCCTCCCCCATAGACCTCCAGTTGCTTCGGATGGAAGTGGCTTGCATCCACCGTGAACCCGCGGCTCTAATGGCCAGGTCATCCGTCCATCTCGTTGGTGGGCGACCTACAGCGCTTGCCGATCCACTGTCTAATTTTGCAATTTTACAATTATAATAGAAGCTAATGTCAATTTTTGATCGCATACGAAATGCACCACGAAATGAACTAGCAACCTGTCACTAGTTTTTGTCAAACTTAAAACCTAAAATTGCTAAAAGTGGCTCTGAAGCGGTAACGTTTCATGTGCTCTGCCTACCCCATTTGGGAATACAGGCGTGATGTTTGTGTGTTTGTGTGTGTATACGAAATGGGCCTTAATTGTGGTTTGATTGCGAACATACATTTTCAATTTGATATCAAAACAATCTCGCGAATTTGCGCGTCGAAAATAATAAACAAAATTTGAAATTGAACGCGAGTTTCATATGTAGACCAGGTATCTAATCATAATAGCGTTGTCGAATACGCGTAAATGTTAGTTGTTAGACTAACAAGTAACCAAACAATTTAAATAGTTTAGTTTAGTTTATTTATTCATTCAATATATACATCGCAAATTGAAAAAATGTCAGTTACAAGTATCTATATACCCTAATATACAAAACAAAATAGACACTAAGTATATATATTTTTTAAAACTATGATTGGTCGGATTTTCTAATTCTTCTGCCATTTTTTCATTGTTCCGGTGCCATGCTGCTGATTAATTAAATCCTTATATATAAAACTATTTCTTTATTATTTTTAGAAACATTCACTTAGCATCAGGCAATAATATTATATATTATATCGAATCACTCGTCAGAGCACTCACACAAACTCCCCACGATAAATTCCTCAACCCAACCTCGAAGTACCTACAAAGATAACAATCTCGATAACTGCTCCGCAATCAAATCTGACATCTGCCATTTTCGCATTAAAATTTTAAATGGTCTTCTAAAATTTGGCATCCGAAATTATCCAAGCATCTTATAAATTGTGGAAATCTTTCAAAGATCATGATTTAAAATTTAACGTCAAATTTAATATCACTCAAGATTGGAATGTAATTTGATTCGGGAAGCTACACGAACTGATTTTCATGTCGTTAGGTTTAGATATTGTAATAATAATAATGTTATTTTATGAACAAATTGATGGGATTGTACTTAGCTACTTCATTAAAATGCATGAAGGGTGCTAAGATTCCACTGAGCCAAGCCTGTGTTTTTGTATGTAGATATCTCTAGCTGTTGCTCGCAATATCGTTTATAAATAGCCTATGTTACTTGCAGATAATGCAGCTTTTGATAGTTGAAAGATTTTTTAAATCGGTTCATTAGTTTTGAGTTTGTACATTACAAACAAACAAAACTTTTATGTTTATAATATTAAAGACACAGTACACGTTAAAATAAGTACGCTTTGACACGGACTGACACTAGCCTTTGAGCAATGTACATATAGAAAAAAACATTAATCAATGAAAATAAAAAAACCTGAAATACTTAGATATATTTACAGGGACAGTCCTCTTACCACCAGTTAAAACATTTTGTATCAATTTTGGAACACATTGTACCTACCTATTTACATTTCGGATACTTATCTCAAAAATATATTTTAAGACGCAAACAGTAAGTTTGTTCTGGTTGTGAAATGATACTTAAACTGTGTTGATCTATAATATTAGTACAGTTAATTGTATTAAGATGTAATTTGTATCAATTTTGGAACACATTGTACCTACCTATTTACATTTCGGATACTTATCTCAAAAATATATTTTAAGACGCAAACAGTAAGTTTGTTCTGGTTGTGAAATGATACTTAAACTGTGTTGATCTATAATATTAGTACAGTTAATTGTATTAAGATGTAATTGTTAATTGTGACACACAAATATCACAACTGTATTCCCAAATGGGGTAGGCAGAGCACACGAAACGTTACCGCTTCGGAGCCACTTTTAGCAATTTTAGGTTTTCAGTTTGACAAAAACGGTACAATAGTGACAGGTTGCTAGCCTGTCGCCTACGGTATACCTTAACCGCTTAGTCGCCTCTTACGACATCCACGGAAGAAATGGAGAGGTGTAATTCTAACCCGACACCACACGGGTAGTTTGTAATTAGGTATATCTTTTCGAGATCTTCATCTGCTAGCAACATGTGTTGACTATTGAATTAAATAAAACGCCCTCATTTCGTCGAGTTTCATCGTGTTAAAGGACATTTTCCCTTCAGGAACCGACGCTAAAGATTGTTCAGCAAAAAGGTTTTAATTTTCACATAAAACTTTTCAAATGTTCTTTCTTAATGACACAACTTTTGCATGGAAAACCACAAAATAACAATCGATTTACGCAAAATAATACTCTATTTTAATGCCGTAGGAACTGTTGGACGTGCATTACTTTACTGTTCGTAATACACGCGAAGAAGTTTAATAACTACGTCGAATTTATCGGGTGGTTTTGTGCTTGGGACGGCACGTTTCGACCCTTGCAGCGACGTGACTACAAAGATTGCTAATGTTTGGTTTGTATGAACCCCTCTATTCCTGTGCATGGTTTTAGGTATCTTTAGGCCTACAAGGAACCCTTATAATTTCGCTTTGTCCGTCCCTTCGTCTGTCTATGGCTTAGGTAACTTAGAAATGGCTAGTGCTAGAAAGTTGTAATAATATGGTCATATATGTACCTACGTGTCTATGATAGCGGTGGGGAAGCAGTTTATGGAGTGAGAAGCACTTGTTTCGCAGTTTTGTGCAGGTTTCCTTACGAAGCTCATAATTAATATCAAATTCGCACATGAATTCCGATAAATTCCAGAGGTGCGAGCCTGAGTTTGAATTGAACCCAACGATCCTCTGCTTAGGACCATAGCTAAAACCTCTAGGCCACCACAGCTAAATCAACTTGGTATTATGTATCCTACGAAATTTATTTATTTTATTTATTTATGTGTCTTCCATTTCTTTCTTAAGAAAGAAATAAACTAATTTAGGTATTTATAACATTATTACACAGAAATGTAAAGTTTAGCTGAAGACACCAATGATAAAGGACGGTATTAAACTTAATTAAATATTTGTATTAAATAATACTTTAGATTTATTTCACTACGATAATAGCTGCTTGAAGAAATTCATTATTTTCGTCGTTTATTCATCTATTCAATCTTTTCAAAAAAAAATCAAAATCTTTATTCAGGTAAACATGAAATAATATTTCTAAACAGGGCCGGAATTTCCTAGTAAGTGAATATACTCCTGTGTCAGGAAATCCCGCTCTTCCACAATAGCAATAAGGTATTCAATAAATATTACCCGAAGTAGACGTAAATAACATGCATTAATTAGTTACATTTAATTTACAGATTTATATGATATTTTTCTTTAATTATTTATATTTAATCTATAATTTGTTCTTTGTAATCTTTTTTTGAAAACGTTCAGAGCCTGGGTATTCCAGGAATCGAATTTTTGATCATCTGCTAATATATATATGATTGTGTGATTCCGTAAACAAATATCACCCGTGGTTTTAACCGATGTGGTAAGTACTAACCGAAGTTTTAGCCAATAAGTCAAGTTTCAAGCGAAAATTTCGGCATAGTTAAAACGGGTTATTCCCACCTGTTAACACCAATTTGTTACCAGTCGTAACAGCTGGGAATCTTTTTCCCATCTTTTACCACTAAAACATAATTATTTATTTCAGACCACATATAGGATAGGGTACCCTTATTGTCCATAGCATTGGTAGCAACAAAATAATCTTATATGACTATGTACTAAGTACTCGGTGGTGACAAATGGGAATATTTTTACCATTTGTTACCACTAAAAAAATTGGTGGTAACTACTGGAGAAAACATCCTAGTTATCACCAATAAATTTGGTGGTAACAGTTGGGAATTTTTATTCCCATTAGTTACCATTACCAATTAAAAGATGGAAAAAAATACCCAGCTGTTACCACTGGTACTAAATTGGTGGTAACAGGTGGGAATAACCCGTTAAAACTCTATACATGTTTTGAATGTAACTAGCGAATTTTCGGGCTATTAAACTTAAGTAAATTACGAGTGCCAGAGCCGTCTCATTCTGAGAGGAGGCCTGTGCCCAGCAGTGGGACGTTATAGGCTGGGATGATGATGATGAAATTATGAGTGGGGAGAGATATAGATATATTGTTCTGGTTTTATTTCGCGTTGTCTGCTGATGTCATAATTGTAATTGTCATATGTCAATGTCAAATTATTCTAATCTTTTTCATTACATGTACTGTTGCCATGATAATGTGGACTATACAGCCAACTTATATTTTAGTCTCGTAGCTATTTTTGTATTTGATTCCACTTTGATTTGTTTTGTGTGACTTTCCGTAATTGCATTCTCCTGTGGCCCGGCGGAAGACCAGTGCTGGTTTTCAACCAGCGATATGCTGAGCCGGGACCTTTTTATAGCGGCAACATTTCCTATTGTTATTTTTACTTATTATGTGTCATTGCTGTTATAAATAAATTATTTTCTTTCTTTTATATATCTAGCAAGTGAGTGGACGTGTTTTGGCTGAAGGACGATAGTGATGAATATGACATAAACAAAATACTTCTACTTTTGTTACATACATTTGTTTTTTTTCTTCTATTTAACATATATTTACTGTCAACGTACGCACGCACCCTGCGTGCTGAAACAGGCTCAATTCAAAATTCATCTGGGGGCACGTTAGGGGGCACTAACCGTCGTAAAGTGGAGCAAAACAAAATAAAACGCACGGCCATACCATAATTTTCTCGATTTTCTTTTCAAAAATAAACTGTACCAAAACAACTATAGGTAAGTACATATACCTAGGTACTTAGTTTAAAATGAGATTACTTATGCCAATTTAGGTCCGTTTAATTATGAAGGTAGGGTGTGTAAAAAAAGTTATATCTAATAAAATATTTTTTTCTAATCAAATGGTAAAATAAAATTCAGTTTTGGCCAAAATTGGAAACGGAGCCGAAAATTCGGTCATGGTTTCAATTTCGGCTGTTTTTTTTCCGTCGGTCGCCTAATAGACCGATGTGGCATTATGGGCGCTTTATATGTACCAATATCTTCGCTGAGGGACGCGGTTATACGTTAGAATAAGATTGAAGTACTCACTCAAATAAAATCGTATTAAAAATCATAACTGGTCCTTGTGTAGAAAAAGTTTTATGATTTTAAGTAATTAACCTTATAATTTATCAAAAAAATTTTTAACCGACTACAAAAAACCATGAAAATAATTTTCTACCAGCAGGAGTGGACTTATAGTCGTCTACTTCACCTACATACCTACTGATATTTTAGACTTCAATCACTCCTGCTGTCTCGTGCTGAGGCTGAGACTTCAGACTGGTAGAAAATTATTTTCATGGTTTTTTGTAGTCGGTTCAATTTTTTGTTATACATATTTTTTTCGCTCTTTTTAGTGTAAATAATCTAAGATACAATAGTTTAATGTCAAATGATCGACACTTTTTACGAAAAAATGCTTTTTCTGATGCAGAGACGTTCATTATTGAGGAGTCCTGGTGCTTCACCACCCGTTCCATTGTACCATATGCATTACGAGGAGCATAAATTGCTTAGCAACTGTGTTAAAGTAATTAAAATTCAACCCGTGAAGTACTTGTTATTGAGTACTTAGTAGCTCTGTTGGTCAAATGTGGTCTTCATCGTCAGTTCCACTTCACCAAATTATGATTTTCAAGAGCAAATGCACGAGTTACTACTAAATATATCAAATTGATTATAGGTGTCCCTACAATATTTGAAGAGTTCCTCGATTTCCTTAAGATCCGATCATCAGATCCTAATTTGGTGCGTATGGGACCTCATTGAAGGCATTCCTAGACGAACACAAAAAAAATCAAAACGGTTCATAAATGACGGAGTTCTGAGGTAACAAACAAACAAAAATACAACCGAATAGATAACCTCCTCCTTTTTTTGCAGTCGGTTAAAAATTAATCCCTATTTCCCTTGGTCATGGCATCACGCGTGAACGGTTAGACCGATTTCGCTCATTCTTTTTTTTGTTGTGTTTGCTATTATCAGGAGTATTCGTATAAAAGTATTCTTATAAAAGATTTAGACAATTAAAAAAAAACTACACCGCGGGTAAAGCCGCGGGCACCAGCTAGTTATATAATATATTTAAATTAACTAAATGTTCCTCTGGCATTATCATCAGATCTTTACATAAATATTATACTTAGCAATTACTGAAACATTATAGGTACGATGAAAAATACAGCATATATAAAAAAAAACTTGCAATAAATACCTATAACATTAGGAATTTAGGAAGCGTCAAGTCAAAAACGTATTTTTAACGTATCGAAAAAAACATGGGTTTATTCGTGTGTTCGGATCAAAAACATAAATATTTATGCGCGATACGATGGACATCCATCATTGATGCCAGAAAAAACTCAAAAGCCACAACAAATTTAGCTTTTTTCGCCAAACTTGTTTGTCAAAACTCCAAACGATTAATCTTCCAGTTTGTACTTTGCTTAGCCTCTTGCTTTACTCGTCTGAAAAAAAGTATTTTTTTAGACTCAGATGTGCGAGGAATATCTTTTTTAACCGACTTCAAAAAAGGGAGGAGGTTATTAACCGACTTCAAAAAAAGGAGGAGGTTATCAATTCGGTTGTATGTTTTTTTTTTTTTTTTAATGTTTGTTACCTCAGAACTCCGTCATTTATGAACCGATTTGAAAATTTTTTTTTGAGTTCGTCTAGGAATGCTTTCAATTAGGTCCCATAAGCAGCAAATTAGGATCTGATTATCAAATCTTAAGGAAATCGAGGGAACTCTTCAAATATTGTAGGGACACCTATGGTAATTTGGATATATTTAGCAGTAACTCGTGCATTTGCTCTTGCAAATCATAATTTGGTGAATTGGAACTGATGATGAAGACCAGATTTGACCAACGGAACTACTACTATCAATAACAAGTATTTCACGGGTTAAATTTAAATTATCATGATTAATATACTTACCTAGATAAGCGACTAAGAAGAAGCTTTAAGTTAATGATTCTTTCGAACTGATCTGATGCTGAAGCCAGAAGGTAGGCAACGGAACTCTGTTATAAAACAACGTAACTAAGTCGTGTTTGGGCTTAATGGAATCGTTGTGAGATGTTCTTTGGCTACGAATCACTAAAAAGTGAGAAATAAAGAATTTTTTTAACAAAAAAGTAAAACCGACTCCAAAAAAATAACAAAAAATGGAACCGACTACAAAACCCTTGAAAATATTTTTCTAGGTAAGTAGGTGCGTACTAGCTCGAAGTCGGTGACTCAGCACGACCCAGCAGGAGGGATTGAAACCCACATAGTATGTAGGTGAGGTAGACGACTATTGTGAATTGTCCCACTCCTGCTGGCTCGTGCTGAGTCACCGACTTCGAGCTAGTACGCACCTACTTACCTAGAAAAATATTTTCAAGGGTTTTGTAGTCGGTTCCATTTTGTGTTATTTTTTTATTTTTTTGGAGTCGGTTTTTCATGAACCAATAGAATCGTTTCATTTACCTCTCGCTCCGCTCAGTTGTTTCCACCAAAGATGTGCTGCGCGAGGATAGGTAAATGAAGCGTTTCTATTGGTTCTTAAAAAACACATTTCTCGCTACACATCCTCGCACATTATTGGATTCATTATCTTTTCAATGTTGGTCTCATTTATATAAATAACCTACCTAACCTAATTTAGAAAAGTTTGGAAAGCCTTGACATTGTAATTTCAAAGTTTAATCTCAAAAGCGGCTTGGACCTAATATACCTACTAGTTTGTAGTAGTCACTAACTTGACACTTAACTTAAGGCACAAAAAAACAATTACCCCTTAGGTTACATTACAAAGCATATTTTTTAGGGTTCCGGAGCCAAAATGGCAAAAACGAAACCCTTATAGTTTCGCCATGACGTCTGTCTGTCCGTCCGTCCGCGGCTTTGCTCAGGGACTATCAATACTAGAAAGCTGTAATATAGCACGGATATATATGTAAACTATGCCGACAAAATGGTACAATAAAAAATACAAAAAAAAAATTTTTAGTGTAGGTACCTCCCATAGACGTAAAATGGGGGTGTTTTTTTTTTCTCATCCAACCCTATAGTTGGGATATCGTTGGATAGGTCTTTTAAAACCATTAGGGGTTTGCTAAGACGATTTTTCGATTCAGTGATTCGTTTGCGAAATATCTACTTTAAAGTGCAAATATTCATGAAAATTGAGCGTCCGCCCTTCCCTCTAAAATCTAAACCGGTGGTAAAATTATTAGTAGTTTAAGGGGCTGTTTCACCATCCATTGATTAGCGTTAACCGACGGTTAAATATGATGCCGTCTCCGTCTACTCCAACAAAACAAATAGAGACGGTATCACACCTAGCCGCCAGTTAACAATAATCAATGGATGGTGAAACAGCCCCTAAGAGTAAATAGCAACCTAAGGTATAAAATATACCTAAACTACGAAGATTCCGTATAAAATACGAAATCCTTAGAAAAATATTACTTATTTTTTGCGTAATGGCTACGGAACCCTATTTGGGGCGTGTCCGACACGCTCTTGGCCGGTTTTTGTAGTAGTAACTGCAATGTTTTGTTTGTCAATATTTTCTTATTAAGAACTTGTCAAATCTTTTTTTTTTATTATTCAACCGGATGGCAAACGAGCAAGTGGGTCTCCTGATGATAAGAGATCACCACCGCCCATATACACCTGCAACACCAGGGGGATTGCAGATGCGTTGCCAACCTAGAGGCCTAAGATGGGATACCTCAAGTGCCAGTAATTTCACCGGCTGTCTTAATTACTCTCCACGCCGAAACACAACAGTGCAAGCACTGCTGTTTCACGGCAGGATTAGCGAGCAAGATGGTGGTAGCAATCCGGGCGGACCTTGCACAAGGTCCTACCACCTGCAAATCTATCACTTCAAAAAGGCTTTACTGCTTGGTTACGCCGCAAGAAACTTCGCAAATTCGAAAAGCACATAGAGATATTGGAAGACGAATAATAAGTACAAACAAACAAACTCCTAGCTGCTCAAAATTACAGTTTACAAGTTTCGGAAACGGATGAGGTCCGAACGTTTCCTTTTCCGTCATTAATTTTCATCACAGAATCCCTAATTTTCATCACGTAACCGCTATTTGCATTTAACTTAAGTTTAAATTGGATATCCGATTGCAGCGCTGTATCTTTAAATTAAAATTCAACGGATTTTAATTCGAGATTTGTTATTGTAATTGAGCAATTTATATTTCGTTTTTCGCGAAAAACTGGAGACTGTTGAGAAATTGTCTGATTAATTAACATTTTTGGCGAGTTTCGCGGGATTAAGGTTATTCCACTTAGCACCTTGGCTTTGGTTCACCGCTAGGTAAGTAAAAATAAGTTTTTGTATAAATTTAATTATTATTACAAGTTACTTCGCTGACTCCACTTAACTAATAAATATTGTTAGGAAAATTACATATATATCTGTACTAAATTTCAAGTGAATTCGATCACTGAAGTGAGTGATATTCAATTTGAAAGTTAAATAAAATCACATATAGGTAAGTTTGGGTTTTATAAAAATATCAATACTATTGGAAGGAAATCACAAAAAAATATCGAAACATAATAGTAATAATTATAAATACTAACCATAGCGATAAGATTATAATTGTAATTACTAATACTATGGATTCAAAAGTCCGCAATAAATGATTTGTATTTGTATTTGTAATAGACTATGATTAAAGATAGCCATATTCATACTTTTACACCTTACAATTATGGACATAAAACGGAATTGACCATTACACTTTTATCTAAATTAGAAATCGAAAAATGGTACCCTGACATTATTACGGACAACCTTGTACTTGTGTAAACATACACCTTTGATATTTTTGATTATAATCGTAGTTATTTTTTAATTCTTGTTATAAATAAATGTGTTTTCACTCTTTCTAAAAATAATTTTAGCCGAATAGGTATCTAACATTGCCGTACTTGTTGAACGAATAAAATTTGAATTTGAGAAATAAATGAAATAAGAAAGAAGCATTGGCCAGGCCAGGGGTTTCCAATCTTTTCCATCCTTGATCTCCATTCGAGAACTTTTCGGCATCAACGGCCATCCTTTCTCCGTGCTATTTATATGACCTGCTCATTGCCACTTCAACGAGCTAATTTTCGCTTGGCTATGTCGGTAACCCTCGTTCTTCTACGTACTCGTATCTCCTCAGTTCTGATTCGATCCCTTAGGTAGAGAAACCCCGAGCACAGCTCTCTCCTCTCCATAGCTCCCTGAGCACTCTGAGCTTCTTTATAAGGTCTACTCGAATCCAAAATGTCAGCCAACACACACTGGTTAAAGGTTTTGCAGGTGGTAGGACCTTGTGCAAGGTCCGCCCGGATTGCTACCACCATACCACCATCTTGCTCGCTAATCCTGCCGTGAAGCAGCAGTGCTTGCACTGTTGTATTTCGGCGTGGAAAGTAAGACAGCCGGTGAAATTACTGGCACTTGAGGTATCCCATCTTAGGCCTCTAGGTTGGCAACGCACCTCAAATACCCCAGGTGTTGCAGATGTTTATGGGCGTTGGTGATCTCTTACCATGAGGAGACCCACATGCTCGTTTGTCATCCAGTCGAATAATAAAAAATACTTTCGTCCTAAGGCAGTGAGGAATTTTAGACGAAAAAACGTTGCGGATTTACCCAAACGCTGCCCATCCGATTTGGATTCGATGATTGACTCCTTCTCCTTCTCGTAGTTGGACCTACTTAATTGGACGGTTTATCCTGGGGACTTATATTTACATAGGTACGCGTCAACAACATCATGAACCGAATGCTTTCCTAGTAGTTAAATGTAATCATAGTTATTAGATGTTTCCAAGATCCTATGATTAGATATGCAAGGTGTTAATTAAATAACTGAAAACCAGAAAGTAGTTTGCTCAGAATCGAGAGTAAAATCGATTACACTAGATTACACTATATTTTTAATTAGGTTTTTGTTTGTGTTTTAAATCCGTTTTTTATCGTGCCCAGTCTCAAAGTTACGACTGCAACAGGCGCCAATTAAATATTTTAGCGAGGTTGTAGACTATTACCGATAATTAATACTGGCCGTTTTGCTATCACTGTGTGATTTTCTTTGTTCTCTCTTACCTCTTTGGTTTTTACGTCAAAGTGCAACTGACAAATACAAATCATGAGTTTAGAGTTAGAATTGAAATTGAATTACTGACTTAGCAAAACACACGAATATCTTTTACAATAATGAAGGCATTCAAAAATAAATGCAATCCAGTAACTAAAAGCGCGCTATTAAGCGCGTGGTGGCCTAGTGGTTTGACCTATCGCCTCTCAAACAGAGGGTCGTGGGTTCAAACCCCGGCTCGCACCTCTGAGTTTTTCGAAACTCATGTGCGGAATTACATTTGAAATTTACCCACGAGCTTTGCGGTGAAGGAAAACATCGTGAGGAAACCTGCACAAACCTGCGAAGCAATTCAATGGTGCGTGTGAAGTTCCCAATCCGCACTGGGCCCGCGTGGGAACTATGGCCCAAGCCCTCTTGTTCTGAGAGGAGGCCTGTGCCCAGCAGTGGGACGTATATAGGCTGGGATGATGATGATGATGAAGTAACTAAAATACCTAAAAAAATACAAATTTGGGGTGTCTGAGCTTTTCATTTATTTAATTAACACCTTGTTAGGGTTTCGTACCCAAAGGGTGCCATCGGAACCCTATTACTGAGACTCCGCTGTCTGTCTGTCTGTCTGTCCGTCTGTCACAGGGCTCTATCTCTTGAGCCGTAATAGCTAGGCACTTGAAATTTTCACAGATTATGTATTACACTGGCCGCAACAACAACAAATACTAAAAATAAAATAAAGTTACAAATTAAAGGGAGTCGTCATACAAGAAACGTGTTTCATTCAGCGATTTTTGATCGCTAGGCTGCCAAGATGACGGCCGTCACTTGCTAGGGGCAACGCCCGTGACCCTATGTTGTTTAATGTTTAACTACTTATTAATTTGCGATTTTATTAGTGCTATTTTATAAAACCTCCGATAGTTATAATAATTGTCTCTAAGACCGTGGTTTATTTTTTTGTGCAGCATTAAGACTAAATAACAATTTATGATACACACACTACACAAAAGCCAACTTCAATAAAGCACTCACAGCCCCTGTTACACTAAAAAATGTCCGTTATAAATCATACTAAGTAACACTATTTATTTATTTACAAGGTCAAAATTTAAAATCAGGTTAAGATTTATTCACTAATTCATAATAAGTACGCGCCGTTCGGCTGAATTAACGCGTTCAGCCACTTTTTTTTCCCGGCGCATGGCAAGAGTCTAAAGCGCTATTCAGCCTCCGACAGGGCGACAGCCAAAGAGGATGAGAATTTAAAATTGTTCTTTATTCAAAATACTTACTTGCACCTAGTGCTTACATTTTGGTGATATGTTTTTATTAACTTGTAATGTAATGTAACTAATTATGTTTGTTCAGGTGGAATTAAATTATTTAAATAAAATATTAAAATTTTGAATATTAAATATTTCAACTTAAATTTAAAGTGGATATCTTCAACCGATTGAGCTGAAATTTTGCATGCATGTATAAATCCGATGACAATGCAATATTATTATGACGCAGAGCTGATCTGATGATGAAGTTAGATGTTGGCCATGGGAACTCTGTAATAAAACGAGACGACAGCATCGATTTTGGTCTCATTTGATTCGTCTTGACGACTACCTACTTTAGTAACCAGGGGCAAAAAGTACTGCAAACAAAAAAGCTTGTATTAGATTTTTTTACAAAAAAATATTACTAAACTATTTGTTTTTAAAACATTGTACGGAGGTGCGGAACCCTTCATGCGCGAGTCGCTCGCACTCGCACTTGACCGATTTTATATACTCGTATGTGTGTCTATCCGTTGTCTAGCGTCTAGCACCTATAGTACAAGCTTTATTTAGTTCGGGGCTAGGTTAATTATTTTTTTGGTGTAATTTGTCCCAAGATATTATAATTATACATACACTACACACGTCTAGTGCTAATTGTTATTATTACAAGTTTTTATTTATTTACCCTGTTTGTTGTTTCAATCAGTAAAAAACTTGTATTATAAATGAAATTTTTATAATGAAACTTATTTCGCATAATTTAATTTATAATGTACAGTCAGCATTAAAAGTATCGGTTCCCTTTTTTACTCTGTAGCATTGACACATTGACAATCTTGCATGGCGTTTAGTACGTGGCTGTAAAACGACGAAGTATGAAAGTGTATAAACTTACTTTTGATGCTGACTGTACCTACATAGCTAGTGATATACCTAATTATGACTGCGCCTGTGGGACAAAAGGGAATTTATAGCTTACCCTAATGCATATCGCTATACCTATAGTATGCTCTATTATTATTCAAATGAGTTGATAAAACAGGGATGCTGAAATATGGATTATATGCTAATTGCTTAAATGATATGTAAATTAAAAATAGGCTTATTTAATGTTGTTATAACCAACTAAGTTTTATACTCCAATTTAATTTCATATTTTTGTGAATTATTGTACTTATGAGAAGTCTCTTCGTTCCATTCTCCATGGCACTAGGTAACACCTGTACGTATATTTCAGTAGATGGTAAGGTTAGCTTGATTGTTTTTTTTATTCGAATGGATGGCAAACGAGCGAGTCGGTCTCCTGGTGGTAAGAAATCATCACCGCCTATAAAACCAGGGGTATTGCAGATGCGTTGCCAACCTAGAGGCCTAAGATGGGATACCAGTAATTTCACCGGCTGTCTTACTCTCCACGCCGAAACACAACAGTGCAAGCACTGCTGCTTCACGGCAGGATTAGCGAGCAAGATGGTGGTAGCAATCCGGGCGGACCTTGCACAAGGTCCTACCACTTGTAACGAATAACGAATAGCAGCGTATGGGAAAAATAATCCTAAAAAAAAAGAACGTGTTCAGTCAAGTTCCTTTTGAGGTACAGAACCCCTAAAAATAGATGCTAGACTAGTTCTAGTACAATATTAGTGACAGAACACTAATAATTTTCCTGACACACCGACAACTGCTGGAGTAAACGAGTTCTTGAGCCGAGACCGCGTCTTGGCAAACGTAGTGTAGGACGCCCTCCAGCCAGGTGGAGTGACGATTTGCGAAAGGCTGCTGGTAGTAGCTGGATGCGTCTAGCCGAGGACAGGGCGCAACGGCGCTCTTTGGGGGAGGCCTATGTCCAGCAGTGGGCTGCTACAGGCTGATTATGATGATGATGATGATGACTAATAATTTTCTGAATGGGATATCTAAAGCCAGTATAACAGCCCTCCTAAGCCAAAAGGAGAAGAAGAGAAGCCAAAAGGTGAAATCTCAAAAAAATATGATCCCTTTTGAGTTACCCATTTATATATAATATCATGTGATGCAAAATGTCTAATATTAATAACTCAAGCGTTTTTTAGAGATACCGGCTTTTGGCTTAGGATGGCAGATTACCAGTCTATTGTTTTTTTTTTTTAAATTGCTTGTCTATTTCTTCTTCTTCTTTAAAAAAATATGGCTCTGTCCATCGGAGGACAATTTTGCCAGTGTCTAGTAGTTTTTGCCGTTGTACGGTAAAAAAAATCTAGAAAACGAAATATGAGAGGTAACGGTGGATGAACGATGACAGCCTTCTTCGCTTGTCTATTTATTTTACTCAATCTCCTTATAATATTTGACAGCTTTTAACATAAACCCACACGCCGTGGCAAAGTAAATTTTCAGTTTGATTGGTTACCGTAAAGGCAGAAAAATATTGGTCGTAACGCGTTTACGAGTAGCCTGCTGCTAACGACCAATAATCCTCGCATTTTCTGTCATTCATTAAATTTTAATTAGAATAATTGTACTTAAGAGAGTGCTTTCGGGATTGGAAAACGGCCGTTAAAATTTTACTTTTCACATGTAATTTGACATTATTAGAAACTACCCGTTACCCGCGACTCCGTCCGCGTGGAATTCGGTTTTCACTATTCCGCGGGAACTGTGCAATATTCCGGGTTAAACTATCCTATGTCCTTTCCCGGGACAAACTATCTGTATACGAAATTTCATCTAAATCGGTTCAGCGGTTCACAAACAAACTTACAAACTTTCGCATTTATAATATTAGTGGGATTAGTCTTTATATGCGGCTACTGTTTCTGTTAATTATTTCATTTTTATTACAAGCTTTTTTCTGGCTGTACAGTCGAACAAATAGGGATGTTGACGCCATTAAAAAATAATTCGAAGGCACGACTCCAGTAAAAAAACTATTTATTTTAGCCCTGAAAACCAGATTAATTTTCGATTTACTGTAAAATTAGATTTATTGTTGCTTTAAAACAAATAAATAGTTAGTTGATTTAGTTGGCGAACAAATAGCGACTTATGACGTCATAACTCGCTGTTGCCATTGCAACTCTATGGGAGAATTGTGTTTTGACAGCTCATAAAAAGTACGTCAGTTGATTGGTGGTGTCAACATCCCTATTGAATCATGACCCAGAGTGGGACATTTTAATAATCAATTTCATTATGATTTCCTAGACATAAACAGATTAGATTAGTAGCACAAAGGTTCCATTCCCGTGTCATGATTTAATTTGTTCGACTGTACTTCCACTGTCATCCAAGCTGTAGCTTGTACATTGTTATGTATGTGTACCAAGTCAATCCGACCACTGGAACTCAGTCAAAATGAACTTGCAAGATTTGCCCCAACAAAAACAAACAGGGCAAAAAAATTAAATACTTAACAGCTTTGAATGACAGCTAGTAACGACCTGAGGCCGTATTGCCTTACGTTCCTGACGCTCGCAATCGCAATCAAATGACAGATTTCCCATACAAAAACTGTCATTTGATTGCGATCGCGAGCGCCACAAATGTCAGACAGGACAGGAACACTATCGTGAAAATTAGTTCTGGTTCGGTGTAAGGGATAGGTACATTACATAACGAATGAGACAGAATTGAATAACTTGTATTACGACTCTATTGGTTTATTAATGTATGTCGACCATGTCGTTGAATACACCGTTGAAGACACTGAATTGAACGACTGAATGAATTGAATTGAAGAAATTGAATGACTGAACTGAAAAGTTTTAACTTTGTGCCTTTGTGCTCAAATGTCGTATTGTCTAACTCGCTGGCGTTCGGAATCGCATTTACCATATATTTCTACCCTCGTCTTACACAGTGTGACAGAGAGAAATGGTGAAAACGATTGTGATTCCGAGCCTATTAGACAATAAAAGGCCGTATTGCCTGACGTTTCTGGCGCTCGTGATCGCAATCAAATGACAGTTTTTGCATACGTAATCTGTCATTTGATTGCGATTGCGAGCGTGAGAAACGTTATAGGCAATACGGCCTAAGGCCCCTGACCCCTGAAAGGCGTGAAAGCCAATATTTGCTATAAAATACACGGAATCCGTCAATATTTTTACACTTGTGACGTCTCGATCGATCCGATCAAATGTAGTAAGTTAGTAACTTGATATTTCGTGATTCCGTGCCACAATCCGGTCCGGTAAGATTTGATACGTGACTTATTCCGTCTCTTTATTTGTATATGACGAACACGATTATACCATAAACCCCTAGTTGGAAAGTCGTATGTTCTCATTGACTGTGTTGAGGATTGAACCCAGTTACGTTTGACGTGGTTTCTTTCATGAATAAGGTTCTTGGAGTATGTGTTGCTGTGATTATGTACGTGTTCCCAAAAGGGTTGGAAAAGTGGAGAACGTAACTGGGTTAATCAAATTTTTTACCGACACTAATCTGTCCGCGACATTTTTCAAACAATTGCAGATTTTTGTAAATAAACATGTTTTTTCTGTAATTTAATAGATGGTGTACATGAATACATGCCATCCTACGTAAGTTTAAGCTATTAAACCGTGAAATATCTCGTTGGAAGTACGATTTTTTGGTAACGCCAGAGACAATTTTGGTAACGCAGGAGACGCCCAAAGTGTAAGTAAAATAGTTGATTGACCCAACTACTGAATAAAATTGTAAACGATACAGAATAAAGTATCTAATTACAATTATGCTTGTATTTTTTTTTCAGCCTTTTAAACTCCTACTGCTAGGCAATGGCGTTGCCTTTTTTCTCCGCCATTCATCCCTGTCGACATCATGCTCCTTGGAGACGTATCTGAATGTGTCCATATCGACTCGCATACTTATTGAAAGTCCGAATGTAATGTTTGTCAGAATGATCGTTTGTCAGAATGATCGTTTGTCAGAATGATCGTTTGTCAGAATGATCGTTTGTCAGAATGATCGTTTGTCATAACTTTTTTTTCACTGAATCCAATAATTGTTCACAATTATTACTATTATAAAACAAACCTAACCTAACCTATAGTTTTCTATAGGACGACTATTCAAAAATTTCAGAAAATTGTAAGGTTTCAGTGAGAAAAAAAGTATGACAAACGATGATTCGGACTAAAAATACGGTATAACTAGCGAAGAGTATGCGAACTTTGGCGCTCCCATCTGAATATCGAAAATTAATATATGTAAAGTTAAAAAGTCGACGGGCAAAATATCGAAAGTAGCGTAGGTTAGGTTAGATATTTTGAGCGTCAATATTTTATCTATCGATATTTCCATTTTCGATATTTCGATACAGATACGTGCCCTATGCTCCTGCAACTCTACTCTACTTAAGTAATATGCGTTCAAATCGTCCCGCTATTTACTTTTGTGAATTACGATTACAAAACCAACAATCTGGGTTCTTATTCCGCCATTTTGGCTACGGAACCCTGTAAATAGACTACAGTGACGTGGCAATCGAATAAAAACAGATCCCGCTTAAACAATAGCCGTGCCTAAGTATACACTAAACTAAGAGTGCTGTAGTCGCTCCATCACTCAGCAAAATGGATTACACTGTTTGCAATTAATCAATGGTGGCGATTGATAGGCTCGCGCCTCTCAGAAACCACTCTATAGTGAATTTTGATTGGTTCATTCGTTTTGGTACTGATAGCATTTTTACTTCCGTGATTTGTAATTAGGTTTACTTACTAATCTTTCTGTAATGGCAGGATCATTTGGTATACGATGAGAAGTCTTTTTGCTGTGATTTGATAATTTATGTATGTATATGAAATTGCTTGGGCCATATTTCCAACGCGGGCCCAGTGCGGATTGGGCTCCGCAGGCTGTGCAGGTTTCCTCTCGATGTTTTCCTTCACACCGCAAAGCTCGTGGTAAATTTCAAATGTAATTCCGCACATGAATTTTGAAAAACTCAGAGGTGCGAGCCGGGGTCCCACGACCCTCTGCTTGAGAGGCGATAGGTCAAACTTTGAACCCACGACTCTCTGCTTGAGAGGCGATAGGTCAAACCTAAGCCACCACGACTTCTACATATACTAGTTAAATTTGACCCAATATCAATTACCAGATGATATAATAAATAAAATCAAGAAAAAGTTACGACTTTTTTGCAGTCGTTTTTCAATATTTTGTTTCCGTTTAGGTAAACTTTTTAATAAAAATTAAAAAAAAAGTACATTATATTAATAAAACCTTTTACTTTTTATTTTTTGTTCTCTATTACATTGTAGTCACGGGTCCATATCGGCTCGCATACTTGTTGAAAATCCGAATTTAATGTTTGTCAGAACGATCGTTTGTCATAACTCTTTTTTCTCTGAATCCAATAATTGTTCACAATTTTTATAAAACAAACCTAACCTTTCCTACTGTTTTCTACAGGATGACCATTTAAAAAATTCAGAATTTTGAGAGGGAAAAAAATTATGACAAACGATGATTCGGACAAAAAATACAGTATGACTAGCGAAAAGTATGCGAACTTTGGCGCCCACATAAATTTAGGAACTGTATCACTATTAATTGTCAAATTTTACGTGACATTCTATTTGTGATGCCGTCTTTATTTATTCCGTCTGAATGGGCAGAGACGGCATCTCATTTATTTGTTATATAAAATTTATCAATGCATCGTAAAACAAGTCTTTAAGATCCAAATTCTTCCTAATTCTCCAGTGTAATATCATCTCATAAAGATCCTACTTCATCCGGACGCCCTATAACTCAAAACTGTGTTTTTTTTACATGTGGCCTACATTAAGATGGCAGATTACGCGCTTTAGCAAAGTAAATATCAATTACCTACTTTTATAAGTGTTTTTTTCTCGCGTGTGCCACGTTGTTACCGAGTGCCATCTCACTTCAATTACTGGGACAGAATAAGATCTTCGCCAGGTTTAAGGTACTGTTACAGTGATAGCTAGTGGTTTGATTAGCTATCGTTGGAAGTCCTTTGTGGTATAAGCCTTATACAACGAAATTCAATTTTCAAAGTGCGCATCGTGCCGTTCCACTCACGCTAATCTATCTAATACCTTTAAACGAGCAATTCTTTTATATATATAAAAATATTTTTCGGGGATTTCGGAAACGGCTCCAACGATTTCGATGAAATTTGATATTCAGGGGTTTTTGGGGATGACAAATCGATCTAGCTTGGTTTTATGTCTAAGAAAACGCTTACTAACGAGTTTCAGCCCGAGCAAAGCTCGATCGCCCAGGTACTTATAATTAATTAACAAAAGTGCAAGAAAGACCAAACGAAATGGACTTTAGATTTCGGTGTACTACCTATTGAAGTTCCCTTATATTGCACTTCCCATGCTCATAAACTTCGTATTTATCCTAGACTTGGAATGTCTTTAAATGCACTAGAGCACAAAAGACGTTGCAGAATGGTAGTAAGTATATCAAACTTTCAAGGAAAACTATAACGGCTAAGTTTGCTTGAGAATTATTGGTAGTTCAAGAGTAAATAGCAGCCTAAGGTATAAAATATACCTAAACTTGGAAGATTCCGTGTAAAACACGAAATCTTTAGAAAAATATTACTTATTTTTTCGTAATGGCTAAGGAACCCTACTTTGGGCGTGTCCGACTCGCTCTTGGCCGGTTTTTAGACCTAATTTAGTACGTATTTAGTTTGTTGTTACGTTATATTTAAGATTTTATTTTTATCCTTAGTTTTGACAATAAAGTGTAAGTATGTGTTTATTTTTAATAGGTAAACCGTTTCGCTTAATTTTGAGAAAAAACATTCGAGTGCTTGAAATTCAAAACCCCCAGTAATAAGACACCTACAAACAATAACTCATCAATCTCCATATCATTTAATTGAATTGGTTTTATGAAATGATCTCATTTCGCCGTTCAATTAACTTAATACGAAAGTTAATAGAGAGAGCGCGTTCTCGTTTCAATTCGTATTTTGGCTTCGCGATTATTCCAGATTTCTATTACCGACCTCGGTATTTTGAAGATGATTTTGTCGTAAGTGATATAGCCTGACCAGGAATATAAAAAACCTGACGCGAGGGCAGCACTTCTACGTTTTATATTGCAACATTCTTTACACTTAGGGCCTGTTTCACCACTTGTTCACTAACTTTAAGTGACGGATATTAGTGATGCCGTCTCTGTTTGTTTTGTCCGAATAAACAAAGACGGCATTACTTTTATCTGACACTTAAAGTTAGTGGACAGGTGGTGAAACAGGCCCTTACTATACGATATCTACCAGTCATATTGACAACGGTGTCGGTGATGTTATTTAAAGAAATATTTTCTAATCCCTCAGACTTTTTCTATGAAAAATACTTTAATACATTGTGAATTATTTTTCTTCCATGGCTATGGATAATCTTTGGCATTTTAACGCACAAAAACACAAAATAACACTTTAAAATACCACGCGTAAACAACGTTAAACTTTGGCAGCAATAGACAGATGACAATAAAATTGAATGTACTGTTACCAGTGCAAGAAATTAGTTTTATTGGTTTTCCAGAATATGGCGAGGTTTTAATAATTTTGGCCAGCCTTTACACACTGTGTTATTTTTGTTTTCCGTCAACTTTAAGAGAACCTGCAAAGGTTAAATTAAGTTAATTTCTTCAAAACGGTAGTGGCCTAACTCTTACTGTTTAAAAGATGTGATTGTGCAGTAAGCAGTTTTTCCCACTACGCTACTTAAGCAGCAGCACTAGCGACATCTATGTTTCGCTCTCATCGAGAGACGTCACATTCTTTTGGATCTAACCGCTCACCCAGACAAGAGATGTCGCTACTAAGCAATCAAATTATGATTATGAATTATGATTGGTTTAAATGTAATGTGAATATAATGTACGCGGTGCGTGAATAAACTAGAAGGTTTTTGGAAGAAATTTGTTAAGTAGATGTAGTTGGATATGGATTAGTCATGCAACTTAAATGAATAGCGTAATTTTAGGAAATTGAACCCTGAATTTCAATTAAACTGCTAGACATAATGGTTTACACGAGCATAAGACTAGTTACATTATTACACCCGGGACTCCAACGTGACAATTTATTGCTAAAATTAACTTGGAATTTCACCCACATTCCATTACAGCTGACAGGGCCTTTGAAAATCAAGTGTGGATAGTTTGAAAAACTCTAACAGCTAAATGAACAGAGGCCGGTCATTCTCATTTTCCTATGCACTCGTCTAATTACCGTTTCACTTTTATTTTCATGTAAAAGCGTCACGGCGCTGAGACTGAGTGCACATCTAGAAAAAGGATGGCTGCCATGCCATATACATTTATCTGTGCACTCAAGTGTAATTACCGTGTCATTAGTGCAGAAAAAAGCGGTAGGTAGGTACGGTAATTAGACAGGTGCACAGTTGTAAAATGAGAATGGCCGAGGCCTTATAGTGTAACGCAATCGGAATCACAATAATATTTACAATTTCTTTCTGCCACACGGTATTATGATGAAGATAGAAAGGGATAGTGCATTATGCTAATTTAATCGAGAGTACAGCCGCTGTGCAATGTGGCTGAAACGTCGGGGATCATCTTAGCGTAAAAATATTAGCTGTAAGGGTCCGGCTACACGCTCGATCATACTTGTGCAAATTCCAATTTGCACTAGCAAGCATGCGCAATAAGACGGCAAAACGGTATACTGCACAAATGGATTTTGGACGCAATACGGTTTTTGCGAAAATTTTGCACAAGCCGTTTGCGCATGCAATGCTTCGAGTGGGTAGGCCAGTCTTAGGTGTATTATCTAAAACTAAAACGTCGGAAATAAGCTGATCTTAATATGTTACGCGTCATTTTTTCATCAAATCACAGGTAAAGTAACTGCAAAGAGGTTTCTTTATTCAATTTGCTTCATGATTCCGTGCAATATGATGAAATCTAAGCTGGGTTTCCGGGTTTATTTTGACCGGAAGGATTGAACCGGACAGAAGGATTCCCGCGTCAATTATACGGAATTTATATTATAATTACAATTACGCGGAAATTATGTTCTAAAAGCGCGCTTTTCCACTGTCAATGTACCGACAATTTAGAAACGTTTACAGAAGAAGAAGTTCTCAGAAGGCCGTAGTTTCCACGAACTGTATTGGGAACTTCACACCTCCAGAAAACGTTGCCAGTAAACGTTGCCAGTATTATATCTCATCGACCAAGCGCGGTCCGAAGGGGTGGGTCACGGGAGACATGACCCTTCTAGTCCTATTTTTAACCCCTGACGCAAAAAGAGGGGTGTTATAAGTTTGACCGCTATGTGTGTCTGTGAGTCTGTAGTTATGTCTGTGTGTCTATCTGTGGCACCGTAGCTCTTAAACGGGTGGACCGATTTGAATGCGGTTTTTATTATTTGAAAGCTGGTTTTCTAGCAATGGATCTTAGACATGTTTTATCAAAATCGGTTCATTGGTCCTGCTCCACGAGCGAGCATACATCACGCCTACTTGGGCACAGAAATTAAATTTCCTCGAATGCCTTAAAGATTCCGTTGGTGAGCAGTCGAAAGTTATTTCCGAACCAGAAATTGCTTTTTTAATATTTGAGATCCTTCTTTATCAACAACAATAATTGAATTCTTCTTAGTGCCTACTCTCATGAGTATTTCTTTGGACTTTCAAACAAGTTCAGAATTCACGAACTTTATTCGATCCTAGGATTGTTTTGTCAAAGTTGGACGTATGTATAACACATATCATTATTTACTTGTGTTAAAACTACTGATGTGCCAAAGGAAACTTTCCAAAATTGCGGAATTTTCCGTATAGGAAAATTTGGGAAACCTCTCACAAGTTTGTATGGGGATTGAAACTTTCCGTTTCTTAAATTAAAATTTCCCGTATTTCTTGTGAACATTTCCAGAAATTTTCGAAAACTTTTCCCACTTTTGAAAATTTCCGTAACTTGCACATATACAACTGTTGGTAATAATATAATAGCCCATGTGTGTTACAAATGTAAGTGCATAATGGTTTTCTATCGTATTTAATCGAAAAAGTTTGTATTTATCATGCTCTCTCAATTAGTTTCAGCAGGGCTATAACGGAATTCGAAAATCGAAGTTCGTATTGTACCGTCCCTCTCACTCTCGTATTAAATAATATAAGCGTCGGCAGGACGGTAAGATACGAACTTCGATTTTTGAATTTCGTAGTACAGCCGTACATTTTTTATGTTGCCATTTGATACTAAGGGGCAATTGCAGGATTCTTAATCTAAGTTTAAGTGGTCTTAAAGTCCTGTCAGATCCATACAAGAACTGTCAGTTTAAGCCTTAACTCGAGATTTTAAAAAACCTACAAGACGTCCTTAATAATAAAGTTACATACGTAATAATAATAATGGATATGAAAATGACACTAATTGATTGAGATCCGACTTTTCCCAATTAGAAACTATTATGAATTACATCTGAAAAGTACTATTGTACTAAAAGTTATTGGCGTTTCAAAATTTTATCACTACAGGTTGACTGGTAGAGATCCCTTAAAGGGATAAGTTCGCCTTTGTACATATATCTTAATGTCTGACAATTGTGTTTGTTATTATTCTGTACAATAAAGAGTTTACATACATACATACAATACTACTACTACTACTACTAAAGTACAATTTTCGTACTTAATGTCAGTCAAGCGGCAATTACATTGAGTCGTTCGCCGCATGCTGCATGCGGCGACCACAAAAGTGTAAAGAACACTGTAGTCGGTCGCATTCGGCGAGTGACAGCTGCCACCGCCTTAAATACGGCCGCCGCAGTAGACGGACAGACTAATGTAAAGGCGACGGTCGTTCGCCAAAGTAGTTTGAAACAAATTCGGCAACCGCATTAGGTGAACGACGAAGTGTAATTGCTGCTTCACGTTTCAAATTCAACAATGAAACGAACTTCTGCCTCGCGATATTTCATTCGATAGGGAATTCAGTAATACTGGGACGCTGATAATATCGAGGCTTGTGACGTGACTGGAATAGGGACTCACTGTGCGATTATGAAATGGAGATAAACGTGTATCAATGTCTTTATTGTTTAGACCTTTTTAGAAAAAAAAAATAGACTGAATACTTTTTTAAACTCAGATACTGAAATTTCTAACGTTTCAAATCTCAAAGAAAAATGTAGAACCTTTATAGCATCACTTTATCAACGTCAAGATCTTTTTTCTCAGGAGAAATTAATTTCAAATACACCCCATGAAGAGAAAAAATCAAAGTTTAAGTGAACACAATTTTATGATAGTCATTTAAAAAAGGGTTATCTGCCTTTTCGCCGAAATATTATTCGCAAATGTTTCATTTGCCAAATTATTTCATTTCCCAACTCATGATTTTCTCTGAAATAATCTTTTTTCGGAATTTTCGTATTTAAAACAAACCTTACCTAAAATACTGTTTCTTTAAAACCATAAATAAAAGAGACTGAGATTTTTTTTTGGTTTCAGAGAAAATTGAAAGTTGGGAAATATAACAGCAGGATACCAAAAAAAAGATGTTTACATACAAATTGTGGTTACCGAAAAATGTAAAGGGTAGGTACTTTCCGGCTATCCTAGAAACTTGAAATTTGATACTTTATCCTAACCAATTAGAAAAGTCTGAAAATCCTATTTTTTATAATAATTATAATATTTTCATTTTGACCAACACACGATCATAGCATTAGTAATGTTAATGTGTAATGTGTAGTAGTGTTAATATCTGCATGTTCACTGTGGCATGTCTATGTCAAAACAATCTAGATTTTAGATGACACAAGTAGGCAGATATAAAAAGTAAATCATATCATAAGTATCAGAGAAAAAGCTAAAATTATGATGGATTGGTCGATCCTTCGCTCTGTTTCGACGTGAAAGACGGACAAACATACAAATACACACGCTTTCGCCTTTATACCTAATATTAACTAACCATTTAATTAACGTTTTTTGAATTATTAAAAGAAAATTATTATTGAAAGAGTTATACTACATCCACGGTACTGGCGTCCATTGACTGTGTGCACAAAGATAAGAAACAGCTGGTACCCATTCAGGAACAGCATACATAACTGCGATGCGAAGTCCATCAATAGCTTCTAAAATACTCAACCCAAAACCAAATATCGCTTTCTCGGTCCTATACCTAGTGCCATCCACGAAGACAAGTGATTTTGACAAAATTAGACATTAATGACATTGTAATAAGAACCACGGCACGCGTCATCGTGAATGACTCTACCTATATGTTATATATTAAACTACGGGCCACGTAGTTCGCATTTCTTGTCCTCGAATTTCCAAAGGTAAAAAAACAGCCCTTACGGGTTGAGTCACTTTATTGCCTTATCGAATTGACCTCGACAGGGTCTTTGCTTTTGTGTTTGGTTCGGATAAGAGAAGGGTGTAATAATAACTGCTTTTGTTTATTTACCTATTTCTTGAATCCGTGTTACTGTCTTTTTAGGTTTCCGTACCCAAAGGGCAAAAACGAGACCCTTTTACTAGACTTCGCTGTCCGTTCGTCTGTCCGTCAGTCACCAGGCTGTGATCTTATAATATATTGAACCATGATCTTATAATAATATATAAAA
>NC_133494.1:14643824-14650439 GCF_025370935.1 Choristoneura fumiferana
GTTCACTAATAAGTTTTAGCAACGCCTAGTAACCAAAAAACGCTGGAAAAAACACGTTTCTTGTATGACAACTCCATTTATTTTTAATTTTACTACTTTATTATAGTATTTGTTGTTATGGAGGCCAGAGTAATCTACATCATCTGTCAACATTTCAAGTGTCTAGTACACACAAACATGTATGCCTAAATGGGGAGGCAAAGCACACGAACGTTACAGCTTCGGAGCCACTTTTAGCAATTTAGGTTTTAAGTTTGACAAAACGGTACAATAGTGACAGGTTGCTAGCCTGTGGCCTACGGTCCTCAGTCGCCCTTACGACATCACGGAAGAAATGGAGAGGTCTAATTCTAACCCATCACACGGGTAGCTATTACGCTCAAGAGATAAGCCTGTGACAGACGGATGGACAACAGAAGACAGACAGACAGACAGACCAAGCAGAGTCTCAGCAATAGGGTCCGTTGGCCTAACTATAAAAACTAAATAATAGTTACGACCAGTAGAAGACAGACAGACAAACACACAGACAGACAGCAGAATCTCAGCAATAGGGTCCCGTTGGCACCCTTTGGGTACGGAACCCTAAAAAGGAGAAGCAACTCCCGTCAGGATAAAGAAATATTCCGATATAAAGGGAAAAGAAAAAGATTTATTCGTGACAACAGGAAAAAAATATACAAAAATGATTTAGAATGTGCATGTCACAAAGTGGTCACAAATCAGTCAATTTTGTTTTATTTCAGATATTTTAAAAAATGACAACTTGGGCAAAGTTATCTCAAAGGTCAAAGTTGTACGGTTTTATAGTACTTTTATATATATGTACCCCTATTATCTATCAATCTGATATTACTGTAGTTTCATTCGACAAATAAAAACTTAAGATTGGTTTTTTGGGAATCTTTTTGTATTTTTTATTTCAATTCCAAATTTTTACTTTTACGGTATCCTCACCAAACACCTAAAATTGAAAATACAACTGAAATATAGATGCACAGAAAAAACAAAAATAAGACCATCACTGGGAATCGAACCCAGGTCCTCGGTAACCGTACCGCTTGCTATACCGCTACACCACTGATGGTCAAAAAATAAAAACTACATACCTGTTGGTATTCTTGTTTTAGAAGCTCCACTAAAATTTCCACCCACGGAACGCTAAAAGAAGATGCCTACGAAGACTTTATTTCGTTGTGTACATCATATTTATTTAGAACAAACTTTATAACACAGCGTTAATAAATAAATCAAACATAGTTAATCAGTCAGATATTCTTAATTTCTTGCATATCAACATTCAACGTTTCTTCTTTTCTTCACTTGAATATTGCATGACAGCACCTAGGCTACTTCAGCAATATAATGATTCCAGGCAAAATTATATGCAGTTAGTTAGCATTGAATCTGAAAGGAATTGTGTATTAATAAATACAGAAATAGTATTAGCAGACAGACTATAAGATACCTAGGTGTACGAAAAAGTGACCGATGCTTTTTAGTTACAGCATATGGACGTAAATCAGACTATCAGTAGGTAAATCCCCTAATGTACCTACATACTGTTGCACGCAACTCTGTCAGCGTAGAATTCGTTTATAGCTATTCCGCGGGAATATTGCGATTAAAAAAAAACTACCCTATGTTTTTCTACGGGACTCAAACTATCTGTATCCCAAATTTCATCCTAATCGGTTCAACGAATTAGACGTGAAAAGGTAATAAAGAATTAAACAAACAGACTAACAAACTTTCGCATTTATAATATGAGTGGGATTATTGTCTTATTTTAAGTCATCATCATCATCATCATCATCATCGGCCTATCTTAGCCCACTACTGGACATAGGCGTCTCCAATTGCACGCCACTGAGCACGACCCTCGGCCACTCTCATCCAGTTACTGTCAGCTACCCAGTGAAGATCATCGCTCCACCTAGTCTGAGGGCGTCCCTCGCCACGCTAGGCTTTTACTCGTTTACCTTAGCAGTTATCGGTTCTTCGGCTGATATGGCCGGCCCACTGCCACTTCAGTTTGCTTCAGTTTTAAGTAATCCTATAGAAATAGACGGACGGACAGCGTAATATCAAATTATCTGAACTATGTCTTTGTGACAAAGTTTCTCCATGTCTTTCATTGAATAAAGTTAGAATTCGGCAGCGATGACATACGACCATCATCATCATCATCGTCATTAAGATCGGTTTGTGAACAATACTTATCTTTTTCAAAATATCCTGATATTGAATTTAGATTTTTGCTATTCCTTTCTGCCTGCATGTAAAATTTACAGAGATTAGTGATATGGAGATAGAGTTGTAAAATTAAATATATAACATTGAATACCCTGGGTATTAAAAATAAACTGGCCAAGTGCGAGTCGGATTCGCGCACGAAGTGTTCCGTACCATTATCTATACAACATTAGACATTAGCAAAAAAAAAACTTAAATATTTGTTTTATTCTGGTTTGAGTATTTGTTGTTATAGCGGCCACAGTAATACATAATCTGTAAAAATTTCAAGTGTCTAACTATTACGACTCAAGAGATAGAGCCCTGTGACAGACGGACGGACAGACAGACAGACAGACAGCGGAGTCTCAGAAATAGGGTTCCGTTGGCACTTTTTAGGTACGGAACCCTAAAAACTAAATAATAGTTACGAACCAGTAGAATTTTATGTAGGTACCTACATAATAAATCCCATTTTTTCCTTATCTTAAATTTCAGCTTTTTAGGATAAAAGGTTTGGTGTGTGCGTTGGTAAACAATAATTAAAAAAATAGGACAATGATGTAATGTTCACTTCGAAACACAGACAGACAGACAGACGGACAGACAGATGGACAGATCAACAGACGGACGGACGGATGAGCCGACGGAAAGGTACACAGACAGACTCACATACGCATAAAATTAACAACCTGTGTCACTCCTAACAGAGACAAATCTAACGATACCTCTTCTGATCTCTTTATCTCCTAACATGAGCTATTTCTCAAGACTCTGCTTCTAATTATCAATAAAATACTTATAAATTTTAAAGGTCATAGTAAAATTTTCGACTAAAGTACAGTTGGTACAACTTTATTCACCATCATCATCATCATCATCTCAGCCGTAGGACGTCCACTGTTGGACATAGGCCTCACCCACAGACCTCCAGTTGCTTCAACTGGCAGCAGCCTGCATCCACCGCGAACCTGCGGCTTTAACCAGGTCATCCGTCCATCTTGTTGGTGGACGTCCTACGCTGCGCTTGCCGATCCGCGGCCTCCACTCGAGAACTTTTCGGCCCCAACGGCCATCCGCTCTCCGTGCTATATAGCCCGCCCATTGCCACTTCAACGAGCTGATTCGCTTGGCTATGTCGGTGACCCTTGTTCTTCTACGTATCTCCTCATTTCTGATTCGGTCCCGTAGAGAAACCCCAAGCATAGCTCTCTCCATAGCTCGCTGAGCAACTCTGAGCCTATTTATAAGGCCTAAAGTAAAGCACCACGTCTCGGATCCATATGTCATCACTGGACAATAATGATGTAGTGTTCACTTCGAAACACAGACAGACAGAAAGACGGACAGACAGATGGACGGATCGACAGACGGACGGACGGATGGGCCGACGGAAAGATACACAGACAGACTAACATACGCATAAAATTAACAACCTGTGTCACTCCTAACAAAGACTTATTTTCTTGTCTCTGCTCTTGTCTTGTTGTTTGCTAAGATGCATCAAGGCCTTGTTGCATAGCGTGCGAAAGAAATGACCATACATACGCTCCAAAACCATAACCCCTGCCGTTTCTCACACTTATAAATAAAATAAAAAATCTTGAATCACTTCATAATAGAGTACATACAGTACATACTCGTACATATGCAGACAGACGGTGGGAAGCGACTTACTTCTATGGAGTGAAAATGTTCACGACGCAACTAAGAGTTAGGGAAATTTGGCATGTTTTCGTAGTAGGTTGCTGCAGACCACAAGTTTGGTACACACGATAAGCCATACTTTGGCCACCCAGTAGGAATTAAATTCTTACAGCCCTGCCTCTGGTGTTCTTGTAACAAATATTAATGTTTCTGACAAAAATGATAAAATAAACATACCCGTGTATCCAATTACATAGGTATTCTTTTCATCATCGAATCGTACATACATAAATAGTTTAAGAGTTGCACTCTTGCTAATTTCCTCTCGTCCGCCAACTTTTTGACTTCTTGATTTGTGTTCAAACCATAATTATTCAAACATAATTGCTTTTGAATATCAATCTCATTGACTTGACGTTGTGACAAAAATGTATTATAATGACGTTTAAATTTTACTTATCTAGCCAGTTATAATAATAAAAAAGGTACGAAAACTACTTCGATTGTGAAAACCTTTTTATTCACCGAGCCTAGATTTAGCGGCCGTAAAAATGCCGTGATATGTAGGAATTTATTTGAGCCTCACTGTAAAACTTGATATTCATACATACACATGCAATGTATGTTGAATGTAGACCTTATTTTTTAACTAATTAGTTTAGTGATTACACCTAGCACCTTTTATTGTGAGAATAAATATGCTTTATTTAAATTAGTGGCGCTACTGTCTACGTAAGAGTAAATAACTAATATCTGTTCAGAATTTGTAAGTTGAATTTAAACCACTTGTCCTAGATCGAAGCACCGCATTATAATGTATGTAAAGTATGCAATGTTATAATTTTTGCCGAGGACTGGGTCTGTTACTTAAATAATTATTATTTTAAATGACAATTTTAAAAGTAACTTACCTATTTTTCGTCTTACTTACAGTTTGCGTCCTTGCATTAATCAGAAATAATAGTTTAGGCGTTTCAACTTACGAAAATAACAGATTTAAAAACAAAAAAAGTAGATACTAGACTCAGAAACTTGAACTTGATCTCTCAGTGATCTAATGCTTTCTTCATTTAGTTGTCGTATTATCTGAGCCAAAGGTGATGGTCACGTGACACACGAAATAGTCGATACCTATTTACAATAGTTTGATTTTGTGACATTGACTCACGCACCCATATAAGATGTCACTACATGCTCGCTGCGAACACTGTCAGTTGTACTCATACAATGGTAAAATGCATCAAAATTTACTGCATCACGCTGCACTTTTGATGCAATAAAGTTACTTTTTTTTGGATTTTGCTTGAAGAGCATATCCATAATTTACTATTCTCAAAAAATCCTCTAAGAAAACATGTCCGTGGAAGCTATGCGGGGTGTCCGTAGGTTTGTATGGAAGAGCAACCCCCTTAAGCAAGCGATCTCAACCGTTACGGTCATTCCGGGCTTTGTTTGGGGGATTGATTTGGTCTAGTTTGTGTTGGTGTAGTTAAATGTATAAAGAATATAAACCATACTTAGCTACCCTGTCTGTTAGTCGTAAGGCTCTCTGCACATTATAAGAAAATTTCTAGTGTAAAAACTAACTGTTGCCCGCAATTCGGTTTGCGCAGAATTCGTTTGTCGCTATTCGTGGGGTGGGAACTGAGCAATTTTCCGGAATAAAAACTATCATTATGTCCTTCCCCGGGACTCAAACTACCCATCTGTATACCGAATTTCATCTAAATAGGTTCAGCAGTTTAAACGTGAAAGGTAACAAATAAACAAAATTACAAACCTTCGCATTTATAATAATTCAGGGTTTTTTTTAACTGCATATATAAAGCTCCAATATAAATGTAACTCCAACTTTTGCGCTCTTCGGAGGAAAACGAACATTTTGACCTCATGGTCCTGTCATTTTACTTTTGGCAAATGGCATCTTATAAAAAGGCACTAGAACTCCATTTTTTATTAATGGTTTGATATATTGAATGAACAAAGAAATAAACAATTTAAACATTAGAACTACAGCAAGACGATACAATAGCAATGACAGCATAAATTATTTTCTTTCTTTCTTTCAGTAACAAGTAATTTAATTCACAAACGGTAGGTAACTAACGTTATCGCTTTTCCCTCCAATAACTTTTCTTACTAAGCTCAAACAAAACGGTAATTCCTTGCTCTCTCTAGATCGAGCCATGCCCTCGGGACTTCTCTGGGCCCTAAAATCGATTGCTACCAATTTAAATGTGCTGATTCCGGTTCACTAGCATAATGAGCGTCGTAATTAGTCGACTCGAACCACTATCGATGATACTTAGCAGAAGAGACGACAGCTTCCCAGAAACCCCTTAATTTTGGTGCGTTTAGAGGAAAAGATTTCTAATTATGAGCTTTTGAAAATGTGATTGGACTACTTTGTCTGCACAAAATTAACACATACTACGTACAATTAACCGATTTGATTCCATGGCCACTGTAGAACCTTATCATACTAACCCGTACTACGAGATTACAATCAAACAATGAACTACAACAGACATTAATGTCTTAGTACACGTCGTAGACAGGCGACAAAAGACGACAAAACTATCCATATCCTGCAGGTATCGTGAAAGTTCTAAAGCTAAAAGTATCCCATTTCTGTCATCGCCATCGGATCATGGTTGGGTTGTGGATATTTACGCATCATTTAAATCCATAAAATTAAATCACAAACAAAACAGCAAAATGTCAAGTTATAAT
>NC_133494.1:14650463-14686433 GCF_025370935.1 Choristoneura fumiferana
TATAACGGCCAAGTTTGCTTGAGAATTATTAGTAGTTTAAGAGTAAATAGCTAGCCATAGAATTTTCTAACTGCAGGATCGATTGTGTAACAAAATATTTGAATGTTTGGCATGCAAATAACAAAGGTGGTACTCGCGAGGAATGCTCGTTCAAAGGTCGGAATTTGCTCTACCTAATCCACAAATTATGTACCTACCTATCGAGTGTAAAATTAGTACCTTTGAGAGGTGATTTTTCAGGCGGTTCAACCCTTTACCGTTCGCGGAATATAAATTAACGGCATCAAACGGCCTTTTTTTGACATATACGATTAAATATATTGATGAAATATAAAGTACTTTTGTTTTATACTTATAAATCGATGGCAGCAAAGTAGATACAGACATCTACATTTTTTCAAAAATGCTTTTTTTACAAAAAAATACTTATATCAACCATATCTACAAGTCTGTTAAAAAAATATTTCAAATTTCAAAATAATGAAGAAAATTTGGCACGTAAAAGAGAACATCTACACGAGCTTTTGAAAAAACATCGCCGTAGAAACAGACATTTGAATTTACCCGCTTTTACGTCGGAGCTTTGACAGGATGCTTGACACGTCAATGAAGTCATCAGTCACCTGTCACATTCGGATTTGACAAATTTTAAGAAAACAATGCAAGATACCTATGAAAATGAGTACCTGTGACACAATCATGTTATATTATAGTGTTAATTGTTGAAATATTAGCGCTGGTAATGAGATCGTAACCGTAGTAAATTAATTTTGTTTTGCGGTTACGGCCCGACGTAAACACGGACAAATGCCACTTTTAATGCCGTTTATTTCTTATTTCTATGAGCAAATGTTTTGTTTTTTCTTAAAATATTTAAACAAATAGATATATTATTAACATAATGAATTTATGTAGTCCTAAACTACTCAAGTTTCTATTGCTTGCAGCTTACCGCTTTTTTGAAACGACATGCCTGAACAGAGGCTGTATTGCCTAAGGTTTCTGGCGCTCGCTATCGCAATCAAATGACAGTTTTAGTATGTGAAATCTGTCATTTGATTGCGATCGCGAGCTTCAGAAATATTAGGCAATAGGGCCTCAGATCTTGACTGATGATGACGAGCAATCTGTTTTTTCCTAATAGGTAGAAGTAGTAACATAGCGATTCTATTATTGATTATCAGTCAATTCCATCGCTGGACAAAGGCGTGCCCTACAGAGCGCCGTTGCGCCCTGTCTTCAGCTAGAATCTAGCCGCTAGATACATCCAGCTTCTACCAGCAGCTTTTCGCAGATCGTCCCTCTACTTGGCCGGAGGGCGTCTTAAACTACGTTTGCCGAGACGCGGTCTCCACTCAAGAAGTCCAGCGGTTGTCGGTTCTTCACCTGATATGACCAGCCCACTGTCACTTCAACTTGCTATAATTCTCTGAGCTAAGTTCGATAACCTTAGTTCTGTGTCGGATAGTCTCGTTGCGGATTTTATCCTTCAGAGAAACTCCAACATAGCTCGTTCCATAGCCGCTGAGCTACCTTGAACTGGTGGATTAGCCGTACCATGAGTATCCACGTTTCAGGTCATATGTCATGACGTGTAGGATGAACTGGTTAAAAACTTCGTGTTCAAGACATTGCGGTATAAGTGACGAGAAAACTCGACGTAATTTTCCGAATGCTGCCCAGCCCAGCTGAATTCCCCTCTTGGCCTTCTTCTCATCTCAAAGTTGTTTCTACCTAACTGAAAATTCTGGCCGAGGTATATGTATCTATGTACTCCGAAACAAATTCAAGAAGATTTTCACTAACGATGATGGGCCTTTGATCAATGTGGCCATTGATGATAATTTTGGACTTATTCACATTCATTAAAGCATTATATTGTTTACTTTATACTATTAAGATTACAGTACACACTCATATTAAATATAATGACCCGGATAACTCACGGATACGGATACGGATACGCCCGAAACATGTCGAGCTAAACTCGATTTAAGACGTGAGTTATCCGGGTCATTATATTTAATACAGTACACACTGTTTTTTTTCTACAATTTATATTGTTATATTATTCTATATTTTTTGTAATTTCATTATTTGTACTTTGTACACACTGTTCATTTATTTAATAGTAATTTAATTACGTTCTAATGTAAAACTTTAAATAATTTTTTTACTACGAAAAAAATTAAAATAACAAAAAAACAATGTAATGTTTTTATTTTATTTTTAGGGTTCCTAGCTTTTTTTGTCCTTTTTTACGTCTTTTTTAATCGAAATAAATGAATTTATATGATAGACAGACATGAAGTTTAGTGGTAGATAACTCATTTAATAAAATGAATAAAATGATAAATGCAAAGTAAATAGAGACATCTGCAAAAAATAAAAAAAAAGGGTGTATACTCGTTGTATGTCGTTTAGATTATATCTAAATACTCTTATAAGTTTAAATTACCACAACTTATTCGATATTTATAATGGAACAGGCGTTTTTTCACTACAACGCATAAACGGATATCTGGCAGATGTCTTCCTCTACGTTTAAACTCTTTCAAAGTAAACAAATACATCTACATTTTTTCTGTAAAATAATGCTACAGCAAAAATATCTGTTAAACAATCACTAAAGAACATTATTTTAATGCATCATAGAAAATTTCATGTTAATCGGTCCATTAATTTCAAAGTTATCGATATTTTGTACTAAATACGCTCTCCTGTAAAATTGCAATTTTGTAGATGTCTTCTTTTACTTTGCTGCCATCGAAATAATGTATTTTCTACCATAATTATTAATAAGGGATTGTGATTTGTAAAAGTAACATTCACGCCTATTTTTTAGGCTTACTTATGTATATAGCATGCCTAGTTCTTCCGGCTCGGCTGTGTGTGACGCACGTCACAAATGTTTAAATTGAATACTTATATTTACCTGAACTTGCTCGCAAAAATTTGGTATTAATTTTTTTTAGAAATCACGCAATAGTGTAAGTCCGGATACGAGTGACGATTCTCAACAAAAACCTGTCACAAAAACAAACTTTGCGAAAAACATTACACGAGGAGGATTAACGAGTACATTCGAAATTCACTTCAGTTGACATCCATAAAGCGACGAAGTTGCGTAAAGCTAATACAGAAATTAACGTTTAAACACTTAATAGAAAAGTGCCAAAAATGTATAAAAAATTTGCATCCTTTAACTGTTATACCCACTTGCAGCTTAGCGGTAAAAGTGCTGGTTAAAACGAAATTCATAATTAAATGCGCTGAGCCAAGTGCCTACAGTTAACCGAGTAATACGGCCGTATTTCACTCGGTTAAATTAACATCACATTTACATTTAGTCTGTTTTTACCCTTCTCTGCTATCTTGGTGAAAACTGGAGCATCTAAGCTAAACCAAGTTAAGTCATTTTGCTAATAGTTAATATTTTAACTACTTTTGAATTTCGCCCGCAGCTGACTAAACGGAAACTAATAGGATGCTTTGTCATCCATCCGTCTGTCTGTCAATACCCTTTGCTAACACTAACATTCATAGTTTTTTTTTTTTCATCAAAGTTACTAACGTTCCAAAAACTCGTATAAGACTGAATCATCAGTAGGTAACGCAAACCAAACGCACACTAAATATTTTCTGATCAGTATGATCATTCTCTATGGTCTGGTCTGATGATGACACTGATGTCCTGTATTCCTTAGCAACCTAGGGCTTTAGTAAAGACTTTGAGTGGTGTTTTCAGGTCTGGCTGGCTAGTCTGTTTACTTTGAGTGCCATATTTTGAAATACCAAAACCTATGTTCTAAATTTCTTACGTATTCCACTGCACTCACGTAACGGTGTCAGGTTGGTACCTTAATTTCTTACTCAGTGTATTTACTTTACCAATATATTATTATTATTTTATTTTTTTATAAAACGAGGGGGCAAACGAGCAGACGGGTCACCTGATGGGAGCGATCACGTCGCATGGACCCGCAACACGAGGGGAATACAGGTGGTTGCCGACCTTTAAGGAATTGATAGGCGCGTTTTTTAAAGATCCCTAAGTTGTAACGCTCCGGGAATGTTGCCGCTGTAAGCTGATTCCAGATCTTCGTCGCGCATTATGCGCTTAACCCTTTTTATTTCCAGTTACACTTACACTTATATTACACCGTGTTCCCCGAACATAACCGTCTCACATTACAGCAATGGAAGGTGCCAAATATTTTCTATTCACACAGATTTGGGTAGTGTTAGTTGGTCACTTTTACTGTCAATTTAGATTCTGGAAAGTTAGGTACGGCGACGAGCAAAAGAATTAATAAATAAAAATAAATAAATATAACGGGACAATTCACACCAATTGACCTAGTCCTAAAGTAAGCTTAGCAAAGCTTGTGTAATGGGTACTGTACTGACCCCACACTTCGTGTATTAAACTTTGTGAATTTATTTTAATCATGAGTAACCTCTTTGGGAAATTTTTTTTGTTTGAAAGTTGATAGCAAGAATGTCAGGAAGAGAAGAGGATTGGGTTGTCAAGTGTGATGGAAAGAAAATATGTGCTAACCAAAATAAATAAAATTAAATGTGAATTCTTTGATAACGCAATGAAAAGGCCTAGAAATCCATATATTAACTTAAAGCGAATACTAAATAATGGAGTACGGAGTTTTCAAATAGTTTCAGTGAAATCTAAATAAAATCTAGTTTGACAGCCGTTGTATAGTCGCATAGCGAGGTCCCTACGTATACGATTTCAAACTCCGAACAAAACATAACACGCGGAGTTATAATCAATGGTTGCTGCTGATGTGATCAATGGATTACTATGCCTTATTGTTGTGATAGAAGTGTAAATAGGTGTCCAATAGTGCAAGGCTGTGTATGCTGCTGCCGTGAGTTATTTACAATTGTTTTTGCCCTTTAATATTATGAGTGGCTACGGGAAGGATAGTGACAGTTGCTGTCATCATGACGAGAGGAGGAGGGACTGGTTGAAGACTATGAAGAGGCGCAAGCCTGGATGATGGCGTGTAAGTTGAATTTTAATTGAATTAAATAAATGTGATTTTATTGAAATATAATAATTATGAAAACGAAAGACAAATTACTCGAGATTTAATGGAATAGTAAAGCATTGCTTTTAACTAATTGCTCGAGCTTGCTCCGCGGTTAATATGCCCCAAAATACATAAAGCTTTGAATTGTGCGGTTCCTACAATAATATTTAATTTCATGCTGGCGCCGACGTCCAACGTGATGGAGATATCCTGGCTGGCTGTGTGGTGTGATGTGCAACGGGACGTGATTGGAGTATTGGCGTGCGGTCCGAGTGCTGATGGCGTTCCTGGATGTCCCTAGCTAAGTCCTTTCCCTATCCTAGTAGGTAATGTGTGACGACGTAACATCGTAGGAACGGTGAAGAGTATGGCGGGATCCTACCATTGTTATTGTACTCTGATTTGATCTAACTTTACAATTTATCGAGAGGAGTAAAGTACAGTTGGTCATAATTATATCATGATCTCCACGTAATTTGACATTTGTTGACATAATTTTAAAAAATTGGAAAACAGCATTAAGACATAATGTCTATGACATTTTAATAGAATATTTTTTAAATCAAATCGAAATGGGACCGCGACATTCTTGAGGCCTCATTGCAAATCGGTCTTTGGTTCTATACGAACGTATACAATAATTTTATAAATAATTTATCCGTGTTCTAATTTTAAACATTCAAAATATAAAGAATAAATAACAATAGTCTAAATTCAAAATAACTAAATTTAAATATTTGAAATTTAGAAGTCAGATTTAAAAGAATCGAATCTATTCGAATACGAGTTACTATTATTCTGTTTCGCTGGTGATACGTTGTGCTACGAAGACATCGATTTGATGATTAAACTTAATAAATATTACCTTCAATTGATTTAAAAATATATTGCCATTGACTGTACCGGAACTACCACCATTACGTGAATATTATAGTGACAAGCTATTATTTTTACGAAATCATCCGAAGCCTGTAAGTGATAAATAGATTATTATCCATTTTGGTAGATCTTAGAATCAAATATAGAGGCTCTAAGATTAACGTGATTGGGATATTAATATTTAGCTTCAACCTAATTTATAACCGCTTATATTTTCTCAGTGTTTCTTCCAATTTGTCCTTTCGTATTTGGCCTAACTTATCAAACAAATCTATTTGGAACTAGAGTGGGGTTGTTTCACGGTCTCCATGGGAACTAACTTCATATCCGAACTCTCATCTATCCTATAACCTTACTAATTCTATTAAGGAGACTAGTAATGGAAATACAACTCATCACATCTATACTTATTATTGTACTCGGTTGACACTTATTGAATGAAGGTAAGCGCGTGACAGGCGTGAACTTTGTTCTAGTTGACTGAGTATTAATGGTCGGTATTGCGGGCAGTAATCCAAGACACGCTAGGATCTACAGACTATACAAACCATTATGGCTGATGCTTTACAATGGAGTCTGTAGATTATTCTAAATTGTGTTTGGGGATCGAGGTCTCCAAATACATGTGGTCACCAGGGGTCAACTTCACCTCTGGCCGCTGAATGTTGCTTCCTCTTTGTCGGACTAACCACCCGGCAACCCGGATTTCGGTCCGATGGGGTGCATACTTACTCACTTGGTAATAGGGCCAAAGTGGGGTTGCGGTTAACAATGTCCCGTGACTAAAAAGTGGCGTTGGGTGTCCTTGTGAGACATGTGGGGGAAGGAGACCCTCGCTTCTGGTAGTGGACGTAAATTGTGAAGCGCACCATAATAACAAACATTATTTTGAGTTGTTCTTCCTGACGCTAGTCTGTTAGGGAACGGGGAGTAGGAGACCGTAGGTGCGTAGGATAGTCACTCCGTGGAAATTATAGGCATTAATAAAAACCTGCTCCGGGAGTGACTATAACATTTTCAGTCCTCTTAGCCATTAGAAGACTAGAGACGTACGTAACTGACGAGCGACCTTAAATAATTTCCCACGTAAGGTGCCGGAGCAGGCCGCAGGGAGGTGACCAGCAAGAGGGCGAACCTCATGGATCACGGCGGAGGAGGGGCCGGGTCGTCACGGAAAAAGCACCTCTTCTCTTAATAATATTATTAAGGAATATAAGCGTTACTAAGCAATTGTCATAATAACCTTAACTGTATAAAAATTTAATCTTAGAGTCTTCATATTCCAACTCTCCTTTCTTTAAATATATATACTTATATATATACAATGAGTAGTTCACTTAATTAGAGCCTAGGGCTACCGTGGATTCATACAACTTAGGGTTCTTACCAGTAGACGATGGCCGTAATTATACTTAGATAAAAGTATATAAATAAAAATATAGTGCCTACCCCTATTGGGAACAGTACAAATTGGTGCCGTGACCAGGATATTGAGTCTCAAGTAACTGCTCGTTGAAAGAAAAAAAAAAAAAAAAAATTTTTTTGCTATTCATTGTTACAAAATTGCAGGTTCGAGATGATCCAAACCGGCAAGGAGGCACGTACTAAACCGAAGGCTACCGGAGCAACACCAGGAATAGTTAAAAGGACGACACCTGCTACTGATCATTCGGCTGCGGTGGCATTCACGATGAGGAGTATGCGGAGGACGATTGGACAATTACACTCAGAGATATCAGGACTGCAAGGGAGATTGCACGATGACCCGATATGGGATAAGGTTGGTAGAGCGAGTCCTCAATCCGCGATATACCCAGTGATAGATGGAAGGTTGGATAAGCCCAAATACCCCGGAAGGTACGACGTACATCCAGTTACCTTTATAGAAGACCTATTTTCATACTTAAGAAGATTGCCGACAAAAGAGCATGTAGTCGATAATATTATAGGGTGTTTAGAAGGAGATGTCAGAAGGTGGGCGAGAATTTATAAGGATCGTTGGGACAACGAGGAAGATTTTAAAGCTGACTTCATGGATACTTATTGGGGAGAACCAGAACAAAATCAGTTAAGACGGAATATAGTGTGTGGGGTGTGGGAGAAAACTGCGTACAAGTCCATGATGGGGTATTTCATCTCATTAGCAGGACAAGCAAGGATGCTGAGCACACCCTTGATGGAAAGTCAATTGGTTAACGACTTGATGCGTCACTTTCCTAGGGAAGTACAATATGTTTGGAATATGAAGAAAGGAAACACGATAATTGAAGCCACAGAGTTCCTGAGGGATCTAGACAATGTAGATAAACAAGATCGTTGTTTGGAGAATAAGAATACCAGCCAACCTCTGTCAGGGGTGAAGCGAAGCATGGTTATGATGGTGAGACCAGAATCTGGGGGCAAAAGATCGAAGATTATTGCTAGCCTAGGAGTGGGTAAAGAGGAAGAAATGAAAAAGGGAACGGAAGGTAAATTAGATAGGCCAGGAGTAGGTTTTATCCCTGAAGACCCAGAGCGTCAGCTACCGGCTATTTTCAACAAATTTCCTGATTTGTCTCCGAGGGTAGGAGGTTATCCTGTGATAAATGAACATATACAAAGCTTTATCACAGCGTCACTGTTTGATGAAGGAGTTTCCTTTGAAAGAGTAGGTCATAAAGTTAAGGCTGAAATTTGGATAGAGATTTTAGGGATTAGGACACGCTGTTTGATAGATACCGGGAGTGAGGTTAGTTGTATATCAGAGGAATTATTTGAATCGTTTCAGTTGAGAGGGAATACTAGATTTCCTTCATTACCGGTAAAACCTATACAGATAAAAGGGGCGGTAGGGCAAAAGAGCTTAAAAATACAACAATTATGTTCCATAGAGATAGCGATCCAAGGTGTAAGTTTCGATACAGGATTGTTAGTTGTACCTAGGTTGACTGTACCGGTAATCCTCGGGTTCGACTGGTTGTTGTCAAATAAAGCTACTATTAAATTGCAGGACCCTAGTTCATTAGTCTTAGAGTTGGGGGGGGGGAGTATTACAGTGTCTTTCATTGATGAAGATCAAGTGATAGTAGATGTTAGGTCATTACAGGAAGAGAAGTTGTGGTACCCGAAAGTAATGTACGTAGGTATGCAAGGTAATAAGGAACTAGAAGGAAAATTTGAAGAAATTATTCAACTACAAGATAGGGATAATGAAATAAGAGATATTAAGAATAGATTGTTAGATCCAGAATTAGGAAAGACTAGTGACCGATTAGTGCGGACGGCCGATCGTTGTACAATAGTGGGTGGAATTTTGTATTTTAATAGACTGGGTAGTAAGAGCAAAGTATTGTATTTGCCAGAAATTTTACAAATGGAAATGTGTAGGCAGGTCCATTTAGAACTGGGACATTTGGGGGCGTTCAAAGTGATAAAATATTTGCAGGATAGATTTTATTGGTTGAGAATGGGGAAAACTGCTAAGAAAGTTGTTAGGAACTGTCATATTTGCCAATTGTCGAAAACAGATAATGTTAAGTATGTAAGAGAGAGCAAATCAATTATAGTCGATAATCCGGGAGATTTAATTATGACAGATCTCTATGGGCCGATACCAGAGTCCGAAGGGGGTATTAAATACATATTCGTTGTGCAAGACTCTTTCTCAAAATATACAAAGTTGTACGGGTTAAGGGCTGCTACAGCTAAAGCAGTAGTGGCGAAAGTTCGAGATTTTACATTGACAATAAAACCAAGACGGTCATGACTGGACGAGAAAGGCAGTTTATAGGAAACGTTTGGAAATTAGGTATGCGTAATATAGGGGTAAGGACGATCTACACTTCGATTAGGAATCCAAGGCCGACTGTAGCCGAATGTGTTAGTAAACAACTGAGGAGATTCTTTAGGATTTACGGTTCTGGACAGCGTAAAACCTGGGGACGTTGGTTGAAGAGAATTGAAGAACTATATAATAATGCTTTTCACTCAAGTACGGGTTCCACTCCTAATAAACTCCTATTCGGGAATTCAGTATGATCACAAAAGTTGTGTTTTAGTATTAGAGAGTTATATGGTTTTGGCTCAGATCAACTAAAGGTAAAGATGGAGCGCGGTCAGATGCCCGGTGAGTCCGGTCTTATAAACAATGTGTCTTAGGTTTTATTTGATCTGAGGGTTATAGTAACTTGTTGTCAGTTTTGTGTTGACATGTGAATAGGGAACTTGCTTATAGTTGTGAAAGGGATAAATAATTTCACGAACAATATTGAGTTGTAAAATATTGTAATAATTTTAGATTATTATTAAGGTGGTTTAGAATGCGGATAAAATTGGATGTATTGATTTGTAGAATTACTAAAAGTTACTGAAAATATTTTGGTGTTTCATTGTAATTAGAAGTTAGTTATAGGGAAGTATAGTCTGGGGGGGAGGTAGATGGGGGTGAGGTAATTGAATAGCTATTGACAGTTGAATGAATGATCATTAGGGATAGGGAGGTTAACGTGTTATGAGTTGGGACAGAATAGATGATGAACTAAGTATACAGGGTGTGTGTAATTGAGGTATGGACGAAATATACAGGGTGTGGAAATGTGATTGCGCTTAAAATAAATTAACTTTATGAATATTTTATGATGAGTATAGAATTAAATCTCGATTTAATAGAATGAAATAGAGATTTAAGGGGGGAATTGTACTGACCCCACACTTCGTGTATTAAACTTTGTGAATTTATTTTAATCATGAGTAACCTCTTTGGGAAATTTTTTTTGTTTGAAAGTTGATAGCAAGAATGTCAGGAAGAGAAGGGGATTGGGTTGTCAAGTGTGATGGAAAGAAAATATGTGCTAACCAAAATAAATAAAATTAAATGTGAATTCTTTGATAACGCAATGAAAAGGCCTAGAAATCCATATATTAACTTAAAGCGAATACTAAATAATGGAGTACGGAGTTTTCAAATAGTTTCAGTGAAATTAAATAAAATCTAGTTTGACAGCCGTTGTATAGTCGCATAGCGAGGTCCCTACGTATACGATTTCAAACTCCGAACAAAACATAACACACGGAGTTATAAGCAATGGTTGCTGCTGATGTGTTCAATGGATTACTATGCCTTATTGTTGTGATAGAAGTGTAAATAGGTGTCCAATAGTGCAAGGCTGTGTATGCTGCTGCCGTGAGTTATTTACAATTGTTTTTGCCCTTTAATATTATGAGTTTCAGCGGACTGAGTGGCTACGGGAAGGATAGTGACAGTTGCTGTCATCATGACGAGAGGAGGAGGGACTGGTTGAAGACTATGAAGATGCGCAAGCCTGGATGATGGCGTGTAAGTTGAATTTTAATTGAATTAAATAAATGTGATTTTATTGAAATATAATAATTATGAAAACGAAAGACAAATTACTCGAGATTTAATGGAATAGTAAGCATTGCTTTTAACTAATTGCTCGAGCTTGCTCCACGGTTAATATGCCCCAAAATACATAAAGCTTTGAATTGTGCGGTTCCTACAATAATACTTAATTTCATGCTGGCGCCGACGTCCAACGTGATGGAGATATCCTGGCTGGCTGTGTGGTGTGATGTGCAACGGGACGTGATTGGAGTATTGGCGTGCGGTCCGAGTGCTGATGGCGGTTCCTGGATGTCCCTAGCTAAGTCCTTTCCCTATCCTAGTAGGTAATGTGTGACGACGTAACATCGTAGGAACGGTGAAGAGTATGGCGGGATCCTACCATTGTTATTGTACTCTGATTTGATCTAACTTTACAATTTATCGAGAGGAGTAAAGTACAGTTGGTCATAATTATATCATGATCTCCACGTAATTTGACATTTGTTGACATAATTTTAAAAAATTGGAAAACAGCATTAAGACATAATGTCTATGACATTTTAATAGAATACCTTTTAAATTCAAATCGAAATGGGACCGCGACATTCTTGAGGCCTCATTGCAAATCGGTCTTTGGTTCTATACGAACGTATACAATAATTTTATAAATAATTTATCCGTGTTCTAAATTTTAAACATTCAAAATATAAAGAATAAATAACAGTGGTCTAAATTCAAAATAACTAAATTTAAATATTTGAAATTTAGAAGTCAGATTTAAAAGAATCGAATCTATTCGAATACGAGTTACTATTATTCTGTTTCGCTGGTGATACGTTGTGCTACGAAGACATCGATTTGATGATTAAACTTAATAAATATTACCTTCAATTGATTTAAAAATATATTGCCATTGACTGTACCGGAACTACCACCATTACGTGAATATTATAGTGACAAGCTATTATGACGAAATAATCCGAAGCCTGTAAGTGATAAATAGATTATTATCCATTTTGGTAGATCTTAGAATCAAATATAGAGGCTCTAAGATTAACGTGATTGGGATATTAATATTTAGCTTCAACCTAATTTATAACCGCTTATATTTTCTCAGTGTTTCTTCCAATTTGTCCCTTCGTATTTGGCCTAACTTATCAAATAAATCTATTTGGAACTAGAATGGGGTTGTTTCACGATCTCCATGGGAACTAACTTCATATCCGAACTCTCATCTATCCTATAACCTTACTAATTCTATTAAGGAGACTAGTAATGGAAATACAACTCATCACATCTATACTTATTATTGTACTCGGTTGACACTTATTGAATGAAGGTAAGCGCGTGACAGGCGTGAACTTTGTTCTAGTTGACTGAGTATTAATGGTCGGTATTGCGGGCAGTAATCCAAGACACGCTAGGATCTACAGACTATACAAACCATTATGGCTGATGCTTTACAATGGAGTCTGTAGATTATTCTAAATTGTTTTTGGGGATCGAGGTCTCCAAATACATGTGGTCACCAGGGGTCAACTTCACCTCTGGCCGCTGAATGTTGCTTCCTCTTTGTCGGACTAACCACCCGGCAACCCGGATTTCGGTCCGATGGGGTGCATACTTACTCACTTGGTAATAGGGCAAAGTGGGGTTGCGGTTAACAATGTCCCGTGACTAAAAAGTGGCGTTGGGTGTCCTTGTGAGACATGTGGGGGGAAGGAGACCCTCGCTTCTGGTAGTGGACGTAAATTGTGAAGCGCACCATAATAACAAACATTATTTTGAGTTGTTCTTCCTGACGCTAGTCTGTTAGGGAACGGGGAGTAGGAGACCGTAGGTGCGTAGGATAGTCACTCCGTGGAAATTATAGGCATTAATAAAAACCTGCTCCGGGAGTGACTATAACATTTTCAGTCCTCTTAGCCATTAGAAGACTAGAGACGTACGTAACTGACGAGCGACCTTAAATAATTTCCCACGTAAGGTGCCGGAGCAGGCCGCAGGGAGGTGACCAGCAAGAGGGCGAACCTCATGGATCACGGCGGAGGAGGGGCCGGGTCGTCACGGAAAAAGCACCTCTTCTCTTAATAATATTATTAAGGAATATAAGCGTTACTAAGCAATTGTCATAATAACCTTAACTGTATAAAAATTTAATCTTAGAGTCTTCATATTCCAACTCTCCTTTCTTTAAATATATATACTTATATATATACAATGAGTAGTTCACTTAATTAGAGCCTAGGACTACCGTGGATTCATACAACTTAGGGTTCTTACCAGCAGACGATGGCCGTAATTATACTTAGATAAAAGTATATAAATAAAAATATAGTGCCTACCCCTATTGGGAACAGTACAGTACTAAGCAACGGATAAATATAATTATGTAGATAGATACATACTTAAATACATATTAAACACCCAAGACCCGAGAACAAACATTCGTATTTTTCATACAAATATCTGCCCCGACACGGGAATCGAACCCGGGACCTCAAGCTTCGTAGTCAGCTTCTCTAACCACTAGGCCATCTGGTCGTCCAAAAGAAGGAGAAGTGTTAAGTACAAATGCGACCACAACGCCCTAAAGTAGTAGGTTTTCACCGTTATATTTTGGAGTCTTAGGGAAGCCGTGGTGGCCTAGTGGTTTGACCTATCGCCTCTCAAACAGAGGGTCGTGGGTTCAAACCCCGGCTCGCACCTCTGAGTTTTTCGAAATTCATGTGAATTACATTTGAAATTTACCACAAGCTTTGCGGTGAAGGAAAACATCGTGAGGAAACCTGCACAAACCGGCGAAGCAATTCAATGGTGCGTGTGAAGTTCCCAATCCGCACTGGGCCCGCGTGGGAACTATGGCCCAAGCCCTCTTGTTCTGAGAGGAGGCCTGTGCCCAGCAGTGGGACGTATATAGGCTGGGATGATGATGATTTTGGAGTCTGAATATTTTGGTTTCAATTATTCCGAGTAGGTACAACAATGACGTCTCAGTTTCTCAACTTCAATTATGTTAGTATTATTCAACGTTACTTTAATCAATATTCATAAAGCCACTTGATTATCTATGTAAATTCATTAATTCAAATGAAGTATTCATTCAGTTAACAGCCAAATAAGAAATCACATGCGAAAATTCAAATTCAAGGGCGTCAAGTTAATATTTGATTGATAGCTCAAAACACGTCAATTTATGCTACTTCACATTAATGCATAATTGACACGACTATAAACTCCAATGCGACTCGTATTACAATCTATATTAGTTTGGCATTTTGTACACCAGTTGTATTTGTAAGTTTGTTAATAAAATTTATAGATTTGTCACATACATCAGTTGGTGTTGCCATAGATGTGCTAATTAGATAAATCAATTTTCGTTTATTGCTAGTAATTTAACTACATTTTTGGACTGATGCTACCAGATCGTGTTGATGTGCGGATAAGTCGCTAGGTCTACGGATAAATTTACAATAGGGTATTGGCAACGATAATGGACGTCTTGTCAAATAAGTTTTTAGTTTAGTTGAATGCAAATATTTTGGCTGCTAGTATTGCCATTAGTTTTACATACAAATAATAAAATTCAAACCAAATTGGGTCGGTTTTTCGAATATGAGCTTTACGATGAAGGAAAACATAGTGACACCTGACACACTTGTGAAGAAATTCAATGGTATGTTTGAAGTTCTCAATCTGCACTTGACCCGCGTGCGAACTACAGCGCAACGCCTTTCATCCTAAGAGGAGGCCTGTGCCCTGCAGTTAGGATCTATATAAATATAAACCGAGATGATGATGCGTACAAAAATGGCGTATAATGAAGTAGGTACAATACTTATAAGGTGCAGTTGTATCAGTACCTACGTATCCGCGCCGTGATTGACTTAGTAAATGAGTAGACTGATGTACATAAGTATTGAAGGCTACTTTACCTACTTTTATGTATGTACATACTACGTTTGCATCCCAGGGGAACTTTGCTCTTTACCGCGATAAAAAAATAACGAGTAAGAGCCTAGAGAAGTTAATCAAATGTAGCTTCCTATTTATTAGCAAAAGAGTTTGTATAGGCATAGGTTTAGTCGTTTCAGAGATTTATTTCTTATACATACTTAAAAACAAATATACGCCAATCAAAAGTCAAAATATCTTTATTCAATTTAGGCTATAACAAGCACTTATGAATGTCAAAAAAAATCTACCACCGGTTCGGAAAAACCTTTGTTGAGAAGAATCCGGCAAGAAAATCAACGAGGTATATTTTTTTCAATATTCACGTATTTATTAATATTATTGCTTACAAAACTGTCATAATCACCGTGGATAGCATAAAACAGTATCCACAGATTGAACGGGGGTAATATGATATTTTTAATGGTTCTCAATTAAGGTCCATCAATGGCCATTACTTTAAGATGCTATCATATTTCCATTCATATCAGATCAGTAAGTACAGTTCGATTTTTCTGCTCCCATTTAAGTCTTAGGGTGCATTTCTCTTGAGATGCGGAGAAGCGGGGACGTGCATAATCCGATCAACGTTACAATATGTACAATATGACTAGACCTTATACTACAGCCTTTGCCAAAAGTAAAGTTTTTGAGTACATCACCCTATAAAAAGTATAGATCCAAAAAATGTGCATCCAAATTGTATATAACATTTACAAATTATTAGTAAACACACATACGTAGTTTTATTCACAATAAATGGCATGCTGGTTCGCAATAAAACAAAACCTGTAATAAAAAACTTAAAACCTTTTTTTTATCGGTTCTGGATCGCTTACATCGAACTTAAACACATACGCCAGTAAAAAAATATTGTTTTTGTTTCTTGCAAGAAAAAAAATGTATATTATCCTTTTAATTTGCCAAAAAAAGAGAACTTACGTTATTGTGTACATACAACCGTAGCCAAAAGTGCATTTTAAAAGAATTATATATTTTTTTTGGCTTGAAAATCTAAAAGTAAAATTGGCAAAAATCGAATACCTAGTCTTAAAGATCATTCATTTGATACCTAATTTGTAACTTATTAACATTCCCAAGCTAGATATCAACCAGCTATCAATTACTCGCCCAACTCTTACTAATACATCAACCGAAGCATATTTTAACGCAACCGGATACTCAGCTCCTGCCGTCAAATTGCAAAACACTGTAACTCGAGTTACCGCGTTAACTTCGAAAAGGAGGAGGTTATCAATTCGGTTGTATATATATTTTTTATGTTTATTACCTCAGAACTCAGTCATTTATGAACCGCTTTGAAAATCAATTTTTGCGTTCGTACTTATAGAAATCCCTTCAATTAGGTTCCATAAGCACCAAATCAGGATCTGATGATTGAGTCTTAAGGAAATCGAGGAAACTCTTCAAATATCGTAGGGACACCTAAGTATAGTAAATTGGATATAATACATACCTGGCTTAGGCAGCAATCAGTCGTATAATAGCCACTTACAAATCAATAGGCATTAGTGGTAACGTAAACGTCCCTTGAATACATCGCAGCAGCTTAGACCCATGTGAAAGGTAATCTACATAACGTCATGGAAACCAAATCACCTGAGAATTGGAAGTATTGGTTCTAGGTGTCTGCAGAATGGATGTGTCGGATTTAATCCTTGTCGCTGCGGTAAGGGAAATGGTTCGCTTATCTGTTTAAATAATGTTTTCTGATTCAGCCGGAGGAACTCGATTTTCGACCTTCGATTTTTAACCTGGTTAAATCAGCCGTTTCCAACCGAAGCAACTAGAGGCCTAAATATGGGGGAGGCGTTAATCAACAGTGGACGTCCTATGGCTGATATGATGAAGATGAATCTGAAGCCGTCTTCCCTGCCCCCTGAGTATGGCATATAGTACAAGCTCCTAATCCTAACATGATCCTAATGAAACTTACCTAATAAACTTGCGTGAAGTTGAAAATCCCAATAAATAAGGGCAAGTCTCGGGAGGCTCCGAGCTACGAAAAGCGAACGTTGGCCTTTGTTCCCAATGAGACATTGGGACTGCAAAATATAAAATGATATGTATATGTCGGCGGCTGATCGTAAAATCCGCCAGATCACGAAATTCCTAGGCATATCATGAAATGGCGCCATTTTATGATATGCCTAAAAGTTGGCCAGGCATATCACGATGTGCCTGAGAAACAATACGGCAGATCGATTGGAGCAATGCATTCGTCGATATTCCTACCTTTATACCGAGCAAATCTGTACTATTAGTTATTCTGTGGTACAAATTTACTTAGTTTTCATTAGATTATATCAGTAGCTTAGAATTTCTCAACAGATTTTCGTGGAATTATCTGAGCAGTTTCGATAGTTCCAAGGTTTTTTTTGTCAATTCAGTATCCTATTTATTCCATAAAAACAATCAATAACCATTAATTAGAAGTCAAATTAAATTTAAATTAAATTATGAATAAAATTAATAAAATAATAATAAATATCACTAAAAAAACAGTTATACAAGAAATAGTTATTCAGTATTAGATTTATTTCAAATCGGCGGGAAATGGGGGATGAAAAGAGTATTTTTTTACATAATATTGACCCGTGATTGCCTCCTATCTCACATGATCAAAAGTGCAGGTGAAGCCAAACGTATATGCCACTGGTTCAGTAACAGCCTATTTACTCAAGCCTTGAAGTTATATTGAATAAAGTGGAAAGGATTAAGGAGGAAGTGGATCTTGTCGATGAATTCGGACTCCAAAGGTGAGGCGAGACGAGAATTGAAATTTGTATGGCAGCGCCCGCGGCGGCCCGTGGCGGCTCGCGGCGGGCGCGCGAGAATGCATACAAATTTCAATTCTCGTCTCGCCTCGTCTCGTCTCGTCTCGCCTCGCCGGTGGAAAATCACCATAATGCGAGTATTGATCTGTTCGATATCTTCTGTTAAAACCTACAAAAGCATGGCTTAGCAACAGGATTAAGAAGATTAAGACGAAGAAAATCAATTTCCGCGTATCAAACAATATCATCGTCTAAGTATAGAAACACTTAACCTGTTTTCGAGCTTCCATCAACCGGGTAAATTAACGAATGGACGCTAAAATTTCGATGCTAGAACAACAAGAACTTTTGGTCATAAATACTCAGACTGTCTGTGTTTTTGTCACCAATTTTGGCGCGGCGCTAATTTATCTTTTGTGGTAAACAACACGGATTGGGTCTTAGGAAAACAAGACTAAGGGGCTGTTTCACCATCCATTGATTAGCGTTAACCGACGGTTAAATGTGATGCCGTCTCCGTCTATTCGAACAAAACGAATAGAGACGGCATCACCCTAACCGCCATTGCAGTTAACACTAATCAATGGATGGTGAAACAGCCCCTAAGTAATGGCGTCTAGGTGACGTACAAATAATTGTGCATTATTGTCGAGGTCAGAAAATGAAGATTACTGGCCGACGTACATATAGTAGAAGCAACTGAATGGCGTATCAGAATTTCACAGTCACTTTTACAATGATTGCTTTGGCAGATGTATGTCTGATATGATAATTTAAATAATTAAAACAAATACTCGTATAGGTAATAACTTTATAATATTTTTCGCAACTTTCTTAAAAAATATTATAGTATACGTATAGTTAAACCGTTCTGAAGATAAACGGGAACATTAGATGGAGCGAAAAATGATAACTGTAGCGCCACCTATTGGATAAACGCCATTGACACCTATCAAAGAACTAATCCCAATAAACTCGAAACCCATTACAGAAAATCGCATCTAAATTGGTCTGATCATTCTGAAGATAAATGGGAACATTCGTTAGCGCAGGAACAAACAAATTGAACCTTCTGCGTTCCGCCGTGGGTAAAAATAGACGATAATGTACTAGAAAAAAGTATATATTTAATTACAAAAAAAAAAAACGGGACAATTCACACCAATTGACCTAGTCCAAAGTAAGCTTAGCAAAGCTTGTGTTATGGGTACTAAGCAACGGATAAATATGATAACATAGATAGATAATAAAACATATTAAATACATATTAAACACCCAAGACCCGAGAACAAACATTCGTATTTTTCATACAAATATCTGCCCCGACACTCAAGCTTCGTAGTCAGGTTCTCTAACCACTAGGCCATCTGGTCGTCAAATAATAAACAACTGCCGTCAAAAATCTGGTAGTCAAGTGAGAATGCGAGTGAATCTGACAACTGACAAGATTGGATTAAGTGCGTCAGAAAAACCTATATAAGCCTGCAAAGCCTGCACAGGATTCTGGAAAAAAATAATGGCACTGTGTCCCCGCACTGGGCCCTCACTCTGGGAGGAGGCCCGTGCCTTGTATTATGACCTATGTAGTGGGATGGGAGATATATAAATGTCCTATCCTACATATTCTTAATGTGAAAGTTTGCGAAGATATTTGGATGCTTGTTACTCAATTACGGAATAACGGTAGAACCGATTTAAATGAAATTCGGTATACAGATAGTTTGAGTCCCTGTTTTTATCCCTGAAAATTGCAAAGCTCCCGCGGGATATCGTTAAACGAATTCTACGCGTACGGAGTCGCGGGCAACAGCTAGTAATTAATAAACTGTTAGAAAATTTTGAAGGTATAGCAACAGGTAGTCTTGCCCAGTATTTCATCAAATTGGAAAAATAAGGTACAGTAAAAATACAAATCGCTCAACATTTTTAAGCATAATAAATATTTGATTTTCCACATCGGCTTCGGTTATTGGTTCTATAAAATTTAAGAGCGGGTATTTACAACAGGCTTCATACGCTTTTGATTTTATACAAAACCTTTTAGGTGTTACGCATGATAAGCAATAAAATGTAAATAACATATCAGGATTCATTTATGACAATTTTATTGAGGAAAAAATAACAGAAAGGAAAGTATGAGTGAGGCAGGTATAGTCATAGATGCTACTGTGACGTGACAATGATCATTATACTTATACCACAGCTTATTTACGACTGTGCTGGTTTTGTGGGCGTCTTCAAATTGATATTGTCTAAAAAAAACACTTTTTTTTGTATTGAGGATAAATTAATATATTACTGACACACCAATTCTTATTTCGTAAATTTTATCTGTCTGCATACGTTGAGCACCAGCATTATTTTATCTTTATCTGTGGTGAAGTTTATAGTAAACTGTCACCAGCTAGTGTCAATGTTCAAGAGTTGCACTTAATTGGGATAGCGACATCTGTTGAGAAATAAACTAAATAAAAATCTAAATTATCTTCAACGAAACTTAACAACCTAATAAAACTGCGTTGAATACAACGGGTAAATGCACACAAAGTTGTTGTCAAATTCACACACACTTTTTTAGAACTGGAAGTAAATAGGTACGTACATTCCATTATCGAAACCGATTGTCAACGTTTCTGATCACAAAATAAAAAAACGTTCCAATACATTTGTTTAAAATTAAAGGCTGGATATATAAAAAAAAACAATCATTTATTATCTAACAATGTGTTTAGAGTTGTTGACGAATCCTCCTTTTAAGTTTAACACTTGTATTAGGAAGTATTCGCTCTTTCGTACAAGGTCGTGATTATGCTAAAAAATAAATTCTAGAGTTAAATTAACTACAACTAGATAATAAACTAGAAAAATTACAACAGTAGATGTTTGTGTTTACATGTGGGTATTAAATTAGTAATAGTAATATGTATATAGTTTTAGGTTTATAACAAGAGTGTGTTTGAGCGTGTGTGTGATATGTGTGGATAAAATGAGTCCGTAAATTCTCTTTCGAGGTACACATGATGCTAATGTACTAGTAAGATTTATTCTGTTTCCTCGTAGCTTTTACCTTTCAACCAAATAGATATTTGTCTTTTACATGCTCCATATTATGTTTTATTATAGATTTTAGTTGTTCTGTTAATCTTGTTATATAGATAAATAGATATGAAAATATATCTCAAAATATTTTAATTTCATGGCGACTTTTGCTTTGAATTAACGTTGAACGCAATATGGTGGCGTTATGATTTGCAACCCGCAATCAATGCCTTCATTTCGTTCTTCCTGTACCCAAGAAAAATGGAAAAATTCAGGGAAACGGCAGTAAATCAAATAATTCCACGGCCAAAATGTGCAGAATAAGCTTAACTGTGTTTACTTCTTTAATTAAAATCTTGCTTCAATTCCACTTTAAAAGGAAGCGAAATGCAATAACATAAACATTATAATAATGTTGGTAAATTTGTGCAGAAATACAGTATAATAAATTATAGAAACTTGGCTAAAGGAGCTCTAGGTTTATAATAAAAAAATATTTATTATTCTGTAAAAAAGCTGCGGAGGGTGGAGTTTATATAACTTCTAAGTCGCACAATAAAGACCCACCCTCAGGCGACATAATATACAATATTCGAATGTTACCCTCTTAGAAATGACGACTTGAATACGTAAATCCGAATCAGTTATGTCGTTTATTCAGCCTAACTCATGTCATTAAAAAAGTCTTAGGTACCTACGCAGAAGTTAGCAACTGAAATTGAATATGACACCGTTTTAATGTATGTTTTGGCTTTTATTGGGAATTCTAATGCAAGCTCGCATTTCTGAGTTTTTCGGAAAAAATTATATTTCAAACTAGACTGCTTTGCACGTGTATTTTTTTTGATCCGGCAGTTCAATGAAAGTTCCGGAATTTAACATTCTCATGGGAACTTGAAAACTTTTGTCATATTCCTAACAGAGTCATAAAGGCTTAAAATTCAAGATTAGACAGAAAAAGAAATACTAGTTAGCGTCAACGTAATGTCATACGCAAGTGCGCCAAGCGTTTTAGACAAAACAAAACAAAATACCCTATTTAAATGTTGCCTTAACATCTATATTATTATGGCACATTCAAGACTTTGCAAACACCATATTCTGAAGAGTGACCGTTTAAGTGTCCGTGTGACTTTACAGGTGCCCGTAACCATTGCTGTTTCATCGTCATTATCAGCCGGAAGGCATCCAATGTTGAACAAAGACCCCTTAGAACGCCGCAATGAACATCAACTAGCCACTTGCATCCACCCATTGCCCGCAAGTCTCGCGATGCCATTGCTATGTACCAGCACGTGTTTTTGTGACAAATTTTGCCTATAGGGCAGAAGTGCCGGTTTTAGCCATCTTAAGCCCTTTCTGGCCAGTTGACATTTGAAGTCATATATAAAAAGTTATAGTATTAAAATAATATGTTTAGTGAGTTTTCGAAAGTTTTTACTGGAACTAATAAAGTCTGTAATGATTTATTACTATAAATGGCCAAAACCAAATGGCCATAAACAGTAAAGTGGCCACAAATAGTACTTCTGCCCTAATATAGGTACGAATGGGATAGCATAAAAACTTTTATCCCTCCACTTCAATAGCACGAAAAGAAAAATCACAACAGTGGAAAAACTGCCCTCAATAAACCCATTTCCCGTGCGAGGCAATAATCATTTTGTGCAAACACTAGACTTATCTGAATTCTGTTTTGTTTGTGACGCGAAAATGGCTGACGTATGGATGTTGCTAGAAAGAGATAAAGCTTTTAAGATTATGTATCAGTGGAATGAAGTGAACGTTTTCGTCAGTCCATCTGGAGAGCGAGAGAGCACGAGTTTAGATCTAGGAATGGAACATCATGCAGTTAGTGTACACAAGCCTAATCATACCAATTATTTGATTAAAAAAAACATATCTCGTTGAATTTCTTGACGGGTGCTTGTCAACAAAGGTTTTTCCGAATTGTGCTTGTTATAGCCTAAATTGAACAAAGATTCAAAGAAAACAGCAGAAAATCGTGTTTTTATGGAATCAGTCTTCTCATCCATCTCCTTAAGTTGTTTATTTAGGTCTTGACTAAGAAAAAATGAACAGACAAACATGTCACTAAAGTCACTTTATCACTTTTATCTGCGGCAATCTTGTATGAGATAGATATTGTTCGATGAGGCCAAACCTCTTGTACTAATTCAGAAATTCGAACTTCACGTTGTTCCGTTCACGCCAATAGTTTATAAAAGGAGAGTGAGAGGGACGATATGATAAGATCTGCGAATCCCAAACTTTAGGAGTAGATCCTCTGTATTAGGTACAGTGATCAGAGATTCACCAAGAATTCACTGTGTAAATTATTTCAGTTGTTTTGTGACGTCTCTTTTATACTCTTTGTATATTTACGAATATTCAGACACATAATAAACAAGCCTAAAGGTTCACCTTTGTCGGATACGAGATTGAGAACATCATCTTCATATTTATGAATAAACAAGCCTTTGGGCGCGGGTTTCCTCGCATCAATTAGATAATGATGATCCTGAGGTGTTAGGAAATTCCCATGAAAAATCCCAAATATTGCATCGTAGTCTTCTTCACTTAGGTATGAAGAATTACATTTATGAAATTTTTTATGTTCTACAAAACCCACACCCGCAAATAAACACTCACTAAATAAAAGTAACAAATAGTTTAGTTTAATTTATTTATTCACTTGTGTTTACCAGCGGCTTTGCACACGTAAATCATTAGGTCCAGCAGCTGATTTGAAATTCCGGGATTTTTTGAAAATTCCCATGGGAATTCCCGAAAATTTAAATGTTGTTTTCAATGACGTTACATTAAAAACAATCATGGTCAAACATGACTCTGAGCCCAGTGTTATTAGTTCGAGATTTTATCCCTCTCCTGTGGGAAAATTAGGATAAAAAGTAGCCTATGTGTTATTCCAGACGTCCAGACCTACATACCAAATTTCATGACTCTAAGCCCAGCGGATGGTATTTAGAGATTTTATCCCTATCCCGTGGGAATATCGGGATAAAAAGGATCCTATGTTATAATATAATCCATGTTATCAACTAACTTTTTGCCAAATTTCATCCAAATCTGTCCAGCCGTTTTAGTGTGAAAAAGTAATAAACATACTCACTCACTCACAAACTCACTCCACCTACAAACTTTCACATTATAATATTAGTTGGATTCAATAACTGCCAGCCCTGGTTGTACATTTCAGAAATTTAATCTGCCCCTGAAATCTATTTACTTCTCCACATTAGTTATTCCCTTATTTGTTCTTTCCGGGTTAGTTGACATTACAACCTTTATTTACGACAGAAACGACTTCTCAACTATATTTTATAAGACTATAAAAATTTATCTTACTAGATGTTTAAAGTTAGATAGTTAACCAAGGGACCGCCTACATACAAACTAACACCGTACAAAAATTGACAAATAAATAGTTTATTGCAAAAGCAAAGAAAAACAAATCTAATTTACTCGTAGTCTAAACCTAAAAACCTTTCATATAATCTGTCCATAAAGTAATACGAGAATCGGTTGAGAAATACAACCAATAGAAGAACAAACAGCTGGATATACAAAAAAAAATTTCCCAAACGGAGATTCAATAACCCGCATAACATTTTACATTTATGTACAATAAATAACATAAACAAATAAACAAAATACAACATAACTGCTTCCTTATTTTAAACATCGCATCAACATCGCAGGTTTTAAGATAAAATAAGAACGAAATCCCTTCTTCCCTAAAGGGCAAAAAGTAACAATAACATTTGGTAATTCTATCCGAACAACACTAAGAGTGTTACTTACACTTAGGTCTCCAGGGAAAAAAACGGCTTTTTCAATCAACACATAGATAAGTGGAAAAGGGGTGACAAGAAACAACCTAAAGGAACCAGCCGCGACAAAGGAAATAGCACAAAAGAAACGTAAATAAAATCGTGAATTATCATTGTATGCAAACGAAATTACAGTCTAACCTGACTTTTTTAAGCGTCTGTGATCGCTTCCAACGATTTTGTCGACTTTCAGAGCTATGTGCCTACTCTAATCTACACTTACTCTTAAACCTTACCATTGTTGAGATACATTTTTATCATTTTTAAAGACCATGTCGATACCTCCTACGTATACTGGTACAAGTGACAAATTTCTGATTTTTAGTTTTTTGCAATTTGTGATTAATATTTCCTTATTTACCTACCACAAAAAATTTGGACGGATATTCCTATTAGTTTTGGAAATAAAGTGACGTATATGAATGCATCTAACACCGTTTTGCTAATCGGTACAACGTATACTGAGGCAACCGACATGCACCACTATACGCGGCACCGATATTGTCGCGGGGCCGGGAAGTCGAGTGTAACTGGCAGTTGCCTCAGTGTACGCGCTAGCCGTCGCTGCGTGCGGACCGTTTAAACTGTTCTACGAGCACATAATTTGATAGTATATATAAAAAAAAACATGTTTTGTTTGGCAAGACCACAATAGCCGTATTTCTCATAGACAGCCATGGAAACTTATCCAATGTGAAACCTTTCGTGATCTATTTCGCTATGATTTCTTTGGCAAAGTATGGGATGTCAACATAACATTGGTAGTACAACGGTTCCACCCAGTACCAGTACGTGATTCAGTTTCCTCGGCTATACCTACATGTACGCGTGCTAGAAATATAACATTGCAGTATTACATTGCATTTGGTAGTTGAGCATCCCATAAAGAAGGCGAAGGCATGCATGCTTAATTAAAATGAGAACATTAAATTTCAATATACCTGCAGGTTGATAAAAAAAATCCTGTACTATACTGTAACCCATATTAGGGCTACTGATTACTAATACGATATAAGTGGGAAAACATCGAAATTAGAAAGTCTTCTTGCGACTCCACTTCCATACAAAACTCTTTTTTTTTCGAATCACAGTATTTTTCTACTTGGATCATATTAGTAATTAGTAGCCCTAATGTGATTTAAAGTATAGTACAGGTTTTTAATAACACCCTATACACATTTTTTTATACACACCTAAGAAATGGTACCTGGCTATGTATATGGCGAAAACGGGTAAACCGTATGAAGTTATAGAAGTTTCCCAAGACTCAGAAACAGACACAAAATTTAAATCTATTGTCAAGAAGACATTAATATATAAGGCGTATTATTAAAATTAATGATTATATCATGGATAGGGAAATTTGGAAATAATTCCGATCCGCATTGGCGAGTGCTTACTCCAAATAGCGAATTGAGAACTGTTTTAAATATGTAGTTGTGTTAAATACTTGTGATGTATAGATATTACTAAATATGATTGTAAATCTGTTTACAAAATATACCTAGGTTTATTGCCAGACTCTTCTCAACAGAGGTTTTACGAACCGGTGGTAAATTTTTTGACATTCATAAGTGCTTGTTACAATCTAAATTGAATAAAGATATTTTGACTTTGACTTAATATTTCATGTCAAAGCTTGTCTTAAGCAAAGTGCCAATCAGACTCGCGCACGAAGGGTTTCGTACCATCTACACTACTTCATTAGGATTAGCAAAAAAAATTGCAAAAAAATACATTTGTTGTATGGGGGCCCCTTAAATATTTATTCTGATCTATTTTTTGTTTATATATATTATATCGACTACAGTTATACATAATCTGTGAAAATTTCAACTGTCTAACTATCATGGTTCATGAGATACAGCCTGGTGACAGACGGATGGACAGCGAAGTAGTATAAAGTAGTAGGGTTTCCGTTTATACCCTTTGGGTACGGAACCCTGAAGAGGCACAAAAAGCTAAACCGTTATGTGGATACAAATGGGTGCGATGCGATATATGTATCACATGAGGAACCTTTCACAATAAAATACGAGTACACATTTGAACAGGAATACGAATCCATTGAATGTGCTTCCATTAATTTAAAGCACTTAATACAATTACTTTTCTTAATAAAACATTTATATTTCAAGTGAGGTTTTTTATAAAGGTATATTTCTGTATTTTGTATAGCACGTTTAAAACATTACTAGCGGTATATTGGTACAAGTGGCATGCTAATGTTAGCGTATATTGATGCAAGTGATAAAAACGTTTATAAATCAATAGATGAAGGTAAAAGAGCATCTGTTTTATTGTTCATTGCAAGCCATATAAGTATTTCATCTAAAATTCATATACAATATTAAAATATCGTTAGATCAGTAATCTACGCATTACGCCGTATACTGGAGCAAGTGGTAGTTAGCTCAGTATACCGCACAACTACAAGATGTAAAATACGCGTATAGTAGTGTATCTGCAATTTTCTCAAAAACTATAAGAAATTTCAAAATTCCATGAATACAGTAGAAAGCAAATATTTTCTTGGAACCAATGCAAAATTTTGAAAAGTTATATCATCAAATGAGTAAGTTACAGGTTTTGGAACCTTTGAACAGCTCTCCTGTAAATTTATGATTATGCACTTGTACCAGTATACTTAGGAGGTGTCGATGTATTGTTGGTACGTATTATAATGTATAAATTTAAAATACATATCGGTTGAAATACATACAGTTGAAATACCGAAAATTATAAAATATAACGGTTAAAATAAATATTACTCAAAATTCATAAATCACGTTTCTCATACTGGTCGAAATACATACAATTAAAATGACTAAGTTCACGATGTATATGTTCAGAATATATACAATCAGAATATATAATAGTTGAAAGAAATAACAATTAAAATTCCTATAGTACGTTTTTCATAACCCATTGTTAATAATGGTATCCCACACATCAACATTTTTTTTTATTTGCATGTGGTAATATCGAACACGAATATGGACTAAAGTCTGGCCTGCAGGGCTACTACGAAACTCGAAACTCGAAGTTCGAGTCGTGCGATCCCTCTGACACTTATACTGTTTAGTACGAGAGCGAGAGGGACGGTACGATACGAACTTCAAGTTTCGAGTTTCGTAGTAGCCCTGCAGTATCACTTCCAAACCACTTCTGGGTGACACTCTTTCCCAGCCCGGATAATACCGACATGGAAATACCGACCCTGTTTTTCGTGTACACGCCCATAGAAGCACATGTCAGTTTACATGTATAGTATAGTATTTCCATATCGGTATTATTATTATTATTTCCCCTTGATGGCGGCCTTAAGGCTTGGATATCGGTATTATCCGGCCGGAAAGAGTGTCACCCGTCACTTCTCATGCATGAGCATATAGAGGAATCATTGTTATGGCAACACTAAAGATCGTCCCGACAAGCAGCAATGTAAATGAAATTAAATTGTAGCAACATTTTAATGACCATCTAAAAGGTTCTAATGGGTTTTGTGAGAATAGAACGTTAACTATTTTTCATACTACTACGCGGACGGAGTCGACGCAAAGTCAATCCTTTTTTTTTAATTTCCACCTTTTTCCACACTGGCAACTTATTTATTTTTTATTTGACACTGACGATCAAGGTCGGTGCTCAGTACAATCTTCATTGAGGGACTAAAATGAAAAGTTCGCGAATACCTTTCATTGAGCCGTAATCGGCTTACCCCTTTTGTATTAAATTACCACCCTTTCAATTCACGGCGGGAATCGGAAATCTTCGTTTCGATGGCGTCGATTTACTTGCAAAGAATCATAAAAGATTAGAGTATAAAATTATTTTCAGTACAACGAAATCAGGATACAGGGGGCTAATACGAAATTCGAAAATCGAAGTTCGTATCGTACCGTCCCTCTCACTTTCGTATTAAATAATATTAGCGTCTGCGGGACGGCAAACAAGATACGAAGTTTGAATTTTGCACTTCGTAGTATTACTTTGAGAAAGATGTCTCAAAGACATTTATTTCCAGTTAAAGGTCCGAGTGACGTCAAAGGCTCTCCCTCTCACAAACTTTGAGGCGCTATATCTGTCATTTTTGGTTTGATAGACACAAGAAAAAAATACGTATGTTATTTATATTATTTCCTGATAATCTAATTAACAGAATAATTAGAATAATATTTTTTACCGATTAAACTTCCCGATTACAAAGGTTACCATATGTGCCTTTTCTAATTTATCAATTGATATTCAAATACAAAGTCCCGGCACAACGCTTTATCAATTTGACCGAAGAAGAACTAAGCGGTTGCATCGCACTAAAGCAATTCAGTCATTGTGCAATCAATTGCGCCTTGTCGATTGTCCTTTTGAATCGCAAACGTGTTACAAACTAGCTTTTATACGCGGCTTCGCTTGCGTAAAACATTAGTATTGAAATTCAGGGATATTATTTCATTCCCAAAAATAACATCCTGGTCTTTCCGAACTTCTAACCAACGGGATTAGTGGAATAGGTATAGATTCATAGAAAAACCAGAAAAATAAGACCAGCGCTGGGAATCGAACCCAGGTCCTCGGCTTTCCGTGCCACGTGCTATACCACTACACCACCACTGGACAGGGGTACAGACACGAATTTCTCCTATGCACCATATATCTCATTTGTTTGTTTCTTATTTAGTCACTTAAGGGAACATTCTAGTCAACTAAGTAAACAATTTTGTGTAAAATATGTTCAAAAATCGTATGAGAATTGTCCACAAAGTGTATTATTATTAAAGGTCATAGCTCTGTAAGAACAATGTTATTCTTTAGCAGCTGACGCAAAGGATAAAGTCTAGAAAAATACACTTTGAAATAAAAACACACCACTTCCTATCTCATAGTAGGAAAGTATGTAATCTCTAGAGAAATCTAGAGAGCCACTTTAATACTTTCCATTTGGGTTCACTGCGTTTTATAACACATAAACTTGTACTTTGAAAACTAAATTCTGTTTTGTACTGACGCATACTAAAAGTATAGTCACCAGCAGCAATATCAGACACAATAAAGCGTGTATCTGATACGGTTCTATTTCTGGGGCCTGTAGGAGGTGTTAGATATTTTTGCACGCTCCGCTGTGGTAGATATTAATACAGGTAAAGGTGACTTAGATAGTCACTATATACAATTCCTACAACAATCAATAATGTATCAACACTATTTCACAAATGGCCACCAATAAAATTAATAAAGAAATTTTTTAACAAAAAAGTAAAACCGACCCCAAAAAAAAATAACAAAAAATGGAACCGGCTAGAAAACCCTTGAAAATATTTTTCTAGGTACCTACTAACTCGAAGTCGGTGACTCAGCACGAGCCAGCAGGAGTGGCACAATAGTCGTTTACCTCACCTACATACCATGGGTTTCTTTCCCTCCTTCTGAGACGTGCTGAGTCACCGACTTCAAGCTAGTAGGTACGACTACGAAACACTTGAAAATATTTTTCTAGGATTTCGTAGTCGGTTCCATTTTTTGTTATTTTTTATTTTTTGGAATCGGTTTTACTTTTTTGTTAAAATTATTCTTTATTTTTCACTTTTAAGTGATTCGTAGCCAAAGTACATCTCACAACGATTCCATTGAGCACAAACACGACTTAGTTACGTTGTTTTATAACAGAGTTCCGTTGCCTACCTTCTGTTAGTTCAAAAGAATCATTAACTTAAAGCTTCTTCTTAGTCGCTTATCTAGGTATATTAATCATGATTGTTTATAGACGAGCGAGCATTACTTAACTTTAACGAGTTCCATTGGTCATCTACGGTCTTCTTCATCAGGTCCAGGTAACCAAATGATACTTTCTGAATGTAAATGCTTATCTTAACACTAAAAATGCCAAAATCGCCATAGGTGTGCCTATTTAATTTGAGGTTTTCCCTCGATTTCACTAGGATCCCACAATCAGATCTCAACTTGGTGACAATGGGACCACCTCAGAAGAATACTCTTTCAAATAAAAAAAGAATTTTGAAAATCGGTCTACAATTGACTGAGTAATCGGTAAACATACATAAAAAAATACAAACATTGGAACATAGAACCTCCTCCTTTTTTGAAGTCCTTTAAAAAACAAGCAGCGCGGAAAGGAAATAAAATAGTAAAACCGGTCCTGTCAAAGCTCGTCCACGCAGCGTTTTAACTTTACATTATTTATTAATCAAGAATTATTTTATTTTCATTAATTTACACTCCAAGGTTCAGGGGGCCTACCACGCTCTCTTAATACGATTCAGTTTAGGCTCTAAACTGAACTGCATCGCTATTTTGTACCACGACGTTACTTTTGCGATTCAGTTCAAGCACGGTTCAGCTACAGCGATACAGACATTTTCATTCACTCACTTCAAACGGTTTTCGTACCATGACGCTTAACTTGAGTGGGAATTAAATCCCTTCAGTGTAAAATTTAGCGCTCAGTATAAGTTACTCATTCTGTCAATTATTTTGGAGTTTTAAGTGTTTTACTTGGAATATTTTAAATTTCAAGAACTTTTAAACTTTTATTCAAGTTTTATAACTTTTCATAGGTAGGTACTCACGTCATTGTGCTTCTTAACTCCTCATTGATAAAACAAATTTTTCAGTGAGAAAAGAGACTCGTGGATTAGTGACAGCGTAAACATTTTATTTGTAATCAACACAACGGTTGCTAAGAACACGGAATGACATAGAGTTATGGTTTTCCAAAATAAAGAGGTTTTAGTATACAATATTTGGTTTGCATATAGCGGCATCCCTTTCGCGACTTAGCGTTTCAGTTTCGGACCACAGACAATATCGGTCTTTCATTCACTTGAAAACCATTGACTCAGCTCTGAGAAATAAACGTCGTGGTACCAATTTCGACGATTTAGTTTAGGTGCCTAAATTGAACTGCTCTGCGTTTGGATCGTTTATGAAAAGATCATGGTAGGCCCCCAGGCGATTGGCCCACCCATTGAAAGAAAGAAAGAAAGAAAGAAAAATACATTTATTTAACGCCTTAAAAACAAACATAGGAACAAACATAGAACAAATAAAGACATACATGACGCTAAACAGGTCCCCACTCAGCATAATGCCACGGAAAGCCGTGGCGCTGATTTTCAGTGAGGACCTTATCTAAAAACTAACTTAAAATAAAAATTAAAACAAAATAAATATTAAATTGTATGGCAACACCGGCTTAAACAGTTCAATCGTGTGCAGTCATGCACACAACAACATCAACTTACAACTTCAACTTACATATCCCTGTTAATGTGTGACTGGTTCTTCAGCAAATTCCAATATTCCGTGCAACACTGCGTCTTCCCGTTGGAAAAAAAATACAACAGAAAAAGGTCCTAAAACACCTGGGCTACCGTTTCGTTAATCGACTATTGAAACTTCGGTGGAAATAATAAATTGTTTTGGCACCCATCCCATCACCTTCCGGCAGACAGTTGTACCTTGCAATTAAAAAGTTTTGACAGACTGGCACTTCATAATTTTGCCGTTAATGAATTTGACGGTAACTTAAATGGTTTTTGTTTTTAGACTTTTTAGGGATCCTATGTTAGTGCTACTTACTAGAAATCCATTATTTGGTATAATAGAAGCCGTGGTGGCCTAGTGGTTTGACCTATCGCCTCTCAAACAAAGGGTGGTGTGTTCAAACCCCGGCTCGCACCTCTGAGTTTTCGAAATTCATGTGCGGAATTACATTTGAAATTTACCACGGGCTTTGCGGTGAAGGAAAACATCGCGAGGAAACCTGCACAAACCTGCGAAGCAATTCAATAGTGCGTGTGAAGTTCCCAATCCACACTGGGCCCGCGTGGGAACTATGGCCCAAGCCCTCTTGTTTTGAGAGGAGGCCTGTACCCAGCAGTGGGACGTATATAGGCTGGGATGGTATAATAGTACGTACAGTCGAACTATTTAATTCCTGACCCACCGTAGAACGTTCTCACAGTAAGTGTCGTAATAAATTCCCTTGTCAAGCGATGCAATGTCACTATAACTTTTTTTACGATAAGGTTCCACAATGGATCACGATTCAGTTGGTTCGAATGTACCTTGATAGAATAAAATTTTGAAAAAAAAAATCTGGCCCTTGTAATAGAGTAATCAGATATTTATTTATGCACGCTTTATTGTGTCAGATATTGATGCTGGTGACTGTACAGAGTACAGACCGTCTAAAGTAAGGATGTTTTTTTTCGCGCACCGTCGTTGGATGGGTATTTAAAAATATTGCGGGCTTGGTAACAATTTTTCCGAATTATATATAGATCAAGCTTTAAAGTGCTTTAACGTGGTATTTGTGATAAGAACTCCTAGCTCTATTATGTAATGTAGTAGTTAATTTCTTGTTATCAATGCAGTTGCAAGCATGCAGTCACTCACATTATACTCAGGTTGCAGCGTAGCACGCAAAGCTACTTCCGTTACATAATTATACCGTAGCAAGCAACTACAAAACGACGCAAACGAAACGTAGCAAAGACCACATAGTAACAAGACACATAACTTACATAAGAACTATGTAACAAATGTAACACAGTTCGATGAAAAGCACGCGGTAAGTTTCGATAACTTGAGTTTTAATGCCCTGACTTATTCATTTCAAAGTTCAATTTCTCAAAACTGTTTGAACCGATTTCTATCAAACATAGAAAGAAAGAAAGAAAGGAAAACACATTTATTGCCACAAAACATTAAATAAGATTTCATTTTTAAATCAAAGTTTACAATTTGTGACAATAGGTGTCGACGTCAGCATAATATGCTGCTGGCGCCGGCCCCGAGGAGCGACAGAGCGGCAGAACAGGAAAAGACAGGAGTGACAGGACAGGAGGAGCCAACGCCAAAAAAAAACTCGCACTCACGTTAAAAAGCGCACTCCCTCTCTCTCTCTCTCTATAGCTTGTGATGTGACACAACACAAGCCGTCACAACACACTGCATCAGATAAATGTGAACGCAACCATATAAAATATATGAAACCGATACCGTTCTGATGCGTCACGACACAACATGACAGATAAATGTAAACCGGGCTTTAGCGTCAAACTTATATCACCCCTCTTCTAGCGTCGGGGGAAAAACATGAGCTACAAATCCCTTGCATGAGGGCACAGGTCGTCACTAGGTTACCACAGGCTTTAACATACCCTGAATTGACAAAATCTCGTATCCAAGCAAAATCTAATATTATCTTGGAATCAGTGAACGCAGCGGTATTCTTAAAACCTGGTTTTCTAAACGACGCTGTCTCAAGCATCTGAGTCTCATAATCTCGCAAGATGACGCCACTTCTGCTGTTCGTTCCATACTTTAAAGAAAAACCAACTTGTTCTTGCCAGTCAAAGTGACGCTAGTCGAGAAATATGCGCTAGGATTCATATGGACAGGAATTCGTTCCAAGCTTGGGCACCGTATTGTGTAAGTTTGTGATGCAGCTTCGTTGGTTTAAGGACAGAGGATAGTAAAAACAAAAGTGCCACGGTATTTTTCTGATATCGGAAATTAAAGCGAAATACTAGAAAAGGCAATAATATGTACTCGTAATAACTTGGAATTCTTTAATTGGTTAGTTTTGAGTGACTACAATTTTATTTCATGTTTGTTTGGACAAGTCAAAGTTATTCATTGGAAAAATTGATTTAATTGTTGTATGTTTACTAAAGTAAAATTATAGGTTATTTGTCTTTTTAAATGTCGTTATGAGAGCGATTAGTAAACACACGACTTCAACTCTATCAGATTTTTAAGTGATGTACTCGTAAAAGAAAGTAGTACACATATATTTTTACAAAAAAAGTTAAAAAAACGAGCCAAGCGCGAACTCGCACACGAAGGATTCTATACTGCCGTATTACACCTCGGCCTATATACGTCCCACTGGCTGGCACGGGCCACTCAGAATAGGAGGCTTTTGGCTGTAGAACCTACGCGGGCCTAGTGTGGATTGGGAACTTTGCACGATTTGCATGATGTGTGCATCATTAAGTTTTGGCGGATATCTTCATGATGTCATCCTTCGCCGTAAAGCACATGGTAACTTTCAAATGAATTTTGCACACCAATTTCGAAAAATGGAGAGATTCGAGACGGAGGGGAAAAAATGGGTACGGAACCTTATAAAGGGTTCATGTTCCTTTATACTGAGTTACATTCGTGAAATATTAAACTGCGCTAAATATAGTTCACATTAATCCATTCACAAACGAACCACAACTTTTGTGTTTATGTTTTGTCCCTGATGTTCAAATATTAGCGGACCGCAACGGAAGTCCAAAGCTCCACATTGGTCCTTATTTTTAACCCTCAATAAGGTAGAGGCGATTTAGCGACCACTTGCAGTGAAACAGCACAAGCAGTTACGAGAAACTTTAAAAATATCCTTTGTCAGGTATGTATTCGATAGCTGCTTTTTAATTCTATGGTAATGCTCCAATAAAGGGCCTTATTAGGGTCACATTTAGGCATGGAACCTAAAAAATAAAGTTTGAAGATTTGAAATATTACTGAAATCGTATTGGTCGTAGTTGTACTTTAGAAATAAATTGGCCAATAATATTGCTCTACTCCTTATTAATACTAAACCGATCATGTTAATGAGATAATTTGTTAAATTGGTAGTTGTGCATTTTTGTTGCAAAAGCGACTGTAGCATATCTTTCTAGCAACATTACGATACCTACAATTACTGTTACGGAGAATAGAGTAAGATAGATAGACTTATGTAAAGTCTTGATATATGTATGTTCTTATAAATTAGTGTTCGTGATTGATCATTAATAATCCGATCTATTTCGGACATGGCGATCACTTTGACTTCTAATTCATTGGCGCTCATGCGCTCTAAGATCACAAAATCAAAGATTAAATAAATCACAGTAATAATAGGTTATATATGTAGGAATAGAACAGATATTAATAATGTTATTATTATTACTCGTGAAAAGTATTGCATACATGATTACATAACTCTCATGCCTAATTCAATAACTCGGCTAAACCTCGGTAGTTACCTAATCGGCACTCGACTT
>NC_133494.1:14686533-14700446 GCF_025370935.1 Choristoneura fumiferana
AACGGAAACCTAATAGGATCGCTTTGTCATCCATCCGTCTGTCTGTCAATACCCTTTGCTAACACTAAACATTCATAGTTTTTTTTTTTCATCAATTAGTAACGTTCCCAAAAACTCGTATCAAGACTGAATCATCACGTAGGTAAACGCAAACCAAACGCACACCTAAGTATTTTCCCTGATCAGTGTGATCATTGCTCTATGGTCTGGTCTGATGATGACACTGATGTCCTGTATTCCCTCAGCACAATCCTAGGGCTCTTAGTAACGACTGAGTGGTGTCTTCAAGGTCTGGCTGGCTAGTCTGTTTACTTTGAGTGCCATATTATTGAAATACCAAAACCTATGTTCTAAATTTCTTACGTATTCCACTGCACTCACGTAACGGTGTCAGGTTGGTACCTTAATTTCTTACTCAGTGTATTTACTTTACCAATATATTATGCGCTTAACCCTTTTTATTTTCAGTCACACTTACACTTATATTACACCTTGTTCCCCGAACATAACCGTCTCACATTACCAGCAATGGAAGGTGCCAAATATTTCCTACTTCACACAGATTTTGGTAATGTAGTTAGTTGATCACTTTTACTGTCAATTTAGATTCTGGAAAGTTAGGTACGACGACTAGCAAAAGAATTAATAAATAAAAATAAATAAATAAATAAATAAATATCACGGGACAATTCACACAATTGACCTAGTCCCAAAGTAAGCTTAGCAAAGCTTGTGTAATGGTACTAAGCAACGGATAAATATAATTATATAGATAGATACATACTTAAATACATATTAAACACCCAAGACCCGAGAAAAAAACATTCGTATTTTTCATACAAATATCTGCCCCGACACGGGAATCGAACCCAGGACCTCAAGCTTCGTAGTCAGCTTCTCTAACCACTAGGCCATCTGGTCGTCCAAAAGAAGGAGAAGTGCGACCACAACGCCCTAAAGTAGTCGAGGCAGCGGCCAGCGAAGCGCCAGGACCTAATAATATTACGAAATAATTTGGCCCCAACCAATGCTGGTTATGTAAGATTTTTATTCACAGTGAACAAGGTTTTCACCGTTATATTTTGGAGTCTTAGGGAAGCCGTGGTGGCCTAGTGGTTTGACCTATCGCCTCTCAAACAGAGGGTCGTGGGTTCAAACCCGGCTCGCACCTCTGAGTTTTTCGAAATTCATGTGCGGAATTACATTTGAAATTTACCACAAGCTTTGCGGTGAAGGAAAACATCGTGAGGAAACCTGCACAAACCTGCGAAGCAATTCAATGGTGCGTGTGAAGTTCCCAATCCGCACTGGCCCGCGTGGGAACTATGGCCCAAGCCCTCTTGTTCTGAGAGGAGGCCTGTGCCCAGCAGTGGGACGTATATAGGCTGGGATGATGATGATTTTGGAGTCTGAATATTTTGGTTTCAATTATTCCGGGCACCTAACAATGACGTCTCAGTTTCTCAACTTCAGTTATGTTAGTATTATTCAACGTTACTTTAATCAATATTCATAAAGCCACTTGATTATCTATGTAAATTCATTAATTCAAATGAAGTATTCATTCAGTTAACAGCCAAATAAGAAATCACATGCGAAAATTCAAACTCAAGGGCGTCAAGTTAATATTTGATTGATAGCTCAAAACACGTCAATTTATGCTACTTCACATTGACACGACTATAAACTCCAATGCGACTCGTATTACAATCTATATTAGTTTGGCATTTCGTACACCAGTTGTATTTGTAAGTTTGTTAATAAAATTTATAGATTTGTCACATACATCAGTTGGTGTTGCCATAGATGTGCTAATTAGATAAATCAATTTTCGTTTATTGCTAGTAATTTAACTACATTTTTGGACTGATGCTACCAGATCGTGTTGATGTGCGGATAAGTCGCTAGGTCTACGGATAAATTTACAATAGGGTAATAGCAACGATAGTGGACGTCTTGTAAAATAAGTTTACATATATTTATTTGAATGCAAATATTTTGGCTGCTAGTATTGCCATTAGTTTTACATACAAATAATAAAATTGACAAGATTTCATATTTCTAAGACTATAATTTGATTCGTTCTCTGTATTCTGTTTGGAAAGAGAAAAACGCTGATATTTTTAAATTTCGCTACAACTATTATTAATTTATTACAGTTTTTTAGATGTGCTTATTCTAAAAGGGCATAACTCCAAAACTACGACACAATAGATCCATTACTTTTGTCTAGTCTCTTAAAAAGATCACGTAATCTGACGTAGGACGTTGCATAGAGACTAGCTAGCTACATATTAGTAAATCTGTGATAGAGACAATATCAAAATTATGACAGCTCCTTTTTCTGGTGATAAAGGCAAAGGAAACATATCTATTCTGTGGTAGTGTTGGCAAATTCAGACATATTTTTTAAATTTTTTGTATTTTTTTTTAATATGGAGAAATCAATTATAATAAATATTTTCCCATGTTCAGGAGGCAAAACCCTTTCAATTCCTGTAGTAATTAACAGATGTTAAAAAAATGAAATCTTGTCAATTCAATCCAAATTGGGTCGGTTTTTCGAATATGAGCTTTACGATGAAGGAAAACATAGTGACACCTGACGCTTGTGAAGAAATTCAATGGTATGTTTAAAGTTCTCAATCTGCACTTGACCCGCGTGCGAACTACAGCGCAACGCCTTTCATCCTAAGAGGAGGTCTGTGCCCTGCAGTAGGATCTATATAAATATAAACCAAGATGATGATGCGTAAAAAAATGGCGTATAATGAAGTACAATACTTATAAGGTGCAGTTACATCAGTACGTATCTGCGCCGTGATTGACATGGTAAATGAGTAGACTGATGTACATAAGTATTGAAGGCTACTTTACCTACTTTTACGTATGCACATAGGTACTACGTTTTCATCCCAGGGGAACTTTGCTCTGTACCGCGATAAAAAAATAACGAGTAGAGGTTAATCAAATGTAGCTTCCTATTTATTACTAAAAGAGTTTGTAGCATAGGTTTAGCGTTTCAGAGATTTATTTCTTATACATACTTAAAAACAAATATACGCCAATATTCACGTATTTATTAATATTATTGCTTACAAAACTGTCATAATCACCGTGGATAGCATAAAACAGTATCCACAGATTGAACGGGGGTAATATGATATTTTTAATGGTTCTCAATTAAGGTCCATCAATGGCCATTACTTTAAGATGCTATCATATTTCCATTCATATCAGATCAGTAAGTACAGTTTGATTTTTCTGCTCCCATTTAAGTCTTAGGGTGCATTTCTATTGAGATGCGGAGAAGCGGAGACGTGCATAATCCGATCAACGTTACAAAGTGACAATATGACTAGACCTTTTACTACAGCCTTTTCCAAAAGTACTAGCACCCTATAAAAAATAGAAATCCAAAAAATGTGCATCCAAATTGTATATAAATTGTATACAAATTATTAGTAAACACACATACGTAGTTTTATTCACAATAAATGGCATACTGGATCGCAATAAAACAAAACCTGTAATAAAAAATGTAAAACCTTTTTTTTATCGGTTCTGGATCGCTTACATCGAACTTAAACACATACGCCAGTAAAAAAATATTGTTTTTGCTTCGTGCAAGAAAAAAAAAGTATATTATCCTTTTAATTTGCCAAAAAAAGAGAACTTACGTTATTGTGTGCATACAACCGTGGCCAAAAGTGCATTTTAAAAGAATTATATATTTTTTTGGCTTGAAAATTTAAACTAAAATTGGCAAAAATCGAATACCTAGTCTTAAAGATCATTCATTTGATACCTAATTTGTAACTTATTAACATTCCCAAGCTAGATATCAACCAGCTATCAATTACTCTGTATATTTTAACGCAACCGGATACTCAGCTCCTGCCGTCAAATTGCAAAACACTGTAACTCGAGTTACCGCGTTAACTTCGAAAAGGAGGAGGTTATCAATTCGGTTGTATATATATTTTTTATGTTTATTACCTTAGAACTCAGTCATTTATGAACCGCTTTGAAAATCAATTTTTGCGTACTTATAGAATTCCCTTCAATTAGGTTCCATAAGCACCAAATCAGGATCTGATGATTGAGTCTTAAGGAAATCGAGGAAACTCTTCAAATATTGTAGGGACACCTAAGTATAGTAAATTGGATATAATACATACCTGGCTTAGGCAGCAATCAGTCGTATAATAGCCACTTACAAATCAATAGGCATTAGTGGTAACGTAAACGTCCCTTGAATACATCGCAGCAGCTTAGACCCATGTGAAAGGTAATCTACATAACGTCATGGAAACCAAATCACCTGAGAATTGGAAGTATTGGTTCTAGGTGTCTGCAGAATGGATGTGTCGGATTTAATCCTTGTCGCTGCGGTAAGGGAAATGGTTCGCTTATCCGTTTAAATAATGTTTTCTGATTCAGCCGGAGGAACTCGCTCTCTCGATTTTCGACCTTCGATTTTTAACCTGGTTAAAGCAGCCGTTTCCAACCGAAGCAACTAGAGGCCTAAATATGGGGGAGGCGTTAATCAACAGTGGACGTCCTATGGCTGATATGATGAAGATGAATCTGAAGCCGTCTTCCCTGCCCCCTGAGTATGGCATATAGTACAAGCTCCTAATCCTAACATGATCCTAATGAAACTTACCTAATAAACTTGCGTGAAGTTGAAAATCCCAATAAATAAGGGCAAGTCTCGGGAGGCTCCGAGCTACGAAAAGCGAACGTTGGCCTTTGTTCCCAATGAGACATTGGGACTGCAAAATATAAAATGATATGTATATGTCGGCGGCTGATCGTAAAATCCGCCAGATCACGAAATTCCTAGGCATATCATGAAATGGCACCATTTTATGATATGCCTAAAAGTTGGCCAGACATATCACGATGTGCCTGAGATAATACGGCAGATCGATTGGAGCAATGCATTAGTTATTCTGTGGTACAAATTTACTTAATTTTCATTAGATTATATCAGTAGCTTAGAATTTCTCAACAGATTTTCGTGGAATTATCTGAGCAGTTTCGATAGTTCCAAGGTTTTTTTTGTCAATTCAGTATCCTATTTATTCCATAAAAACAATCAATAACAATTAATTAGAAGTCAAATTAAATTTAAATTAAATTATGAATAAAATTAATAAAATAATAATAAATATCACTTAAAAAAACAGTTATACAACAAATAGTTATTCAGTATTAGATTTATTTCAAATCGGCGGGCACATGGGGGATGAAAAGAGTATTTTTTTACATAATATTGACCCGTGATTGACTCCTATCTCACATGATCAAAAGTGCAGGTGAAGCCAAACGTATATGCCACTGGTTCAGTAACAGCCTATTTACTCAAGCCTTGAAGTTATATTGAATAAAGTGGAAAGGATTAAGGAGGAAGTGGATCTTGTCGATGAATTCGGACTCCAAAGGTGGTTTTCCACCGGTGAGGCGAGACGAGAATTGAAATTTGTATGGCAGCGCCCGCGGCGGCCCGTGGCGGCTCGCGGCGGGCGCGCGAGAATGCATACAAATTTCAATTCTCGTCTCGCCTCGTCTCGTCTCGCCTCGCCGGTGGAAAATCACCATAATGCGAGTATTGATCTGTTCGATATCTTCTGTTAAAACCTACAAAAGCATGGCTTAGCAACAGGATTAAGAAGATTAAGACGAAGAAAATCAATTTCCGCGTATCAAACAATATCATCGTCTAAGTATAGAAACACTTAACCTGTTTTCGAGCTTCCATCAACCGGGTAAATTAACGAATGGACGCTAAAATTTCGATGCTAGAACAACAAGAACTTTTGGTCATAAATACTCAGACTGTCTGTGTTTTTGTCACCAATTTTGGCGCGGCGCTAATTTATCTTTTGTGGTAAACAACACGGATTGGGTCTTAGGAAAACAAGACTAAGGGCTGTTTCACCATCCATTGATTAGCGTTAACCGACGGTTAAATGTGATGCCGTCTCCGTCTATTCGAACAAAACGAATAGAGACGGCATCACCCTAACCGCCATTGCAGTTAACACTAATCAATGGATGGTGAAACAGCCCCTAAGTAATGGCGTCTAGGTGACGTACTAAATAATTGTGCATTATTGTCGAGGTCAGAAAATGAAGATTACTGGCCGACGTACATATAGTAGAAGCAACTGAATGGCGTATCAGAATTTCACAGTCACTTTTACAATGATTGCTTTGGCAGATGTATGTCTGATATGATAATTTAAATAATTAAAACAAATACTCGTATAGGTAATAACTTTATAATATTTTTCGCAACTTTCTTAAAAAATATTACAGTATACGTATAGTTAAACCGTTTTGAAGATAAACGGGAACATTAGATGGAGCGAAAAATGATAACTGTAGCGCCACCTATTGGATAAACGCCATTGACACCTATCAAAGAACTAATCCCAATAAAATCGAAACCCATTACAGAAAATCGCATCTAAATTGGTCTGATCATTCTGAAGATAAATGGGAACATACGTTAGCGCACGAACAAACAACCTCTCACCCTAAACAAATTGAACCTTCTGCGTTCCGCCGTGGGTAAAAATAGACGATAATGTAGTAGAAAAAAGTATATATTTAATTACAAAAAAAAAATGTTACGGGACAATTCACACCAATTGACCTAGACCCAAAGTAAGCTTAGCAAAGCTAGTGTTATAGGTACTAAGCAACGGATAAATATGATAACATAGATAGATACATAAAACATATTAAATACATATTAAACACCCAAGACCCGAGAACAAACATTCGTATTTTTCATACAAATATCTGCCCCGACACTCAAGCTTCGTAGTCAGGTTCTCTAACCACTAGGCCATCTGGTCGTCAAATAATAAACAACTGCCGTCAAAAATCTGGTAGTCAAGTGAGAATGCGAGTGAATCTGACAACTGACAAGATTGGATTAAGTGCGTCAGAAAAACCTATATAAGCCTGCAAAGCCTGCACAGAATTCTGGAAAAAAAAATGGCAGTGTGTCCCCGCACTGGGCCCTCACTCTGGGAGGAGGCCCGTGCCTTGTATTATGACCTATATAGGGGGATGGGAGATGTATAAATATCCTATCCTACATATTCTTAATGTGAAAGTTTGCGAAGATATTTGGATGTTTGCTACTCAATTACGGATAACGGTGGAACCGATTTAAATGAAATTCGGTATACAGATAGTTTGAGTCCCTGTTTTTATCCCTGAAAATTGCAAAGCTCCCGCGGGATATCGTTAAACGAATTCTACGCGTAGGTACGGAGTCGCGGGCAACAGCTAGTAATTAATAAACTGTTAGAAAATTTTGAAGGTATAGCAACAGTCTTGCCCAGTATTTCATCAAATTGGAAAAACAAGGTACAGTAAAAATACAAATCGCTCAACATTTTTAAGCATAATAAATATTTGATTTTCCACATCGGCTTCGGTTATTGGTTCTATAAAATTTAAGAGCGGGTATTTACAACAGGCTTCATACGCTTTTGATTTTATACAAAACCTTTTAGGTGTTACGCATGATAAGCAATAAAATGTAAATAACATATCAGGATTCATTTATGACAATTTTATTGAGGAAAAAATAACAGAAAGGAAAGTATGAGTGAGGCAGGTATAGTCATAGATGCTACTGTGACGTGACAATGTTCATTATACTTATACCACAGCTTATTTACGACTGTGCTGGTTTTGTGGGCGTCTTCAAATTGATATTGTCTAAAAAAAAACTTTTTTTTGTATTGAGGATAAATTAATATATTACTGACACACCAATTCTTATTTCGTAAATTTTATCTGTCTGCATACGTTGAGCACCAGCATTATTTTATCTTTATCTGTGGTGAAGTATATAGTAAACTGTCACCAGCTAGTGTCAATATTCAAGAGTTGCACTTAATTGGGATAGCGACATCTGTTGAGAAATAAACTAAATAAAAATATAAATTATCTTCAACGAAACTTAACAACCTAATAAAACTGCGTTGAATACAACGGGTAAATGCTCACAAAGTTGTTGTCAAATTCACACACACTTTTTTAGAACTGGAAGTAAATAGGTACGTACATTCCATTATCGAAACCGATTGTCAACGTTTCTGATCACAAATAAAAAACGTTCCAATACATTTGTTTAAAATTAAAGGCTGGATATATAAAAAAAAAACAATCATTTATTATCTAACAATGTGTTTACAGTTGTTGACGAATCCTCCTTTTAAGTTTAACACTTGTATTAGGAAGTATTCGCTCTTTCGTACAAGGTCGTGATTATGCTAAAAAATAAATTCTAGAGTTAAATTAACTACAACTAGATAATAAACTAGAAAAATTACAACAGTAGATGTTTGTGTTTACATGTGGGTATTAAATTAGTAATAGTAATATGTATATAGTTTTAGGTTTATAACAAGAGTGTGTTTGAGCGTGTGTGTGATATGTGTGGATAAAATGAGTCCGTAAATTCTCTTTCGAGGTACACATGATGCTAATGTACTAGTAAGATTTATTCTGTTTCCTCGTAGCTTTTACCTTTCAACCAAATAGATATTTGTCTTTTACATGCTCCATATTATGTTTTATTATAGATTTTAGTTGTTCTGTTAATCTTGTTATATAGATAAATAGATATGAAAATATATCTCAAAATATTTTAATTTCATGGCGACTTTTGCTTTGAATTAACGTTGAACGCAATATGGTGGCGTTATGATTTGCAACCCGCAATCAATGCCTTCATTTCGTTCTTCCTGTACCCAAGAAAAATGGAAAAATTCAGGGAAACGGCAGTAAATCAAATAATTCCACGGCCAAAATGTGCAGAATAAGCTTAACTGTGTTTACTTCTTTAATTAAAATCTTGCTTCAATTCCACTTTAAAAGGAAGCGAAATGCAATAACATAAACATTATAATAATGTTGGTAAATTTGTGCAGAAATACAGTATAATAAATTATAGAAACTTGGCTAAAGGAGCTCTAGGTTTATAATAAAAAAATATTTATTATTCTGTAAAAAAGCTGCGGAGGGTGGAGTTTATATAACTTCTAAGTCGCACAATAAAGACCCACCCTCAGGCGACATAATATACAATATTCGAATGTTACCCTCTTAGAAATGACGACTTGAATACGTAAATCCGAATCAGTTATGTCGTTTATTCAGCCTAACTCATGTCATTAAAAAAGTCTTAGGTACCTACGCAGAAGTTAGCAACTGAAATTGAATATGACACCGTTTTAATGTATGTTTTGGCTTTTATTGGGAATTCTAATGCAAGCTCGCATTTCTGAGTTTTTCGGAATGGTGAAATTATATTTCAAACTAGACTGCTTTGCACGTGTATTTTTTTTGATCCGGCGGCAGTTCAATGAAAGTTCCGGAATTGTTAACATTCTCATGGGAACTTGAAAACTTTTGTCATATTCCTAACAGAGTCATAAAGGCTTAAAATTCAAGATTAGACAGAAAAAGAAATACCAGTTAGCGTCAACGTAATGTCGTACGCAAGTGGGCCAAGCGTTTTAGACAAATCAAAACAAAATACTCTATTTAAATGTTGCCTTAACATCTATATTATTATGGCACATTCAAGACTTTGCAAACACCATATTCTGAAGAGTGACCGTTTAAGTGTTCGTGTGACTTTACAGGTGCCCGTAACCATTGCTGTTTCATCGTCATTATCAGCCGGAAGGCATCCAATGTTGAACAAAGACCCCTTAGAACGCCGCAATGAACATCAACTAGCCACTTGCATCCACCCATTGCCCGCAAGTCTCGCGATGCCATTGCTATGTACCAGCACGTGTTTTTGTGACAAATTTTGCCTATAGGGCAGAAGTGCCGGTTTTGGCCATCTTAAGCCCTTTCTGGCCAGTTGACATTTGAAGTCATATATAAAAAGTTATAGTATTCAAATAATATGTTTAGTGAGTTTTCAAAAGTTTATACTGGGAACTAATAAAGTCTGTAATGATTTATTACTATAAATGGCTAAAACCAAATGGCCATAAACAGTACAGTGGCCACAAACGGTACTTCTGCCCTAATATAGTTACGAACGGGATAGCATAAAAACTTTTATCCCTCCACTTCAATAGCACGAAAAGAAAAATCACAACAGTGGAAAAAACTGCCCTCAATAAACCCATTTCCCGTGCGAGGCAATAATCATTTTGTGCAAACACTAGACTTATCTGAATTCTGTTTTGTTTGTGACGCGAAAATGGCTGACGTATGGATGTTGCTAGAAAGAGATAAAGCTTTTAAGATTATGTAGCAGTGGAATGAAGTGAACGTTTTCGTCAGTCCATCTGGAGAGCGAGAGAGCACGAGTTTAGATCTAGGAATGGAACATCATGCAGTTAGTGTACACAAGCCTAATCATACCAATTATTAGATTAAAAAAAACATATCTCGTTGAATTTCTTGACGGGTGCTTGTCAACAAAGGTTTTCCGAATTGTGCTTGTTATAGCCTAAATTGAACAAAGATTCAAGGGAAACAGCAGAAAATCGTGTTTTTATGGAATCAGTCTTCTCATCCATCTCCTTTAGTTGTTTATTTAGGTCTTGACTAAGAAAAAATGAACAGACAAACATGTCACTAAAGTCACTTTATCACTTTTATCTGCGGCAATCTTGTATGAGATAGATATTGTTCGATGAGGCCAAACCTCTTATACTAATTCAGAAATTCGAACTTCACGTTGTTCCGTTCACGCCAATAGTTTATAAAAGGAGAGTGAGAGGGACGATATGATAAGATCTGCGAATCCCAAACTTTAGGAGTAGATCCTCTGTATTAGGTACAGTGATCAGAGATTCACCAAGAATTCACTGTGTAAATTATTTCAGTTGTTTTGTGACGTCTCTTTTATACTCTTTGTATATTTACGAATATTCGGGCACATAATAAACAAGCCTAAAGGTTCACCTTTGTCGGACACGAGATTGAGAACATCATCATCATCATATTTATGAATAAACAAGCCTTTGCCCGCGGGTTCCCTCGCATCAATTAGATAATGATGATCCTGAGGTGTTAGGAAATTCCCATGAAAAATCCCAAATATTGCATCGTGGTCTTCTTCACTTAGGTATGAAGAATTACATTTATGATTTATTTTTATGTTCTACAAAACCCACTCCCGCATATAAACACTCACTAAATAAAAGTTACAAATAGTTTAGTTTAATTTATTTATTCACTTGTGTTTACCAGCGGCTTTGCACACTTTGAAATTCCGGGATTTTTTGAAAATTCCCGTGGGAATTCCCGAAAATTAAATTGTTGTTTTCAATGACGTTACATTAAAAACAATCATGGTCAAACATGACTCTATAAGCCCAGCGGTTATTAGTTCGAGATTTTATCCCTATCCCGTGGGAACATCGAGATAAAAAGTAGCCTATGTGTTATTCCAGACGTCCAGACCTACATACCAAATTTCATGACTCTAAGCCCAGCGGATGGTATTTAGAGATTTTATCCCTATCCCGTGGGAATATCGGGATAAAAAGGATCCTATGTTATAATATAATCCATGTTATCAACTAACTTTTTGCCAAATTTCATCCAAATCCGTCCAGCCGTTTTAGTGTGAAAAAGTAATAAACATACTCACTCACTCACAAACTCACTCCACCTACAAACTTTCACATTATAATATTAGTTGGATTCAATAACTGCCAGCCCCTGGTTGTACATTTCAGAAATTTAATCTGCCCCTGAAATCTATTTACTTCTCCACATTAGTTATTCCCTTATTTGTTCTTTCCGGGTTAGTTGACATTACAACCTTTATTTACGACAGAAACGACTTCTCAACTATATTTTATAAGACTATATAAATTTATCTTACTAGATGTTTAAAGTTAGATAGTTAGCCAAGGGACCGCCTACTACATACAAACTAACACCGTACAAAAATTGACAAATACGTTATTGCAAAAGCAAAGAAAAACAAATCTAATTTACTCGTAGTCTAAACCTAAAAACCTTTCATATAATCTGTCCATAAAGTAATACGAGAATCGGTTGAGAAATACAACCAATAGAAGAACAAACAGCTGGATATACATTTTTTTTTCCCAAACGGAGATTCATTAACCCGCATAACATTTTACATTTTTGTACAATAAATAGCATAAACAAATAAACAAAAAACAACTTAACTGCTTCCTTATTTTAAACATCGCATCAACAACGCAGGTTTTAAGATAAAATAATAACGAAATCGCTTCTTCCCTAAAGGGCAAAAAGTAACAATAACATTTGGTAATTCTATCCGAACAACACTAAGAGTGTTACTTACACTTAGGTCTCCAGGGAAAAAAACGGCTTTTTCAATCAACACATAGATAAGTGGAAAAGGGGTGACAAGAAACAACCTAAAGGAACCAGCCGCGACAAAAGGAAATAGCACAAAAGAAACGTAAATAAAATCGTGAATTATCATTGTATGCAAACGAAATTACAGTCTAACCTGACTTTTTTAAGCGTCTGTGATCGCTTCCAACGATTTTGTCGACTTTCGGAGCTATGTGCCTACTCTAATCTACACTTACTCTTAAACCTTACCATTGTTGAGATACATTTTTATCATTTTTAAAGACCCATGTATTGTTAATAATGGTATCCCACACATCAACATTTTTTTTATTTGCATGTGGTAATATCGAACACGAATATGGATGGACTAAAGTCTGGCCTGCAGGGCTACTACGAAACTCGAAACTCGAAGTTCGAGTCGTGCGATCCCTCTGACACTTATACTGTTTAGTACGAGAGCGAGAGGGACGGTACGATACGAACTTCAAGTTTCGAGTTTCGTAGTAGCCCTGCAGTATCACTTCCAAACCACTTCTGGGTGACACTCTTTCCCAGCCCGGATAATACCGACATGGAAATACCGACCCTGTTTTTCGTGTAAACGCCCATAGAAGCACATGTCAGTTTACATGTATAGTATAGTATTTCCATATCGGTATTATCCGGGCCGGGAAAGAGTGTCACCCGTCACTTCTCATGCATGAGCAATATAGAGGAATCATTGTTATGGCAACACTAAAGATCACCCCGACAAGCAGCAATGTAAATGAAATTAAATTGTAGCAACATTTTTAATGACCATCTAAAAGGTTCTAATGGGTTTTGTGAGAATAGAACGTTAACTATTTTTCATACTACTACGCGGACGGAGTCGACGCAAAGTCAATCCTTTTTTTTAATTTCCTCCTTTTTCCACACTGGCAACTTATTTATTTTTTATTAGACACTGACGATCAAGGTCGGTGCTCAGTACAATCTTCATTGAGGGACTAAAATGAAAAGTTCGCGAATACCTTTCATTGAGCCGTAATCGGCTTACCCCTTTTGTATTTAATTACCACCCTTTCAATTCACGGCGGGAATCGGAAATCTTCGTTTCGATGGCGTCGATTTATTTGCAAAGAATCATAAAAGATTAGAGTATAAAATTATTTTCAGTACAACGAAATCAGGATACAGGGGGCTAATACGAAATTCGAAAATCGAAGTTCGTATCGTACCGTCCCTCTCACTTTCGTATTAAATAATATTAGCGTCTGCGGGACGGCAAGCAAGATACGAAGTTTGAATTTTGCACTTCGTAGTATTACTTTGAGAAAGATGTCTCAAAGACATTTGTGGCGTTATCTGGTAAAAGGTACCTTGTTGTCGGTTTCTAGTTTTCCGAGATAATCGCGCTTGAAGTAAAATGTCGAAAAAAAATCATTTTTTTCTTTTTTTACTCTATATTAATAAGCAGGTCTAAATTTAATTTGACAGAGACACAAGTTTTTAAATCGTTTTTTTATGAGTTTAAAACATCCCTTAAAGTTTAGTAAGAAAGGTAC